>NW_023340268.1:9562094-9568676 GCF_004916995.1 Morone saxatilis
CATCTGCGTTCTTGTCTTTCTGCATAAAATGTATTCCATGGGATCAGAGTTGCTGATTATGCCTCTACATCCGATTGTTACATAATTAATGTTTCAAACACGAGTGCAAAGGAGGTAATCTGTTAAAGCTATTTTGGTCTGCTAGAGTGTGGTGCTCTTAAAGTGTTGATCCATCAGATGCCCAGTTGTGGCTTGAGACTTCTGTTTGTGTTCTTAACTCATATTGACTCACCTAATATCACCCTTAGTTTCTGAGTCTCTTACTGTGGGTGTAAAAACAGAGTGCTACCATGGGGCATACATATTGATTTATTGAATTACGACGACATGTTTTACATGAACACACAATCTAAACCTGATAATCAGCACAGCCTACAATACGTTTTGCAGCACTAAGTGCAAGTTCTATAAAACTGACTTGATTTATTGTTGCCTTTTAACAAGAACCGTTTGAACTCGGATCCTTTCCATGTTGACTTTGTGTGATCTCTGTGTTTTTGTGGAAATACTCATTCATTCCAAAAGCATGCAAGTCAAGTGGACACTCTAAATTGCCCTCAGGCGTGAAAGGGAGTCGATCTGTGTCAATCTGCGTTGGTTCTGTGATTGGCTGGTGACCCGTCCAAGATGTCATGGTGCACTCCTCTCAGCGCATACTGAGAAAGGGCTGCCTGCTCAGTCTTCTTAGACAATCCTAATCGACTGCAATGCAGAAGAAAACCGGGGCTTTATATATATTTTCAGTTGGCAATTTTAACACATGAAGTGAAATGTACGAATAGCAGAAGATGGGTTTGCAGACATGTTTGAGACAACTTGAGCTCAAAATGTACTCCAAGCCATACCTCACATTATTATAACTCACCAAAGATAGTCACTTTATGCAAACATTTTTTGGGTGAATATGAATGAGTTATCTAAAACCCCTTCACTAAAAGAAATTGTTTGAAGAACATAGTCTGTGGTATAGTAAATACAAATCATACGGTATATGCTGTTTTGGAAATAAAGCTTTTAAATGGATGACAACCTTTACTTGCAAATTTGTACTATAAGTATTAACCTTAAATTAATGGTCTTGTGTGGACCACCTTTCCACCCTCAGATGGTGATGAGACCCAGTGCATACATACATTAGCCACTCAAATGTCAACTCTATGTATTAATTTGTCTCTCCCTTCTTCCCATAGTTCTCCACAATGAAAGCAAACAAAAAACCCATGTATAACACACGGTTTTAATGAGAGCATTTTGTTTACTGGCTGGCTATATGAGCCGAAGGGTTAATCAGAGCTCAGGGTTAAATCTATGGTCTGCTCTGGTCGTACTGGATTGCCTAGTGTGTATATAATTTGACATTTATTAATCCCGGGATTATTATGAATGCATTGACCTCTGCGAGCTTCCCTGTAGACTCGGTCTTTTAATGCCACTGACTGAAGCAGTGTGGGGTTAATTGTCTTGCTTAAGGGCACATCAATACTAGTAATTTAACAAGGGCAAGCCTATGGTTACATACCCTTTAATTTACCCTTTAAAGGATATGCCACAGATTGTATTTTACTGTGTTTATATAACTGAAGTATTTATTGTTTTCAACATTTAAAATAGAACATTATAAAGGAACCCAATGAAAAGGTCATTGTTAGCATGATCTTGTTTTAATCAATCTAAAGTGAAAACCTTAATAGCTAGTAGGGATGTCACGAGAACTGATACTTCCAAGTCCATTCCAAGTTCTGAAAATGTGACAGTACTCGTATTTCTACAGTAGCGTCAATTCTTCCCGACCTGATGGGGCACCTCCTGTGTAGTCTAGTGACAATCGCACATGCAGAGAAACACAGAGAAAGACGCTCTGTGGCGCAGATATAGTGGATAGAGTGAGGCTACTCGCCTGCTGTTGTCAAAACGGAGTTGTGTTTTTTGGGTGACTTTTTAAAACATACTGCTGAAGAAAGTCAGCAGATGAACACACAGGGCTCTAGAGTAAACGAAAGGTTGAGGCAATGCCTGGTGGCTCTGTGTGTGAGTGAGTGAGTGAGTGGAGTGAGAAGAGAGAGAGGAGAAGGTGTGTGTGGAAAGAGACTGAAGGAAGGTGAGAAGATTAAATTAGTTTGTGATTTGAGAGGTTGAATAATAGGAAAACAATCGATAGAAAAGGGACCACTGTTATTTTTTGTCATGTTCAAATGTTTTTTTTATTTTTTAAAAAGGACTGTAAGTTGAAGTATATGGAAGGTTTTGTTTTTTACCGTGGTATCGAATTGTTATAGAGAGATATGGAGTTTTACTGGTATTGATATCGACAACAAAATTTCTGGTATTGTGAAATCCCTAATAGCTAGAGTATACATTGCTTTTGCAGCAAAAAATTAAGGCTTCTGTCTTTCTTGTGAAGACGTCATGATGGTGCGTAAGTTTACATGTACTGCAAAAACGTTGCGACACAGTCAGCTCAGAGACATCGAGAGAAATAGGATGCCTAGGCTTAAGGGTACCTCAGTGCTGGTAATGAGGGAGGGGCTGCCTTTCCCTTTCCCAACCCCAGATTTATCCTGTCCGTCTGGGGGTATTGAACTGACCCTCTGGTCACAAGCTCGCTTTTTAAACCTTTAGGCCTGTAACATTTGTATTCAGTAACATTTACTGGAACAAATGTCAAAGATTTTTGTATATTTTTTATTTATCACACAATTTCAGTACTTTTTATTTAGTATGGCTTATTGACTTATGTAACTTTTTAGCTTAGATTGCACAGATTTTCGGGATATGAAAGCATTTGAAGAAATTACATCACAATAACCAAAAATACCAATGTAGTCACTGAATATTTCTTTTGCAGAGTTCAAAGAGAAATTTGCAGAGCACATTTTACTGATGTATTTGCAGTGCACAGGGCACATCGGCATGCTGGGGCCAATGAACCTGCCATTTTCACCAGCAGTCACACTCATTGTCAAATACAAGCATAGGTTGAGAGTAAGAAGCTTATCAAGTCTTTCTCACATCCAATTTCTGTGAAGTTTTGAATGTGTGGTTGAGTTCAAAAGACCCACTCAGGTTACTAAATATGCATTCTTCTACGCTTCCACCATATTTCTTTCTTATTTTATTTTTTAAATGCAGAGTTGAGAGGTCTGTTAAGGAGAGAGTTTCTTGCCCCCATGCAAGGAGGCACTGACACTGCCCTTCATCGCCTGTTTTATTTATTTTTGTGAGGGGTCCTGCTTTCTGAGTTGGCAGAATCAACTGTTATGGCATGTTGCCCCTCAACAAACTGAGTGTCCAGGCACAACAGAAATTGGCACAGCTTGCTTAGGACATCTAGTGACTACCATTTTATATTGGCTGTTGGTTTTGGAAAGATGGATTTAAAGTGAAAAAGCTATACAGTAGGTGTTGCTTATGAGAAAGAGAGGCAATGGGCATGAAGAAAAGGTTGCACAACACAGGAAATATATTGGCTTCAGTTATAACTTCATTCATGTTGGTCTTCTTGGTAATGTCCACTTCCTCAAAAGCTCAACTATGTCAAGACAGTTTGCAATTGGTCAGTGATGGCAACTGACATGTCATTGTTCATCAATCCAGGGATTGCAGCGACTATGTGGAAATTAGTTGATTTTGGTCTGAAATTCAGTTGTAACATGACATGGTGGCCAACACATCTCTGAACTCATCATGATGTACCAAGAAGTATTTCACTGTGAAATGTATTTATTTAAACATGTACTCTGATTTCACAATTTCTCAGATGGACAAACTACAAGGACATTGCTGATTGGGTGATTGATAGAGCATCCATATGGTACCCCAGCCTCACTGTGACACATTGTATTATGGGGCATAGTCCTGTATTGTAGAGCTTAGCTTGGTCCAGGCACTGAGAATGAAATTCGACAATCCAAACACAATTCAATTCAATGGGGGATATTGTACATGTGAGTTTGCTCCAGGTGAGAGAACACTGCTTGTATAAAAGAGATACCCACTGAGAACATTTTCACAGGGGATTAAAAGTGCTTGTATTTTCCCCCAGTTTCAGGTTAAAAAAAGAATTGCCAAAGAGTACAAGCTGGTCTTAAGTGATTGTCATGTAACACTGGGTTACAAAAAAAAAGTACCAATTGCAGAACCTCGCTGAGGTATTTGTGCCCCAGCCAGGGTTCACAGATGTCATACATACACCACACCTGGGTTAGAGGTGCTGACCTAATGATATTGTTTGCTCGAAAACAAGGTCTTAAAGGTCTTTCAGGCAGAATTGAAATGCTGGCAGTGGGAATAACAAGAGCTCACAGTGGCTGCAGTCTGTCTATTGTGCTTGTTCAATCTTTGTTAAAGACAAAGTATGATGTGGGACCATTTTTAGGGTTAGGGTTACAGAATACAGATTTAATGTCTGCCAAGTACTTGAGGGTGATGAACCACTGCACTGATTAGGTAATGTTTCTACTTCGTAACACTTCCAGTTACATTTGTTGCTTTTGGGTGCGATACCTTTATGGCACACTTGTTCTAGAATTGTAAATTGCTTTATGTTTAATAACCATCATTTATACTAATTTCTTTTCTCCTTTTGAGTCTTGCAATTACCACTGCTTTTCTACCACATCTTAAATGATGTTTTGGCAAACCAATTTGAAATTGTAGTAAATCAGACAAACCAAAGATCCAGTTTTGATCTGTAGGTCAGTTTTTTAGGTGTTATTGATCTTACATCAATGGTCAATGGCTATTTTTTTCAATATTTTGTGGGTTAGCCTTTATAACCTTGAGGTTTTGTGCAGAATCGAATCAGATGATATTTGGTCCAATTAAGAGGCAGCAACCTTGATTACTTGTCAGCCATGTAAAATGTGTTTTGACACTGAGCTGAGTCTTTTAAAGCTGAATGAACTTGAGTGTTGATTTCTAGAATGACTGAACTCAGCTGATCCAGAGAACCAAATCTTTTTCATCATTCTCTTTTATCCTTTAATCATTTTGTTTCTTTTGATCTCGGAAACTAATTTAATCCCCACTTGGGGACTATGGACTTTTTTCATTTTTTGATTAGGTGTGCAATATAGTAGCAATAAATCTTGAAAAACATTAATTGAGATGTCCAGGTTGTTTCTTCTCCCTGTGTCTAATTTTGATTTCTTACTTCTTACTTCTCTCCACAAGAAGCATCCCAATTAAAGTTGTGGAACTTTAATGAATATTTTTTAACAAAAGTGATCCTTTATCGTTTACCTTTTTGTATTTGTAGTTTTAAAAAGAGAATGATCTCTAGACATCTAATTGTGCTTATGAATGTTTGGTTTTATTTCTGCTACAGGGTGAAGGTTGTGTGATCATCATTTAGTCTGTATATCTGCTTAAATGCTTCCAGTCTTTACACTGTTAAGAGGTGGGAATCTTGTTCCCCCCACATTTCAAGCTTTTATATTTCCAATGAGGTCATATATGACGTGTTAAGTAAACATGCAATTGCAATAGTGGAAGAAACCAAATTGGTGACCTCGTGGCCTTTCCCCTAGCACCAGCCGCCAAACTTTGACTTGACTGAAATACATATGCCGTCTGACTGTTTCTGGCTATACATTGTTGACTGTGTAAGCAACATGACTGGTGAGATTATTCAGCCTTGGGGGACGTCTGTACTCCATTAGGTGCTTTCTACAGTATTGTTTGTTCTTCTGTCTTCAATTGCAGAGATTCCTGTCTTAGCTTTATGCAGTAGGACAGATTAGTTTTCCGTTGAATCAATAGTGTATAATATAGAAATAAAACAAAAAGAAATATAAAAGCCATAAGGAGAAGTGAAATCAGTGCAGTCTAAGTTGAAGGCCATCGTGAATACCCTCCAGTGAGATGAGACTACTGAATAATGAAGACAACTGAACAGAAAGTTGTTCCTGTGGCAACTGAAGAAGCTTATTGTAAATCATCCAATCTGATATGGCTACGCCTCCTCCTCATCCAAGGACAAGCTTCAGTATTTGTATGTACTGCTGAGTGAATCAGATGTCTGTTCTTCAAGGAGTCGATATAACTAGAGAATGAAAGAGTGGCAGCACTGTAAATTGTGTTTCTGAGGCTTTTTACCCGACAAGAATATATTATGAAGCGAAATTTAAATGTATTGTACAGGAAAGGTGTTAAAGGGGATGACTGCAGATGCAAAGACTTGTGGGTAGGTTGATACAAAATGCCTGTACTAGGTTGTCAAACATTCTTCAAAAACTCTTTTTGGAGTTGCTATGATAAGTTGTTGAACTTTGTGATTATAGTTATCTCTATTGCTCAATGACAATCTTGACAGATACACCCATGCATCTTGACTTTTTTCATTAGAACAGCTAACACGTTCGGAATGTGACAGTAGGTAGACGGATAATGGATTAGTAATAACACAGGTATGGTATATTTCTTTAGTCTTCCTCTGTCTCCCTCAGGGTTTACAGACAAACAGAAATACCTTTTTTACCAACTCAGTTGTCTAACATTGATTCATAGAACTGATTGCTATATAGAAATGATATGGAATTTTGTGATTTTAGAATGTAGTGTTTTACTGTGGTGAAAAGGTGG
>NW_023340268.1:9568811-9570936 GCF_004916995.1 Morone saxatilis
CTATAGATATTGTATCTTGTTTTGCTACATGGGGATAGGAGTTTGGAATCCCCTGATGATACCACATTGATTTATTAGACTTTTCTATTCTGCCTGACAAGGAAAATGAACATCCCCTAGTTGAATGCTATGTAATTCCTGGATTAAAAGACAAATCACTGATCTCTAAATATGTGTATGCTTAATTTGGTTCTATGACTAATAATAAGTGCAACACAGATTTCTGTCATTATTTCTCAAATGGATGCAATCAAATTTATTTATCATTGAAGTATTAAAATACACAATGAAGCGTCTCTATTTGCACTGACATGACCTTTTAATAATACTAAATGTATTTATTTTTCTTTGTTTCTCTGGTTATTGACTTTGGTGTCCCTTCTCTGTTTATTATTGCTCTTTATTAAAAACCTGGCAGGTTGCTTGGTGTGAGTACATTGTACACACACATTTCCAAGTGTGTTCTTTTGCTACTGCCTGTGGTATACCATACTGTCTTCCCTGTGTACCTTTTTTGAGGATTTCTGTATATTGTCACACATAAAACCCTTGTTTGCATTTCATAACTATGTATTCATTCCATTTTGCTAGACTAGGTTGCTATGAAACTACTTTGTTTAGCAGTGTGTATGTGTGTGTGAGGCCATTTTCATCCTGGGATACAGAAAGTTTCTGCTCCACTGGGTGCACCTGGTTCTGTAAAATGGCCTCATATTCCTCGGCTGTTACAAAACCATTTAGAACAATCATCACGCCTAATGAGTCCCACAAGATGGCTGACCATGGTATAACAGATTTGACCCCTTGTTTACTAGCTGACAACAGACACAGTAGGCCAGATCATTGCATTATTTGGCTCCAAAGGTGAACTTGTGAAAGACAGCCCAACAGTCCATGGCAAATTCTTTTCCTTTTAAACATGTCACAGACATATTGTGCAACTCTTGATACAAGTAAGTCCATTTCTATAGTAGATTTATCCCTGATGGAGAAGTAACACTTATGACTTATGACTTATGATGATCACTTCAAACATGATTGACACTTGATGGGAAGTTGAGCATTGATCTGTTTATATGCACACGGTAGAGTTACCATGTAAACCTGAACCACAGCTTTTTTGTATAGACAGATTACTTGTGTTGATCACTTAAAATAACGATCAAGATTTGCCACATAAAAAGTTCCCTGTGGAGTTTTTGGCTGCTAGTAACGCCATTAATTCTATTAGTGGGTCCCTATCTTGTTTATCTGGTGCATGTGCACAACGATGCATGCGGTTGAGGCGGTTCACAGCTCTGCCAGTAATTTTACACTATTCAACTGATCTACAGGCCACGGTAACAGTGGTGCAGTGCGCCAGCAAAGACAGGGACGAGGTGTTCAGTCTTATGCCACTTTGCCCACTTCAGTAGTCTCTCACATTGCATTGCACTTCTCTTGGTCTGTTGTAATTAAGTGTGTCTGCTGTATGCACTGTGAATGTGTACATCCACATGATTTTCACCTGTTCATGTTATGTTAGTGTGTAATTGTGTGTGTCTGCACATGTGTGAATAATCCGGAAAGACAGCTGAATGCAGTGTGAGCCGAGCACAGTTAACTTCAAAGACCAGTACTCCATACTGGTAGGGAGCTATATGGGTCAATACGCTTGCATGTGTATGCACATACACTCAAAGATTTTTTTTTTTTACTTTATATGTCTGTGTGTATATTCATCAAGTGAATTCAAATAAAATATAATTTAATGTATAAAATATTCATTTTTGGAAATTTCACATGTGAAATAATACATGACTAACTTAACATGGGATATGTGTGTAAGGATAGCCTGGAATATTCCTCAGTGTGAACAAAAATATAATGTATTTAGCCATTTTCTGGTGAAAATGTGGAATTTGGAACATACGGTTCTCTGGACAGTCACCACCTTGGCTGCAGCAGAAGCAGTTCCCCCAGCTGTCATGGAGTCCATGTTGTATGACCTGGTTCTGACAGAATATATCAGTGGCCAGCTTCTGGGTATGTAAACTTACCAACTTGCATTCTTTCTAATCACCTGCAAGGGGCGACTATTGGCTCCAAAAATAGATCTGATAGTATTGAGTCTTATGGAAAAATG
>NW_023340268.1:9570945-9579876 GCF_004916995.1 Morone saxatilis
TTTTTTTTTTACCTCAAACTCATTAAAAAACTGTGTACTATGGTTTGAATTGCTAGCTTCAAGTTTTCTTGATGTTAATTTTGAAAATGATATTTAACATAACATACAACAGCAAGGTATGCTTTAGGGCACATACCATTGCTGCTAATGCCAGTCTTTTATCCATGCTAGGATGTGTTCGGATCTGCATTTTGGGTTGGGTAGAATAATGCTTGTATCTTTTTGGACTGCGCCCGACTGTCAACAAGACGGAACCAGACCCTACATTGGAAGTAAGTTAAAGGGCTCCTCAGTCATGGGGTAGCCTAGTTTTCTCCTGGATATAAGGTGCTGCAATAAGATCATTTTCCTGCAGACATCCCATGACAATGTTGCTGATCATTTGGGTGTTAAGAAGACCAACAGTACAGCTGTGTATTGCATATGTTTTTGTCATTGCCTCAGAATGTCACATTGCAGCATATATTAAAACTTGTCACAGGAGCAACCCAAAAACCTTATGGGCTGGGCTTGAGTATTTAGCAACCTAAGCCCCCATGACTATAGAACATAATTACAGGTACACACAAACAAATCAGTACACACACACACACACACACACACACACACACACACACACACACACAACACACATACACACACACACACGGGAGAACATCCACTTACACATTTCACACACAAAATTCAGGAATGCACAGAGAAACCAACCAGTCAGAGCCCAGATGGCCTTTTCTATTCACTTTTCCCTGCCCTCATTAAATATCAAGTATCTCAGGGAGCAATAACGTGCAAGGACAGACACACATAGGCACACATTTTCTCTCTTTTTCTTATGTATCGTCATCAAGATTTAAACCTGTTAAACACTTAAACACACAGTTTTTAATAAGTGCAGAAATCTCTCCCTTAACACATCTCTCCACATACATGCACGCACACTTACACACCGGTGCAAATATGGCTACTATTTCCCTTGAGTGTGTCTCAGACCTGCAGCTTAGTGCTCTGTCGTTCCCTGTGTCCTTAGTAGAATGCTTGAGAAATGTTCAGCCTGATTTCAAGGAAATTAGACATGAAATCATGTGAAAAGTGTGAAAAGACAGAAATAAATGACTCCAGAAGGCCATAGAAACCCCTCCCTGATGTTTTTGCTTTGGCTTAGAAATATGAACAGTTGGAATTGAGCTGTTAGAGCAATTAAAAAGGCTTAAATCTGAATATGAATTATTTCAGGGATTTGTGATATTGGAACAGTTCAGTGGGCATGAGAAGACCTGTGAAATGGTCTTTTTGAAACAGAAGAGATAATGACATCTGAAATTCACTGTTTCTGATGTATTAGCTGACTAACATAAGCTGGTCTCATAAACTCTGTATGAGCATTTAAATATGAAACTGATAACACCAATGTGCTTTAGAGGACAGTTAGAGAGGCATGTTGACTGCAGGTCTAGGTTTTTCATCAACTATACACATACCTGCATGAATATTGGGACTCACTGAGGACATTTTTGTTCACATAGATCAGATGTTATTTGGGTACAAAATTTACTAATTAAATATGTTTGTGAGAGTCAGTGTTTTCTTATTTCCAAAAATGTTCCAATCACACATTTTTATCATGGTTTATATTTTTCTCAGTTCATGAAATATCAAAAATACAATTGATGGAAATGAATAACCCAAAGCAAAACACCTGATGGTGGTGCTACATTAAACACACAAGAATACAATGTCTTCCAGCACAGATACAATTTGAGTTCCTAAAAACCTGACTCTGACACCTGTTATCTGGGGTCGGAAAAAGAGAAAATGTTTACAGATAATAACCATAAAACAGAAGTTGCCACCAAATTTCAACATGTGCCAGTTAGGGCTGGGTACTGAAGTATTAAAATACTGTTATAGCACCAACTGAATTCTGTCAATACTACTGAGTATCAAAAATGTCTTGTCATTTGCTACTAAATATTAATACCAATGCACTTTCTGCTGCTTGTTAGCTAGACAGTTCAGCTGACCTGTATCTGCTAGTTGGTGAGTCCGTTAACCTCATCGCCCGCTGGGAGCGAAACATGGCGCATCCTTTCCTCGCCAAAGCGGGGGCGGAGAGTGTTTCAGATGCTGTGGTGTTGTTTACAGACAGGTAAAACGAGGAGAGAAACGCACCGAAGTTGGTCTCTTGCACAGAGACAGTGAAAGGTCTCACTGCCACTATTTTATAGTACCACACAGTCATTCCTTTATTATTCTTCTTCTTTGGATTAAACTAAACATATTTCTGCCACACTATTTTTTGTAAATTAATATTCCTTTGACAGTTATTTATATTTTGATATAGTCAAATAGTGTACTAACTTTAAAATTTTATGATTTTTTTTGCTAAAATGAATTTTATAAAATGGGTATAGAAAAATCGTTCAGGAAACACTATCTAAGTCAATCAACATTTTTTTAATGATATCCAGCCCTAGTGCCAGTTAAAAAAATACAGTATGTCCATCTGCCTCACTGTAGGTTTAATGAACCAAACTGTGCACAAAACACAATTAAAAACACCACCTACGGTTTCAGTTTGGATAAAAGACAGTACAATTACTGTACTACATGTATTTGATGAGGTTGCTGGATCTGCTACCTCCACGACTGTAACTATGCCAACCCTCCATTTTAGGCCAGAATAACAATATGGGGGCATTGGAGAGCTCACTACCAGTTTAGACATAATCATCCTGCCAGTTTTTTTCCCCCCAAACTTGGCTCACAGTAAAGTAGCAGCTCTAATAGCCACTCAACAAATGCAGTGCTGATTGGCCTTGCAGTGTCTTGATATTCAGCTATATCGCTAAAAAGTGGCAGGAATTTGAAAAACTGAGTAAATCTGATCCAAGTCTTGACAGCTGGAGATAATATTTTGTGCTTATTCTTCTGTGTTTGACTGATAGGTTACTGAGGAAAAGTCACTTGACACTGAGACTCCGAGGCTGCTACATTGGATCTTTGTCATCAAATGTGGCAATTTTCATGGACGTTTGAGATGGGAAGAAGACGATTTTACACACAGTAGATGTCCGTGGCTGTGAGAGGCCAGCATGAAATTGGTACCAGATAGTTTAGTAAAGCCAAAAGACAAAGATTGATACAGATGTCAGTGTGAGAACAGCTTAGGAGCAATATGTGATCCGATGATTAAGGTGGCATACATCAAGATGTCGCATAATAGACAGAACTCTTTTTTTTTTTGTTTCTGCTGTGGGACTGTTCATATAGCACAGATTATATGGGAGCCTTCACCCTATCTGTGCATGATATTGAAACAGAAACAGATCAGCACATTCTGTGTCACGGTGAAATGCAACACCTCATCTAATCTATTTATCCAAATGTCTGCCTTTAAGCTGTCTTTCTTTCCATTCCAAAAAGTGATGCAACTTCACTCTACTGTGTGGTAAATTAAGCTAAGCTCACATTTTTTTTTATCTTATATTGGCTATATCAGACAGTGGACTGTCAAAAGATGAAATAATGTTATTACTTTAAGGGGTACTTTAACTGTCCTATCAAGGGTAAAATATTAGGGAAAACAAGAGAAATAGAAAGTTAAACATAATTGTACTAAATGTCTGCAGTTTTGAATGTGCAGGTTTCAGCTATTTGTTGGTTCCCAACTCTAGTCTGGTCTGGTCTATAGATATGTATATAAATGCTGGGCAAAGATAGATAGATAGATACTTTATTTATCCCGAGGGAAATTCAAGCATGACAGCAGGACAAGTGTTAGTTAGTGGGTTATAGGGGAGTTTTTTGATCATGTTACAGGAAATATGAGATGACGTTTCATGTTAATACAAATTAAGCAAGGCATACAGGCTAGTTTAGGCCAAAAACTCAAGTGCTGTGTTGGATTCATGTGACATAGTCTACCCTATACAACATACCTGTGTCTAGAACATTGTCTTTCCAGTAGAGCAGTATATTAAGCCTTCATGCGCTGATGAACTGTTTGCTCTGCTGCGCTTGCTACTGCACTGCTCACCTCAAAGCTGTGCTTGCTGTGATCATCTGTTGCTGCAACTTGCTGTTGTTGCTTGTCATATAGCCCCACCTCCATAACAAAATCCACCTGTAGGCTCTGAATCGAGGTTCCTCTGCGCTGTGCTCCTCCTTTCTTTGTGGGAATGACAAGTTCAGAGTCCAGATGCTAACTTTCAACTCTTAAACATACACCAATCAGCCAAAACATTATGACCATCTGGGCACCCTGGTGGTCATAATGTGATGGCTGATTGGTGTATTTTGCAGTCATGTAACAGTTCACAAGTTGGCTGACTGAAGTTTGGTTTCACCGGTCAACACTGAAGAGATTGATAAAACTCTGTGAACTTCCTTACTAATTACTTACTAATACTCTAACTGTAAGAATGTTATTTCTATAACTAAAATGTAAGAGCCCCCCCCCATCTCTCTGTCTCCCTCTTCCTCTCTCTCTCTACAATGTCTCATTAATGTGTGAAGCAGCCCCCAGGTGTTGTCCCTCTATCACACTTTGCTTGTTATCTCCCCTCTTAATTGACCTGTGCTCGTTATCTCCTCTAAATTGGGGACCTCTAAACCAGCGTTTAACGAGGAGGGGAAGAAGGAACAGAGGAGAGGTGTTAAGGGTGTGACCTCGCAGCTCCCTGTGGGGTTTTTGAGAGATCAAACACACACACACACACACATACACACTGACAAGACATAGAACCTCTGTATACACATTTATATGCAAAGTTAGTCATTCCCACACACAGTGACACAGACACACTCAGCACCACACACAGATGTGCAATTTTCATGGGTCAAGTCAGATATCGACGTGTCAAAGGTCACACTCCAAGAGACAGAATGTTACATTATGTTCAAACCTTTGCAGATGAAAAGTACCGCACAACACAAGTCAAGGTGTTTTCAGCTGGCATTGAGTTGTATTTTCATTTAAAAAACAACACCCTGTTTTGTTTGTGATTGGCTAGCAACATCACTGCAGCGCAACACAGAAGAAAAAAATGAACATGCTGCTTTCCAGTAGCAAGCAGCAAATCAAATGTGTTTGTTTTTTTTTTTTTTTTTTTTACAAAGCAGAGCTGTGTACCTAGTGTGTTTTGTTTAGTTTTCTTATATTTTCTAATAGGAATCAATCATAGTTAATTCAATGACCTGTAGATTTGATTACAGTTCAGATAAAAATGTGTGCACAAAATGTCAAAGTCGGAAATTGAACTATTACATGAAGTGTAAATAAGCTGCTGCTCCTGATGATGATTCATGATGTATTTATCCTATTTCTGAAGTTATGTTGTGATGTTAAAAGATAAAAGTACTGATAGTCATGTGAAAACCAAAAAAGTAGCAAATCATAATTACTTCCCAAATTGTAATCTTAGATCCAAAACTCCTGTTAGTTGCATCCTACTGTGTGTTGTGTGTGTGTGTGTGGATGTGTGAGTGTGATAAATATTGTGCTTCTTTGATTGTTCCCTCTCTTACACTGTGCTCCACGGCAATCACTTTCACAGCTCAGTTGGCATCTGATTATCTCTCTCTCGCACACAGAAATACAACTACAGAAATACTCGCATATACACGCACACTGCATTATTTGCATACCGCTTCCATCTTGAAATTGTTATTTTGGTAATCAGACAGACAGAGAGGAAACACAATTATGGAACTGGCTTCCACTTAGTAACAGCAAGGCTTTGTGAGTGTATGTTTGCGTGCGTGTGTGTGTGTGTGTGTGTGTGTGTGCGATAAGCCATGTTTCTTTTTCAAAATTGAGTAGCAGAAGATGTCAGAATGCAGTGCATAAACAAAAATCAGGGCTCACTTTGTAAATTAACCTCTAAAACACAATGTCAAGCCGGCCCGTTCCACAGGTCGACTTGTGGAAATGGTTGGAGATGGTGCAGCTTTGAGTCCGTGCACTCTGGATCACAGGGAACTTTGGCATACTGATCTGACTTGTGTCAATTATAAGGGTCAAAAAGGTGTAACTCTGCTCTTACTTTAAATTCTGATGTTCATTACAGATTTTTTATATAAAATCTTTTGACAGTTTCCAATGAAAGCAGTGTGATTTGCACAGATACTATTTGGTTTCTCAGTGACTGTACAAGCAACAAGCATTATGTTTTTCATCATCAGCTCCTTTAAGGAATAGGGCAGTGCATAATTTGTGTGTGTAGCAGATGTGTGGGAGAAGAGAAAAAAAGAAAAAAAAAGAGAGCGACTGGCAGAAACGTGACATTGAATGTGAACTCAGCAAAGGAAGAAGCACTAAGTTGTCAATCTGGCAGTAAATGTACAGGTAATGAACGCTGTACCTTCTCAAAACAAAAGAAAGTCTTGTCTGTTGTTTTCCAACTGTTGAAAAGTGTGTGTGTGGGGGGGATTAACAGCCATCTCCCCTGTGCTTTAGACTGTGGTCTGGAAGCTAAGCAGGAAAGGTAGTAGTAGGGTTTTTTTGCCGCTATGTAATATTGACTTAGCTGCATGTCATTCAACCCCCCAGGAAGAGCACTGGGCTTTGAAGTCAATTTGACATAGTGGCCAAACCATGTAATGACAGCAATGGTGTCCGTCATGTGATGCACACTGGCCCAAAAATACTTTTTTCCCATAAGCTTGCATTTCGAAAGAATGGGCTGTAAAACGGTGGATGATTTTTGAGTGTCACAACCACCATGAAACGAATAAATCATTGTATCCCTATTCAAGTTAGGGGAAGGCTAAACAGGAAGTTAGTGACTTGGCCAGTGGAACTCTAGTAGTTGCTCGTTGGGCCAATGTGGAAGCTCGGGGTAATTTGTTGAACTTTTTTTTCTGCTTCATGCTCCACCTAGCAGCTTCCATAGGAATGAATTCTTGTTACTCCTTGATTAGCTTCCCAAGTGGCCTTTCTCACATCCTGACAGTTAGGCCGAACCTCTTAACATTAACTAACCTGTGGAGATATCAGGGTCTAAGCAATGACAGTTGAGCATCAAGTGGGCCGCCACCACTGAATTCCCCTGTAAGAGCTTCTCTACCAAAGGCCCAGAAAAAAATAAAATTCTCACAGGCAGGATGTAGAGGAGTTTTAGCATGAAGAAATGTTTGTAACTTGGTACCAAAAACTGTTAACTCTTTAAACATTGTATTGAAAAGAGTTTTAAAGCTCCAGTGTATAATATTTAGGAAGATCTATTGGCATAAATGGAATATAATATGCATTATGTTTGAATTAGTGTATAAGAATTATTGGAAGTAGAGGGTGAAGCGAGGATGGTGCAATATGCCACACAGCTAGATACCACTAAATTATTACAAATTTGATGTGTTGTGTAATGGTAATAATAATGATCCAAAATTATGTACAATTCCTTATTTTGTATTGAAAAACAAAATTTCCTTGGAAGGATGCCCAAACCCCCTACCAAATATATGCACCTGAATCATCCACAAACCTTGGACAAATTCTAGGGGCAAACATTGCTGTAGTGTTACTGCACCATCACACACAGAGAAACAGGGGTACATATCTGTACCCAAAGGAACATTTGTCAGAAAGGTACCCTGTAAGGTACGAAAAAGGTCCTTAAGGTGATAACTTTGGACCTGTTTGTTTAATTTTAAAGGTACACAATCATGGCTGACAGAAAGGGGGGTGCATAACTGTACTTTTAACAAGTTTAAGGTACGGGAAAATGTTACAGGAAATCAGTGTTTACAAAATCTTCATTTAAATAGAGATTTTGCTTTATTGGAATAAACTAGGCATCTGTGTTATTTTATGCTGTGGTCCGCCCTTATGAAACCCATACAGAGTTGGGTAGTTAAACCAGTCCCCCCCACCCACACCCCCACACTCTCTGCTGTGGCATGTGCACTTGTAGTCTGCACTGCTGACGCTTACAGAGTTTAACACTTACAGTATTCACTTGTTATGGACAAATCAGTTCTAGCTGAACAATACATTGAAAAGGTACTGAAAGTGGTGGCTTAAAGCTTCAAGAAGCAGCACTTTCCCCTCTCTCATTACCCCCACTGAGGTGCCTTTGGGCAAGACCCTTAACCCCAACCGCTGGGTTGTACTGGGCAGCTTCCAGGTATGAATGTGCATAACTTCAAACAGCCATGAATCAGTAACTTTAAATCTGATTCGTCTGGCACAAATCCCAAAAGAGCAGGATTTAATCCTGCAATTTTTTACCTCAGCTAATAAACTTCATTCTGACAACATGATAATGGTCCTTTAGCATCAAATACATGCAATTCGGGTCCTTGAAGTACAGTGTAAATTTTCAGAGAATGCGGTAATTGCAGTTGGCCACAGATGTTGCACTACAGTCATTTCATAGACAAAGCTTTATCCATGGTTATGTAATTGATGTCAGTACAGTTAAGTTATCAGAATCAGTAATAAGCAGCAATCAGAGGAAGTGAAATCTAGCTGACAGTGTGCTGCATTTATTGGCTCCTTCTTCAACTCTTTCAATTTGAAAATCGACATTTTCATATCAAATCTTTGAGCACCAATTAATTTATATCTACTTGTTAAAATAAACTCAGCCACCTTTTTATATCGACTGAGAACTCTCATGTACTTTGTGTGCATGTTCGTGTGTGTGCGCGTGTGTGTATACACATAAATCCATACGTGTTTATGTGTTTCAGTAGCTTCACTTTTCCAACAGAAGTTTCTCAAGGTTCGTTCTTTCTCAAGGTAAATGTTCACTGCACGCTATGAGTAGTAAATAGGAAAGTATGAGAGGTGATACTCAGCTGCAAATATATACACACACAGTCATGTTGAAAGGACAAAGAAACCATTCCAGACTCTTTTGATGATGCAGCAGAAACTGTAATTGATAAACGGCCAGTGAATAATATGCTTCACACACACACACACAC
>NW_023340268.1:9579976-9580102 GCF_004916995.1 Morone saxatilis
CTCTTCTCTCCTCTCCTGTCCTCCCTCCTCTCGGCTTTGACAAGGCAACAACAATATCTGTCGTGTGTCCCATTGACCATTTGCTAAATTGCTCTGTCTTCTCCTCCCTCTCTCTCTCCCTGTCTG
>NW_023340268.1:9580295-9582489 GCF_004916995.1 Morone saxatilis
CTCTCTCTCTCTCTCTGTTTCCCATCTCCAGGCCCTCTCTGTTGCCTATCAAATAATTTCCACTACCTCTCTGTCTGCTATTTGTTGTTTAATAATCATGTATCAAGGATGTGCGTGTACATCCATAGACAATTTTCTGCAGTGGTGATGGGGAAATCTATTACACCCTTAAGTAAGTGTGTGTGTGTGTTTGTGTGTGTCAGAGAGAGAGGAGATGGGACTAGCTATTTATTTTGTGGAGCGCTGACTGAAAGCTGACAAGGAGTGATTGTGTCTAGCGGGTTGTGGGAATGTGTACATTTGTGTGCCTCAGTGTGTGTTTGTGTGTGTTTAAACGTAATGTCTGGCAAAGCCTGTAAGCTAAAACATAGCCTGGCTGCAGTAATATTGTCTTGTGTTTTAAAATGATTGGATTTGCCCAGAATTCAAGTGAAATAAATACGCCGACCATGTTACAGTTTACCTGTGAAGCTGTTTTTTGAGCTAAATAAAATATCAGATTCTGGTATACTAAGGACAGTAATTTGATACAAAATAGGCCATTTTCTCTTGGTAATGTGTTATACAATGTTGGTACAGGTCCATTTCAGGACTGCGGGAGATTACCGTCTGTTGAAAACACTGTCCATGGTGCTGGCTTTGTTTATTTTGTGATTTCTCTGAGCAAAGGCATTGCTGTGATGCATACAAACAGTATGTTTTCACTCTCCACAATGTACAGACCCTGGAACGTGACAGTAGATGCAATATTATTAACATTTAAAATCATTAGTATTTATTTTAATTGCATGATGTTGAAAGTATGACCATCTGTTTATCCATATGTTGAAAAAGCACTATTACCATTGGCAACAGTGGCAAGACTCACACACTCAATCACACTTCATAAGATAAGGTACAGTAATATCTTTACTGTCTTATCTGTAGGGGGAAAAAAACATTGCAATCTGAAATCAGAAAAGATGCGAGTGAATTATATACTGTAGATTACATACATGCAAGACAACACAGCATGCACTAAGTACCATGGGAGGCATAGATGAAATCTTTGTTGGTGCCTAATCAAGTTCCTGTTAACATTCTGAGTAGTCTGAAGTGACGGCAAGCTGATCCCACAGCCCTGAATAATGCATCTCATATCTTTCCAATACAATGTAATCATAAAGTTCAATCAATATTGGATCAAGGCCTGAGGTTATCCGCTAGCTTAAAAAACTGACAATTGTGCCTCAGGGATCATGTGACTCTTGTGAATCATCATGTGAATTATAGATTAGTTTGGGTCTTATATAGAAATCAAAGTTCATACAGACAATACACATGTAAAAACATACACACACACACAAACCCACAGCAATGTTAATAATAAATTATGTATCCTGCAACATACCACATTCTTTCAGCTCTGTCTGTCTCTCTTGTTTTTATTCTGTTGGTTGGATGATTATTTAGATTCTAACGTATAAAAAAATCTAAAAATGCCAGTAAGGTGACATTTTCACATTGCTTGTTTTCTCTGACCAACAGACCAAAACGCAAATATATTCAGTTTACAAAACAAACAAACAAAGGAAATTCTCACATTTAAGAAACTGGAAGCAGCAAATGTTTGTCATTTTTGTTAAATTAAGTATATAAATAGTAAGTTGACTGACATATTGTTTGTTAGTTTGTTGAACGACTACTCGACTAATTGACTAATAATTGTTTTATCATACATGTTACCTCTGTTGTCTATCTTTTCACAGCAGCTTTCTATGAATCTACATTTATTCCCCACAGCTTGTTCAACACAAATCTTGTTTGGTCCATATTACATGTGACATCTTCTTGCAAACAAATCTTTACTTATTTGTCTTTGCAAATGTAAATTTTCGTCCATGAGGGACTGCAGCATGACTAAAACATGAAACCCCAGAACTTGTCAGCACTGCAGTGTGATATGTGTTGAAACATGTGCCCCGCATATGCAAAATTATGAGATTGAATGCGAAGTAACCTTTACAAGTCTGTCATGTGGAATAGGCTTGTTTATGTGTGGTCATGTTGTGCATATGCGTGAGTAATTTAGTTGGAATATGGTACCATGCTCCTCTAACAAGAGTGTCACATGGGATATGCCCGGTGGATCCGTCCCAATGCTCTAGTGTTATTCTTTTCTGCATTTATTTCTGCGTGTGTGTCTGTGTGTCTG
>NW_023340268.1:9582505-9584836 GCF_004916995.1 Morone saxatilis
GTGTGTGTGTGTGTGTGAATATATTGGTCATGTCAAGAAGCCTCAGTGGAATACAAACAAGCCAAAATATCTTTGCATGAATCATATAAAAGTGTCTGGATGTTCTTCTGTATATGTGTCCAGCTGAAACATGCTGGGTTTGCAGCAGAAATCTAATGCGTCTCTGCAGGGTAAAGCACACGCCAGGTACTTACCATGTCGAGAGTCTCCAAACTAGTGTCTCTGTGTCTCATTAAAAGCACGACAGTGAGGTTTTAAGCTGTGTATCATTATGAGGACGGCTGAGAATGGACTTGAATGTTGATTCACAAATGAGTCCAGATTCTGTGTAGTTCCACTCTGCGCGGACAAAAAAAGATGAGGAAGGACACATCCAAAAAGCATGGGAAGCCAGACTTTGAATACAGAGACACTCATGCCAATGTCAAAGGTCACCTTTTCTCACAACTGCTTTTCATGTAATATTTCTTTTTCATGAAATTCTCTGTAGACTTCACGCGCTGCAAATTACAGACATGAATAGACCCTTTTCATGTTTATGTATTGTCTATAGTGCTCTTTACTGACTTTGTAGAAATTCTTCTTTTAGGTTTTGTAAATACCATGATTCAAAAGTCACAATCCACTGTGTAAAGAATTTGTTTTTTTAAAGCAGATATTTCTCAAATGCAGTAAGAGTTTAAGTAATTATGTACCCCTTTTGCATTTATAATAAAAGTACAAAAATCCTCAATATTTGGTAAGTCTGCTACCTTCAACATAGCCTGCACTGAGACTGGCATTGATTCTACAAGTTTTTGAAAAATATGAGAATCCGTATTATGCAAGCAGTCTTTCTGAGCACATCTCAGCGAGAGTCCTGTGATGTTACAGCAGCTCTCACCTTTTGCCTTTTCAAATATTCCCAAAGATGTTCGGTGAGGCTGTCGTTTGGTGACTGTGAAGGGAAAGCCATGCATGTCAGCACTCTTTGCTCTTTTCTGGACTTCAAACAGACCTGGCACACCATCACTGCATGTTTAGAACCATTGTCCTGCTGGAAAATGAATCCTTTTCCACACAATTTCAAGTCAGAAGGGATGGCACGCCTCTGAAGAATAGAGTGGTACTTCTCTTTGGTGAGTGTGGAGTTCATCCTGCGCGAGTCACTGGTTCCTGAAAAGGCAAAACATCCCCACATCGAAAATTTCCGCCGTATTTGACTGTAGGCTTTATTTCCTGTTGCATTAACTTCTTGTGTCATGCTAGGTCAGCATGGCCTTGCTTTGGATGAAAATGACTTCATCTGTAAAAAATCTGTCCAGTGTGGCTTGGACTGCCACTGCACTAAAGCTGCAAAGGTTCAGAATAATTCAGCCCTGAACTGCTCTTTAGAAATGATTACAACCAAATGAAAACTATTGTTGATGATGTAATCCTAATCTGTTTTAAATTATTAGCGGTTTCAGCAATACAGTTTGTAGACAGCCATATGTAAAAAGTGAATATATTTATATATATATATATAATAATTATTATGCAACAATAATTTCCTCTGTGTTTAATATATTATAAGATGATCTCACTTAATCAGAATCTGCCCCTCAGAGAACAGACATTATTTTTGCTCATTATGATTAGGAACTGAGGAATTTTGACCTGAATTTGTCTGTCGATGCCCTTGCCATTGTCGTGGTTAAAAAACAAAAAAAAAAAAAACTAATTTCAGAAGATCCTCTGCCTCCATCCTTGTTTTCTAGCTAAATGTTTGAAATGACAAGAAGTGTTAACTGCCAAAAGCCTGTTGAGCAATCCCACACAGTGTCAGTCTGTGTCCCTGTGGTTGTCTTAGAGACTAGAGAGACAGAGTTATGAAAACATTTCCAACAAAACTGAATATATAACTCATTGGCTTAAGAGCGACTCAAATTGAAAAACACAATAATTGATAATTGACATTTCACTGAAGATCTGATGATTTGATGTCTTTTGTGCTGCAAGAAAAACATATTTTCCAATTTTTTAAATAAACAAGAAAAAGTATAACCACCTTATTTTGTAGTCTTGGCTGTTGCAGTAGTAATAGTACCAATAATGCTAGTAGTGGCAGCCACAAGTAGCAGTAATAAAGCAGTTTTTTGCACTGAGTTTTGATTCAATGCACCTGTCAATGACACTTTGTTTAAACAGAAAACATGCACATAGATTGAGCACTTTACAAGGCAGAAATATGATGCTAGAGAAATGCGAGCATCTAGCAGTAGAACGCAGCCTTTGTGGGTGTCCGGTCGCAGAGTCAGTACCTATCAAAGTCCAAGAAAAAAAAGCGATAAACCTGAAGGCCACGGCCAA
>NW_023340268.1:9584936-9595489 GCF_004916995.1 Morone saxatilis
ACAAGATGTTCACTTGCTACCTGATATATCCCACCAATTGCCATCCCAGGTGCCATGATAACCAAATAATCAGTGTTATTCACTTCACATGTCAGAGGTCATAATGTTATGGCTGATCAGTGTATATTCTTATATCTTAATTATTACCTGTGAGCAGCTACTTTCCCACAGTACACCTACTTAAGCGTTCACTTATTTTGTCTAATTAGACCTTTTCTTTGACCTGTGCTGGAGTGACATCTCCCTCACTCTCCTGTGAGTTTTATTGAACTTGTGTGTGAAAGCTTCCACCTTTTTATAATACAATTTTTAGCATGTTGTTTGGTGAGCTTACGCAACTCCTGCCATGACTCTATCCAACTTCAACCTGAGTACTAGTTTCATCACCCAGAATAACTGAAAACACCTTTTGTGAATGCTGGGCCATGAACAGACTGACACACTTGAATCAACATCATTTAAAAATTGATACGTCGATGCAATAAATGAATGAATACACACTCTGCATTTAAGTTTAGATTTAAGCATATTAAGGTTTTGGATGTGGTGTCATGTTGGGGCGGAGAAGGAGAGATAAGTCGACTAAACAAAGAGAAAAAGAGAAGGTTAAAGAAGGTGTTGCCATCCTATGAATTTGGTAATGGAAAAAGCTGAATGTTACTTTTTGGGCTTTTGTGTGTTTGAGGGAGAGAAAAAGAAGGAAGAGAAAAACCAAGTCGTCTCTTGTCCGAAATGGCGACAGTTTAATACTGCATCCGTATCTCATCTTTCTTCTCCTTTGGCAGGTGTGTGAGTTTGGGTTTGTGTGTGTGCATGAAGCAAAGCCCAGTCTTTGTGCTCTTTGACATTACAGGCTCAGTAAGGGGTGTTTGAGAGAGAGAGAGAGAGTGTGTGTGTGTGTGTGTGTTTGTATACATTAGAAAACCCATCTCAAGCCTTTTCAGCCTATAAATCTTGTTACAAGGTGTGTGTGTTTATATGTGTGTGTGTGTGCCTCTGTATCTATGAGTATGATGGTGTTTGTGCAGACCCTTTCTACAAGGTGTACTTACAAACATACAGAGATCAAAGTAACTTACTATCACATAAAACGGATGCACAGTAGGGTGGAATCACTTGGTTTTTTTAAGCTAACAGGCCGAGCCTTCCAGGGGGTCACCAGATACTTCTTGTAGGGCTGTAAGAATATTTAAGGACATGTTCTCTGATTTGCTCCTGTCTTTTCTTATCTCTTGTGTCTTCTTCACCTACTTATGTTGGACATTCTCCTCAATCTGTTATTTTTCAGGTTCATTATACAATACAAAAAGTGCATTAGTCTTGCAGTAAAGACTAGCACTAGTAATGTAATAGTACTGTACTGCTTGATATTGTCTGATAGGGTTTCCCTTATTTACGTGTTTCCCCTAAATCATTCTAGACACTAACATTTAAGTTAAATTTGGCCCATACAGATATTTACCACTAATCTCACTGTCAGCGCTTGTGTGTCTTAATAGAAATATGCCTAAAAGAATTGTATGATTAAATCAGTTGTGAGGTTTGTAGTTTAAATCGTATGAAATAACATCTCACCATCACCATTTCTTATCTGAAAGCGTAATCAGAGTTAGTGATGTGAAGAAGTCTGCACAGCATCTGTGATTTTTGCATTGTTATCATTAGGCAGTGTGTGTTGTTTGTGTATCACTGTGGCAAGTGTGTCTGTGTGTCTGTGTGTGTCTGTCCCTTGACAGGTTTGTTGCTCTCAAAGCTGTTCAGTTACGGAAATGTTTCCCTACACCAGTCACAACTGAATTTAAAGGTAAACTATATAATCATGGGAATGGATCATTAGAATATGCATGGGAAACATGAAACATGAAAGGAAACTTGTTTAGAATTATTGTAAATTATGCTGCTTCTATGCATACATGAATACAAAGAAGTTCTAATACATCGGCTAATAAGTGATGATGAATAAGTCCTAGCTCCTGCAAACTTCTTTGCTTTTGTTTTAAGGTTTTCGGCTTTATCGCTGAAACACGCATTACCTATGACACAAATAGCTTACAGAACTCAGAAAAGGAAGCGTGGGGTTTGGATTTAAGAGCAGCGTACTTTAAAACGGTCAACCCAGCTGGATTGGCCAGACCAGCCCACCACTGCGGGTGCACAGTCACATTCAGGCTGGCCAATCAATGGAAAATCAAAGATTGTTGTGCCCACATCTTTAAAGAGACCTGCTCCATCAACATCCCGGATCCTCGACAGGCTGATGAGAGGAGGCGGGCTCTCTGTTTACATCCATGATGCTTGGTGCAGTCAAAGTGGAACACTGTTTCTCCAATGTCAAACTTTTTATGCGAAGAAGAAACCATATTTTTCATCCCTATCTTGTTGTTGCTGTTTACATTTTTAGGGAGAATACCAGGTTGTGTGAGTATAAACTGCATTGTCAAAATGTACTTAGTGTCTCGCCTGCAGTTAGAGAAACTTTGATTAGCAAAAGCTGAAAATGGAGGACTTTCTCTATGCTCATGAGAAATGCCAGGATATTGTTGATATAATGGGCATGAATTCTGTGCACGTGTGAGACCATGACACATTTCCAACTCAAGACAGCAAAATTTATGTGTATTGTTTAGACAGTGATAGTGACTGTGAATGGCAAAAAAAGGAATGGCAGAACAATGTCATACCAAACCTTTGTGTAATAAAGAATCATTCATTATTCATAATTTATTAAAATTAAATCACAATAAAATCTCATTAATGAGGTAGATCCTTGAAAAATAACTGCTTCAGCACTGTGAGGATATTATATTACCGTTTATGAGACATTTCTCTAACAAAATTAAAACGAAATTCAGTCTCATCGGCCTCACAGGTGATATGACCCCATCACTTCTCGCAGACTAGCAGAGCAGCTCCCCGTCTACCTCACGTCACTCACTTTACTTATTCTTATAAAAAAACCTTTAACTTTCAACTTACAGTAGATGAAATGATGTCTCTTTACTGTGACACTTCACTCTGACATGAGCTTTATTATCTTAAGAATACTGGAAAAGCACCAAGGCCATGAATTTTGTATTTTCTCATTTTTGGCTGTAATTCAGGAATACATTTTTAGTCAAAATTTTCATTCATTATTCACAAATCACAATCTGGTTTAAAGCAGCGAAACATTCCGAAAGTAAAAACATAAAAACCTAGGAGCCAGACTTGTTTAAACCTAACATGTGGGGGACCCAAACTGAGTAGTCTGTCACTTTGGGACCTATTGGCTCATTAGATGATACCACGACTCCTCTCACATGGAGATTCTAACGAGTAAATGTTGTCTCCCCGGCTCATTAAAACATATTAGCACTCATGTCATTTGGGGACCAAAACTGAGCAAATGTTGTCTCTTACCCTGGGAGCCAGGCTCATTACGACATACTAGTACTCCTGTCATGTGGGAGCCAAAAATGAATACATGTATTCTGTCACCCTGGGACCAAGGCTCATTAAAGCATATTAGTGCCTCTGTCATGTGAGGATAACGGAGTCCAACCCAGTTTGGGTCTTGACCTAATAGTTTAAAAAATTAGACCCTGAGTTGGCCATAAGGGAGCAGCAACACTATCTCCTTGTCCAAACTCTTTTGGCACTCTTTGGACTGTATTTTTCCCATCAGTCATCCTGTTGCTAATAGTGCCGAGAGAGGGTTGGCCCAGAGGTCATTCAACCAATCAGCATCTAACGCTATAAGTGGAAAGTGGGATGATTATCTCTTTTTCTTCTCGCCTTCTCTCATCATGATTACATCTCTCTCTCTCTCTTTCTCTCTCTTTCTCTCTCTCTCTCACCGACTCCCTCTCTGATTAACTCTCTCTCTCTCTCTCTCTCTTTCATTCTTCTCCTGTCTCACTCTCTCTTTATTTTCTCTCTCAGTATATGGTTATCGCTTTATGTCTCCCATCCTCATTTCTTTCAAAGTCCGTCTCTCCATCTTTCATTAATCACTATGTCATTCTCCTATAGAAAATGTAGTTAACAGACAGATGAATGCAATCAGCTTCAGTTCACCCTTAGGTCACTCAGAATATATAGTCTCTGTGAGTGGGTGTGTGTGTGTGTGTGTGTTAGCATGCACATAAACCTGTGTGAATGTGTGAACATGCACATACATTCTAGTGTGTAGTTGTGTATGTGTGTATGGTTAGATTTACTTTACGTGTGTGTGTGTGTGTGTGTGAGTGTGACAGTGATTGAAGCATAGCACTCTCCTCTTCATGAGCTATATGTCAATTTACAGTTCTATTAAATTCCACAGTAGATTGGATGGCGTATGATCTGCATATTGCAGCAATATTATTATTGCCAGTGTTCTGATGAAACCCCCCCTCTCTTCTATATCATAATTGAAAGATGACTCAGACACGTTTTAAATGTATAGAGCCCCCTTTGATCGTGTCAAACTGTGATGATGTACTGTAAATGTCAAAAGCCAACCATTCTGGAAACCAGTTTTCACAATTTAGATAAAGGAAGGAGGTTCGGAGATGCACATTCTCTACAAAAGAGCGATGATGTGTTGAAACCTCTGCGGGGAAATAATTAGAAGACTTGGAGTCTAAGAATGGAAAGACGAGGCACAAAGGAGAGAAAGGAAAAAGGAGAGCATGAAAACAAGGGGCAAAGTAGAAGGAAAAGAGAGCGACTTCCAGAGAGGGGAAATTAGGTAAAATGGAGAGGAGTGTGCTGAAGATAAGAGAGAAAGGGAAGAACAGAGAGAGGTCACCTAAATCCAGCCTGGTGAATCATGGTCCTTAATTTAAACGTATTTACTCACTGAACATGATGGGTCTCTGTGACTGTGAGTGTGCAGCCACGAAGCACTCTAATTGGACACACCAATATGTGGCCTGATGATCACATGTACCTATATGAGTAAAGCAACCCTTTCCTTCCCTGACTGGCTAGGAACAATCTGCGATGAGGACTTGAATACGAATGGTCTAGGAGATGTTGAATCACAGGCAAAGCATCCCCCAAAGAAAGCTATGCCAGAAACATGAATCCGAAAACTCAAATATCACATGGTTAAGAAGCAAATGTGAAGGAGACAAATGATTCATGTGGCTGGATCCAGGCTACAGGGAACAAGAAAATGGATTTGCAATGTTAATTGATGTGGGAACAATAGCTCTAATACTTTCAGACAGGAAGGATGTAGCAGCAGGGGTGGAAAAGAGGAGAAGGAAAGCAGAGCGGAAAAGAAGATGAGAGGAGATTACGAAAGAAGGGGGAAAAGAAAAGAGATGAGAGGGAGAGTCGAGGAAAGAAAAGGTGAGGAAAAGTCGGGGAGGCGAGATTAGAAGTGCTGAGGGATCGAAAGACACTAGGGAAAGATGAGACGAGAAGAGGGATGACCAGAAAGAACAAGAGTGGAAAAAAAATTCTCTCTGAAGGGAGGAGGTAACCAGAGGAGTAGAGCAGATAAGAAGGGAGAGGATGAGGAGAGGGGTGCAGAGGACAGAGAAGCCAGATGGAGTTAGAGGAGGAGCAGAAGAGAAGAGTACAGACAAGGAGGAGGGGAAGAACAGATGAACAGGAAAAGGGTGGAGAAATTCAGGGAAGAGGTGTCCTATTTGCGAATAGATGATGTCATTTATGCTCCAGAAAAGAATCCAGGCATTTTATGGTGACACCTCTAAAGCGAAAAAGGATGACCTGTGCGGAAGACAGAGGCATGTATGTGTGAAAGAGCTGATGGTGGGATGATTAGGTATTTCATGAGATGTTGCCAGGGTTGTAACCTAATACATACATATTTGGATTAATTTCTTTAAAAGTAGAGAGTCAAGACTCGCATTTATTAATGTTGTGGCTGTACAGATACTCTTACAATTTGAATGATTTGTAGAAGTAAGTAGGAATTTTAACCCTACGCTTGCAGTATAGTAATCATTTTAAAACCGACTAAAAAGTTTGCGTATATTTGTATTTTGGAAAAAATACTCATTACCTGTGAATTACATGTCCTTTGTAGCATACCTTCACTGTATGAAATGGGAGACAAAATACACAACCCTCATCTGAAGTTCAGCTTCAGCTCAGCAGTCTGTCAGCCACATTAAGTGGGTATGTTTATCCCGTTTGTCGCATGTAGGTTTAATACTAGTGTTTTGTACGGAAATGAAACTTCCAGGACATATTCCTCTGCTACGGTTCAGCAAGGAAACACTGTCTTTATAGTAAAAAGAATGTAACTTTAGAACGTAAGCACTTGATTTATATAACTGGGACTCCTGAAGCTTCATGTTAGCTTTGCCTGAACTTTAAAATACAATTATTCACAGTCCAGGGACTGTGGATTTTGTCTCCCATATCTTACAGTGGTAAGTAAGGACACTAATAAAGGGATCACTTCACGGCCAGTGGCCAGGAGAAATTACAGCAACCAGACTCTATCAACATGCATTTGGCCAGTAAGTACTGCAGTAAGATACAGATAGACCTTTCCTACACTGATATAGCTTTGCATTACATTTTGCAGTATATATAAGACAGAACCGGCTCTTAATACTACAGTGTTAACTGCAAGCATCTCAAACCTGCACTAATTCCATTGTAATCCCGGCTGCTGTTCACTGATTGGTAAAGCTGTAGTGATTTTATGGCTGGAGCGGATAAAGGAAGAAAAGAGTGAGAGAGAGGAGAACAAGGTGGAGGAAGCCTCTCAGCTTTGAAAAAAAAGAGGGGATAGGATGGATGGGATTACAATATAACGAGAAAACAAGAACAACAAAGAGCAGATTAGACTGGTCATAAAATAGAGAGTGCAGATGAGTGCAGGACGCAGGACAGGAGAAGTCTGGAAAAACACATGAATAGATGTGATGAGAAGAGAGTTGACATCCCATGCATGTCAGTGGTAGATGGTGTAATTGAGAGCTGCAGAGCAGAATTGGGGAAATAAGGGAGAGGTGAAGGGAGAAGGGATGTAAGAAAGGGAAAGAGGGAGAGCAGGGAGGGCCACAAGGTTTCATATGTCAGAGCTTTCACATGTCATATGTCAAAGTAGAGGTTTCATGTGTCAGAGCAGCAGCTGGGATAGGGAGGAGAGGAAATGTCACATGTCAAAAACAATGTTGTAATTTATTGTTAATGAAGAGAACCAAGCGGGGGGATGGGGAGGGGAGGCGTGATAGGCAGGAAAAATCAGAAGCAAGAAATGAGAGAGTAAAGGTGAACAGATGAGTTAAAAGACAAAGGAAATTAGAAAAAACACTTTCTTTCTTTCTCTGAGTTGGAAGAAAACGACCACAATGTCCAATGTGGTGAGATGTGACCCTTCCCTTTAAAACTGTATCATTCACATTCTGTTTAAACATATTTAAAAGTAGGACCTAATTGCATTTGAGTGATTTAAATGTTTTAAAGACTGGAGAACTAAAGAAATGGGTAAAATAAGTGGGGACAGAGGAAATGAGTGGAGAGAGAGGAGGAATGTCATTTATCACCAGAAATTGGTGTAATTATTTGCAACAGAGTAGGATGAAGCATCTCTACAATGACAGTTTTCTGACATCAGCCATTTTCTAGTATGGGGGTGAATATTAATGACACATTTAGTGCTAAAGAACAGACAACTGGGAGCTGTATAGATGTGTAAGAAGAAAGACCAGCACATAGGTGTATATATATCTTTAGAACACTGGCTTTGAGCCATACAAACCATTTAATAACAGGCATTTAGCCTCTCCTCTGTGTAATTCAGTAGGGTGAACGCAATTATCTAAGAAACTGCAAATCAGTCTACAAACTTATACACTCAGATTTGGGCACAGGTTAAAGTTAAGTGTTTATTTTTTCTGTTAAGACATTCTTATCAGGAACACTGCTTACTTATTATCATTGGTCCACTCCAGCCCCATGTAAAAGAAATCCACATGGTGGCTTAGTGGTAAGCACCTTTGTTGCAAGGTACTGGGTTTTAATTTCCGTGATCTACTTGGGGCCTCATTTAACTCTAATTTTGCTGTATTATCAGCAAGTTGTTGCACACATTCTCTTATGAGTATTACAGCTTGGACAATGCTATCTGTTTAACCAAAAATATTCACTAGCCTTCCAGTCTGTGCTATATCCATACAAAGAGGATGTCTCTGCATGATTGTGCAGGTGGCTAATATTCCCACACATAATGCAAACTGCCCCTGGCATACAGAAGTAAATGAATGTGTGTGTGTCTGTGTCTGTGTCTGAATGTATTTTCTAATCTGCTTTGTGTCTGTAATCAGTACCAAAGTTCACCAAGGGGAGAAGCCTTTGGGGAGAAAAAGGTGATGAAAAGAGAAAGAAAATGAAAGGTTTCTGAAGAGGGAAAATGGAGAAAAGAGAAGGATGGAGACATAAGTGAAAGAGACTGATTCATAACTTACAAGAATCCACACTCATAAAAGGGAGCGTGAGAGCGACAGAGGAAACATTTCAAAACATTTCATGAATTGTTACTGAAGGCCCTTCGTCTTGATTGCCTGCTGTGCTGTTAACCTTAGATGACCTGTATCAAAAGTTTCTATTAAAAGTGCCTTTCCACATTCCGCTACAATTTTGTTCAGCTTGTCTAATGCCCTGTCAACAGAATTTTCTCCCCCATGTTTCTTCTGTCCTTGAGTCAGCCCCTCACCCTCTTAAACTTCCCTATTACTGTAAAGCAGCATACATTAGTAAAGATGGACAACAAAACAAATGCTTTGCTTAAAAACCACCCTCAAATTTGAGCTTGTACCTTCTCCTTGGTCTTGCATTCCAGTGAACACAATTGGCAGTGCTTTTAGCAGTGGGAAGCCAGTGAGGGATCATGTTCTTGTTGCTGCAAGAGAGACTCCTATTGCTTGTTTGGCTCACCTGCACTGATGAAGGTGGAATCTGGGGGCAATAGCTTAAAACCCACCATGTGTTAGACCCATCCTCCAACAGAGTAAGTAGTGACCAGGATTGCAGTACACAGAAAATGGGGTAAGAACGTCTCCAGTCCGGCACGTGACGAGGTCGGTACCATTCTGTATGCAATGTGTAATGACTTTAAATATGCCAAATGCTTGGTCTATTTCTCTGATTCTATCTGACTTTTGAACTCAAATGTTGACCAAGCTCACCTTTGTCTTCACATTTGTAAATTGTTAATAACTGGTGGGTCATTGGACTGTCCACCATTACAGAGAGAGTAAAGTGTGGGTCAAAGTCTCCCAGGTCATCAGCCATTACAGAGACAGGGTGAGAGCTATGGTCAAAATTACACTGTGCTTGTCAAAACGTCATGAGGCAGACCTATGATAATGCCAGCGACGTATTCAGAATGTAAAATTGCCTCCAAGCCATCTTTTTAAACAGGCAACGCTGCAAATTCTGTTAACTTGGTGGGCAGTGATTATGGAAATAGATGTTCAGATGCTGATATGTTTTATTTTTTATTCTATGCACATTAACTCATTGGTCGATTTTCTGTAAATATTCAGTAGTTGTTGTGCAAGACCTGCAGTACACATGAAGAGAAATTCAGTTGAAGTATTATGAAGTTCAAGATGGCCTGAACTTTGATGAAAAGGAAAGGAGGAAACAGTGTGAATTAGACACACTGAACACAATGATGAACATTCTTGCGCAAGCCTTTTACAGCAAATTTCTGGGATGAGCTGTACTTTCTAAACCTCAAGTGCTATAGTGCTAAATATTGACATCAATCTTTTAACCACCGTTAAGCTGCCTAAATCCCAGTGAGCACGCTGTATTTCGGCAGAGCAAGTTAGAAGACTTTGAAAAAGCTGCTCTGGATTCAGTAATAAAGTCTGGACTTTTCAAATTTAATGATCAGATTATTTTTCCTCCAACATTTCATAGATGCTCAAAACAAAATAACCAATGTTTCTAATTTAAACTGAAGCATGGAAGAGGAATCAGGTAAAGCTTTAGCTTCATGAACAGTGCTTAAAGTTAAATGCACAATATGTAATTTCTGCTGCTAGTGGGTCTCTCACATTAAAATAATAATAAAACACAAAGTTTGATGACATTGTGAAGTAGCCTGGGATCATGGGGGTTGTTGTCTTCACCACCATTGCTGTCACTGCAGTCAGCTCCTCCCAATTAGGATTCCTTCAGTGTCCTGGAGATTTCTACAGGGAGCAGAATTTTCCGCAGAGGTCTCCTCCTCTCCAAACAAATAGACTCGGTGATTAAAATCAGAAAAAACTCTCAATAAATTTGTTTTACCTTAAAAATCAGTGTTTCCCCGGTGCTATTAAGTGGACAAAGGATATCCCGGTTGGCCTGCCAGTAGAGCTGCTTACTTACGTTAGCTCAGCTTGTTTGGTAAATGGACTGCACTTACATAGCTTCCGACCACTCAAAGCTTTACACTGCGTGTCATATTCACCCATTCACAAAGTCATTGCCAACTGCTCCTTAGAAACGGAAACTAAGTGCATTCACACACATTCATACACCGATGGCACTGCCAACAGTCAATTTATGACTGACGTATGCACAATGGGGATATGATGCCATTGACAGGC
>NW_023340268.1:9595589-9601711 GCF_004916995.1 Morone saxatilis
CCCAGGGGGTCTAGAAACGCCCCTCCCGTTACCTGAATAAAATGAGAGATTTCTCTGGGTTTGAACATTATTCGAAACATCATGCATAATGTAAGTACACAACTCAACAAAATATATAACAGTATGGTGTTTATAGACATTTCAATGCAGACTATTAGTATTAGTATTAGTATTAGTATTAGTATTTTGCACCTTTTATTCATTTTGCAATTTGTAAAACAATTTGATATTCTACAATATGTAGATTTGGTGCTTTTGTCTGAAATTGTTGAATGCAGCTGGCCTTGTAAAATAATAATAATTGCATTTTATGACTTATTTAAAGTACAACGGTACAAAGAGCCTCATGTTCCCTCAACTAGAATGTTAAAGGGAACACACACTACAGAATTATAATGAGGGAAATCGGAGGTTAGACTGAGATGAGGGACTATAAGGCAGACCAACTGTGCACTGTCTAACATCTCTTCAGAATGAGAATTGTGTTTTATGTTTAAATAAGCAAATCCAATTTTAATAAGGAATTTCATTAGTAGTTTTAATAAATCTTTTCTCCAATGCAGCAAAAACATTCCAGGATCCATTAAAATATTGGAAACATTCTTTCTTTTTGTATTTGCTAATTATCTTGTTTATGAAAAAGAGACAATGTATATTAAACACTGGTGATTCAAATAATAATTATTTATTTTATAGAATACAATGGTATTATTTATAAATCCTGTGATTGTCACTTTAATAGCACAACCCCCCCCCAAGCCAGAAAGTAGACACACAGATTGATATCAATCATGACAGCCCTCCCTGTTTCTCTATATCTTCATCTCTCTTTCTCCTCTTGTATCTTTTGCAGCATCTCATTTTCTCACACTGGAGAGAGAGAAAGATGAGGCAGATATGATGTGATCAAAGAACTGAATTGATTTAAGATGTGACTGGATTTAAACAGTCTTCCTTAGTAACATGCATTACTTGATATCACAAATTCAGAAGGTCAGAACAAAATAATCGTCTATCATTGTTTTGTTTGGAAAATTTGTAATGCAGCTGTTTTTAATAAATTTTTTCAGACAGCCCTGTAGAAATAAAGGTCTATCCGGTCAAACTAACTGCCCTTTGCAGCAAGCTGCACACAAAAACATGAACCAACAGTTCAGAATACTAAAAGCATAACAGAAAAGAGTCTGCACCTATATTTCAAGTATTTTAATGTTTGTAATGTTTGTTTTTTATTTCACTTCCTTTCAGATGTATTTAGGCTGTTTTTCATCTCTAGGGTATATTGTATTGTTTCAGCTTCAGAGATAATCAGGTGGCTATATTGTTCCTTGAAATATAAGTATAAAGTGCATAGCCACTATTAGCACATTTTATATTAGATTAGTTTCCAAAATGATAATTGTGTGATTTCTTTTAAAATAGTTTCTCAATATAGATGATATATCACGTGGCCTATAGTTTGGAATGAATAAATAAGGAAGGGAAATGAGCTTTTAATGAGTATGGAGTTAACACCACAGTAGAACACCACATATTCTGTGATGACTGATGAGATGTGGGGTGTCTCCAAAGTGTGTTTACAAATAAGTATTTGTTCTTATTGCTTGCTTTCTGTTTAAGACACAGCCCTGTTTGAGCTTTTTCAGGACTTCTTCTACTTATGTCTCTGTCTGGTTGTTTAACTTGTTGCCATGACAGCTTGGACTCGTCTCCTTTGAAAGTTCTCGGTACATTTGACTCGATAGTTAACCTTTTAAAATGTACACGGCATCCACACACACACACACACACTGACCCTTTGCCCTCTCAGCCAACAAGAAAGAATTGTCTTGTTGTGTTCCTTGTACCCTTTGTTATTAAAATATGAACATTTTGCTCGCTTTGTCCTCTCTTACACACAGTTAACCATGAACAGCATAAAAAATACAAGTGCTACATATAAGTGTAGTCTGAATCCATGACCTTGTGTGTTTATATGTAGTCATTTCAATACCATTTAACCTATATGTGTTTAATGATAGACCATAGACTGGCAATCCCATAGTAAGATGGGGACTGCCCATTATTCCAAAATGTGGCTATCACTCCAGTGGTACATTATTCAGACTTTTTGGGTTTCAGAATAATGGGAATCAGAACAATGACATAGCACCGAGATGCACTGCTCAGTACGCCGACTAATTAATTCAACTCCAATATTTGAGATCTGATCCCAATTGTTCTTATTCAAGTTAATGTAAATAGAACATTCACAAGAACCAAATGCAAAACAAAGTAATTCAGCCTTTTGAAAGAGAATTCTATTATGTAAATGCACTCATTTTTAGTGTTTTATGTAAGTGATTCATTTGCTCATCTTAGTACTTAGTATTTGTATTTGCCGACACAGATATTCTCGTGATTATATTTAATAATATCATGACATTAATGTGCATGTGAAAACTCAATGGGGTGCACCTGTCATGTTATTACTCCACTTCCCACCATAATATTTTATTAATTTATGACATATTTTTGTCAAGGGGCCTGACTTGAATTCATAATCATCCACTTGCTTTGCACCCACCTATAGCACTGGAGAGAGAATAGATGCTGCAGTGAAAATGAGTGGAAATAACACTCACAAAATTAAAAGGCAAATTATGTGCACTTATGTGCACAATTTTAGACCAATTCAGTGCAATTGAAGCCCAAGGCTGTTTCACTGTGGTAGGAGTGAGAGACCGAAAATTAGTAAAAGACAAGAAGAAATTTTACAGCTCTTCTTATGTATTGTCGTGCTAGACAGCAGTCTTCTGATATCAAACAAAGCCATGTTTTGTTAATTAAATCAAAGCATTCTGATTGGTTAATTAGCTCTTATCTCATTTCAAAGGAGTATATCAGAGCAGAAATGTATTAACGCTGTTGTTTGGATGTTGTTTTTGTTGTTTTGCTCATCCATTCGTTTTGCTTTGTGGGATTTTACATTTGGATGTTACGCGCATACAAAAGTGCATGTTCACACACACACATACACTCTATTTTGAAAGATATTATTCTCAAACACACAGACACACAGGATAGATTTTTTTGTCTGGATTCATTTCAAACACAAATCTTTGTTTAGCAAAAAGAATAATTTACCAGTCAAGAGTATAAAACTAATTTCTCAGAACAAGAAATAAAAAGACAGAACTGTAGGATCACGACAGAGGGAGAGCTGAAGAAATTATATGACATGGAGGAAGAAGACACAAGGTGGAAGGAAACTAGAAACTACTAATAAGTAATTTGACCAGTCCAATAATAAACTCCGGACTCTGTTTTCTTTACCTTTTATAGATCTAAATAATAGGCCATGCATGCTTTTGGTAATGTCATACAATCAGTTCAATTGTACCTCTAGCTCAGCCAGTGGAACACTGTCACACTGGTGCCTAAGTGCAAAATACACAATGCAGTGCAGTATACACACACACACACACACACACACACACCCACCCCATTTAAGATTGCAAGAATCAGGATCCACATCCAGACTTAGAATGCAGGACTAGTATAATAAGATAGATTTTTTTTTTTTATTCAGTCTGCAAACAGGCTTATATCAGCAATGGGAAAGCAATACAAGGCAAACAATAACCAGAAAAAATTGGCAGGCAACAAGGCATTGATAACAGCCAGGCGGGCAGACAGGTAGAGTTGGAGTAAGGTAAAACACCAAGGCAGACATCGACAGTACAGGAAATCTGTAGACATGTTTTTAGTTTGTCTGCGATTCTCTCATCCGGAGAATTATAATGACACGATATAATCTTCTATATAAAACTCCCTGTAAAATAATAAGTACGAAAAGAGGTAACAGATACCCACTACTGTATAATTACTTATACCTGAAGTAATGAGGTAACAAGAGTCAGCTGCTGAGGCAAGTGTCCAGAGCACAAGGGCTGATTAGATGAACAGCAGGTGTGTGGAGTAGGAGAACCCACAGAGGACACCTGATGGACGGATGAGGAATCTAAAAGACCATGCACGCCCAAACACACACACTTGTTCACACACTTGTAAAAAAAAAAGACACAGAGAAAAGGAGCAGGGAGAGACAGATGCAGAAGATGGAGCTGATCTCGTTGTGACACACACAGTACTGGAGATTGTAGCCCCCAGGCTTACAATTGGGAAATAATTGCACAGTTCAGTGCCACTGACAATACTCAGAGCATTTTGTAACCCATTTCAATAAGACATCGGGAGCATGCACCTGGGACAGTAAATATCAGTGATATGTCAAGAAAAAGTGACATGCAAGAAGGTTGAGTTACAAAAACACTGTCTTCCTTTTTGTGTATCTAGGAATCATAAAAAGCCACATGCAAACTAGAAAAAAAAATTTTCACTCACAGAATCACATCTGCATTAGCTAATTCATTTATCCAGACAAGTAAGATACTTGTCATACTCGTATGCACACGTTTACTTGTTTTAATTTTGCCACACAGATGTTTTTCGGGCAAGACATCCATCTTCAGCATGTATTCTGGCAATTTCACAATCAATATACACAGGTGGGATAAATTAAAGTACACCCCAACAGGGGGAGCTAAACTTTTCCAGTCACGTGATATAAAATGAAAAACCCAAAACCCCACACAAACACTATGCAGTTCATACGAAATACTTCATAAAGAACAAGCAAATGACATCAACTCATTCATTCCATTAAGAACAAAGTTATCAAGGAGGTGAATCCAGCACATCTCCCTGTGGAGAAATATTCTGTCCTATTGCCACCTCTCTATGGCATATTCACTGTCTCAGTGCACATGTAGTCCACTCAGACTGTGGTTATGGCAATTAAAGTGCCTAGCCACCTGTGGTTTAACATGATTATTAATAGAACACTTGCGTCATAGATCCTGGTATTTAACTTTTGTTTAGTTTTCCTAATGGAATGCAAATTAGACAGACATTTTAACAGATAAACCAAAAATCCGTGTGGCAATATTAAGAAAATAAATTGGAGTGCTGTCAGGATCCATCATCCTGTATTTTAAGTCTTAAAGGGAGTTGAGCATGTTGTGCCTTGTTACAACAAGTTTACATTTGAAATTATAAGATAAACTAGCTCTGATGAACTCAAACTCAAAAAGTAAGCTGTAAAAAGTAACAAAAACGATTCATATCAGTTAAACTCCACTCACTGATGTTCTGGCTCTGAAAACACCCAACGTAGTATTTTGAATCAAATCTCTGTTCTGATCTCCACAGTTATTGCTAAAATTGTCATGGCTTGATGTTGGATATCCTGGCTCCAGACTGCCAGAAAAAAATTGAAAATTTTTCTGTGGGCCATGTTCTATCTATCCACCAAATTTCATGGGAATCCCTTCATAGGTTTTAGAGTTATCCAGCAGACAGATAAACAAGCAGGAGTGAAAACATAACCTCCTTTCACATACCACCAAGAACTCCATGTTCCTCCATGTCTATTTCAAACAACAAGCTTCCTCATAATAACTCTCTGTCTGCTAGTGTTAGCAGAGTCGTACCTGATTTTGTCGTAACAGGAATAGATAGGGGGGATGAAGTGATGGTGTCAAAGTTTAATTTTGTTTGTTTGTGACAGGTTTGCCAATGATGAGACAGTGCCAACGTTAATTGTGACTAACATTCCAGGGCATAGTTTAAGTGTACGCTATATTTAGAATTATTTCTGCTATAACTTGCCATCCTTTACAAGAAGGAACTGAAGCCGTTGTATCGCTCTTTTCAATGCCACCACTCTTTTGACAACCTGCAACCCTGCTTTTTTACTGTTGCCTTGATCGGTTAGTTAGTTTGTGTTATTGTGTGACTTGGGTGTCTAAAGGGTTAGTTTCGATCCGAACTAACATGTTAACTAACTGATTAAGGCGGCAGTAGACCAACAACTCCAGTGTCCTGCGAGGTAAAACTTTTTGTCAAAGGACCCTGGTGCCTTTTTCAAAGAGAGCATAGATTTAGCTCCTTTCACTGGGTAAGGCAATTATGTGGGGGTCAGGGTTAGGGTTGGGGTTAGGCATTTACTTGTGATGGTTAAGGTAAGGGCCGGGGTAATGCATGTCAATGAATTTCCTCACAAGTATAGAAGCACAAAC
>NW_023340268.1:9601748-9602261 GCF_004916995.1 Morone saxatilis
GTGTGTGTGTGGGTGTGTGTCTGCCAGCTGTAGACTTGAAGAGGAGACAGTGGGTTGTTTTGTGCTGTTACCACGGTTACACCAATACTGGTCCTTGGAGTTTTAAGGAAAGGTTGTGAAAAGTCACCACACAATGCCCAGAGAAAAATAAATTGCCTTCTATCTCAGATTCTTCCCTTGTGTCCCCGTCTGAATACCTGCCAGTCTGCCTGTCCATCTGTCTTCACAGTATCTCTGTCCACTGTCTGCTGTTTGCGGAGATTAAATAAAAGTGGTAACTTTAGCATTGGAAGCAGCAAATTTCAGCCCTCAGTGTGTTCAAAAGTGATTCTACTGTCTTTTTAGAAGTCAACTCATTTGCCAGATGAGTCACTAAAAACCCAATTTGGATGAAGCTGTGTTGAGAGGTTGAGTTTATAAACCCCCTGAAATAATTAAGAATCAGAATAAAGGGTTTTTAATTGCTCTTGCATGGCTCAGTTTCGACTGCTCAGATCGCGGCAGCAGATGCCT
>NW_023340268.1:9602301-9602680 GCF_004916995.1 Morone saxatilis
GATACTTTGTCAGCCAAAGCATGAGGGAGCATCTTTTAGGTGTCATTCTTTTTCTCGTGCTTTTTATAGCAAGCCTCCTACAGAAAGTTGCTGATTTTGTTTTTGTGTCACTGAAATTAAATCAGGAGAAAAACACATCAGTGGTGATTACAGTGGGATTGAGTGAGTGTAAAGCAGCAAAAGAGATCATCTGTGTGCCCATCTGTTCGTCTGTGTTTCACTTGTGTATTGGTGTGTCTGTATGTTTCTATGTGGGCACTTGGATGGATCTCATCATGTGTATTTGAGACGTTCGCTCTGTTTCTGCGGATAAATGTGTGTTTTTGTATGGTGTGCAGCCCTGTGCAACATGTTATGACTATCTCAGAGGGACAGCAAG
>NW_023340268.1:9602780-9607615 GCF_004916995.1 Morone saxatilis
GGGCCACAGGTCAGATTCGAACCCTGGGCCGCTGCAGCAAGGACTCAGCCTCAGTACATGGACAAATTAATGTTTTTGGAGTGGATATTAAGCTTGGGCTAAAGCTGATTAAAAGAATGTGTGTGGTGGGGAGAGGGGAGTAATAATTATAATTGGGTAAAAGGGAAGAAAGGGCAAGGGTTCTTTTTCAAAAGAGTAAACTCAGGTGGGGACTGTAGATAGCCAATGAGATTTGGAGGTAGGAAGGTACAAAAAAAGTCCAAGTTGTTGGGGAGTCTATTCAATACTGGCCGCAGTCCTCTCGGCCCGTCGTTGCAGCGTGGTCTGCTAGGCCGACACTTCAATCTGCCTCCAGGAACACCTGAGAATGCACAAGACCGTTGCCATTAACAGAGTACACCATCAAAAACTCTCAATTCAACTTCACATGCCAGAGTGTTACTAAATTCAAAGGATACTCAGACGGTAGACACATGCTGACTCACACTCTGGGCTCCCACTGGTTGGCGTACTCGTCTCGCTTGTCCTCTGCTTTGTCTCCTCTCGAATGCCCGGTCGTTTCTCCGACCGATGCCGCTGACTCGTTTCTAGTCCTTCCGATCCCTAGCTTCTTCTTCCTCACTCAACTCACCATCACCCAACATCTTGTGTCTCTCTACTTGTTCCTGTCCTGTGTGTGGCCTTCTTATTTCCGTGTTCTGGCTCCTCCGTCCCACACCTTGGCAGCTGATGGGTCCACCACGGGCCAGCTCTCATCTGCCATTGGTGGGTCCTACTGTCTTAAGTGTGATTAATCCAAGGAGCGTCAGGAAGGAAGTACGTCAACGTAAAACTCATACAGGTTCCAACTTAAAAGCATGTATAAAGTAAAAAATATTAGAATATGCAATAAAATAATAAAATCTACAATAAATAGCAAAGTTAAAAAAGTAGAAAAATAGTACTTCCACCCCGTGACATCTACGTATTTCTTTATTTGTGCCAGTTTTATTCCTCTGGCTGCAGGTGGCGTAGATAGGAAACTGCACCAAGCAGTTGCGCAGACCGGGTTCAAAGCCATCAGTCATATGCCCCAAACATGTGAGAAAGTAAGACAGCTAAGGATACACTTGGTTCTCCAACAATTCAGAAAACTAAAATCCGTCTGCAGTGAGTTCATTTTGGTTGCTTGTGCACACTGCTCTTCATGTTTGTCATGCTGACAAATATATAATTCCTTCAGTTTCACTCCCTGTTGACAACAGGGACAGAGAGAAATGTCAGAGTTGACATAGACAACATCACGATGGCCCGGTAAAAATAGAGAGTATGTATTTTAGATTTCCTGTGAAGCAAGTCTTGGCTCAAAGTTTGGAGGAGAGTTTAAGGGATGAGTGTGGATCTTTCTGACGCACTTTTACCATGTCTCTCCACATGGATTTGTAGTATAACTTTCTACTTATACGGGCTAATAATTTGCTCACAGATACTGTACATCTTCTTCTCCCTACCCCATACCCCCCCTCCTCTTTTCCTGCCTTCCCCTTATGCCGACTGCCTGCTCCAGCTCAAAGTCTGTGTGCGGATTATTGCTGGATGAGCAGTCATAGTATGAGAAGTCTAATCCGTCATTAAGAGACAGAGGAGTTACACAGGATTTAAAAGACACAGAGTGACCTGACAGGTGCCTGGACACACAAATACCAAGTATAAGAAAGATGCATGCAAATGAACAGGAAAAAGAAGTATGTTCCCATTAATTTGTTGACACATTTTCATCTTCATATGGATGAAAATAGAAGCAAAATTACACCCAAATAATCATAGGAATCCAGCATCTTGTGAAATCCTGGCTGCTGTTTTACACCTACATTCTTAACAAGATGTCATGTTTAGGAACATTGTGCAAAACATAATCTCTCTGAAAAGAATTGCATCTCATCAAGCGTCAGATTAGTTTTTCATCTCCATGCTCTTGTGTAAAGAGTTATTGAGCAATGCATATAATTTATTCGACAGATATTGCTGCTCTCAGGCAAAAAAGCCCCCACACACACACGCACAAAAAAACTCAGATTGGTTAATAATTCATGATTAGTAATGACTGATAATGAAAACTTATTGTATAGTTTCAGAAATAAATGGATATTGGAATATTGGATATTGGATAGTGGAATGGAGGGTGGTTGTTTTCTTAAATCCTCAAAACAGACTTTATATATGCTGCTTCACATTTTTGGTTTTCTGATATTTCTATACTAAATGTCAGTTGTGGAGGATTGTTTTCAGAAGAAAACCCACCTGTTCAGCTAAATGGTGGGCCGATCGCCCTGCTGTGAACTTTGTCGTTGTCGCGTTGTCCAACTTTCCACAGTCCTAATTACCAACACTTCAGAATGAGATGTGGACAACTCCTGCTTAATTAAGAGCAGCGAAGGAGGATGTTCTTGCTGCAGCAGCTGACAAAACTCGACATATCGTTCCAACGCTCTTTATTGCAGCCCTGCCTCTCCGCTGCCTCTTCCATTTCTAAGGATGACGTCCAACTTGTTCATCCTGCTGGGCAGCTGATTGGCTGGCAGCTGCCCTTCGTAAAGGGTGAGTAAAAGGGCAGGAAGGATTGCACGACCCTGCACAGCCAGGCAACCACCTGTTTTTTTTTTTTTTGGAGACCGCAGCCATCTTTTAAGTCCAAGACCACCCACCACCTCTACAGCTTCCTTCACAAAAGCTGTCACACATCAGTCAAATTCAACACTGCTTGTAGATCTGATATTTAATTCGAATTTAACTTGCTAAGCATTTCCTTTCTCTGGAAATATGCATTTTATGTTATTTAATCTACTCGTACATGTATACACCATCACCTTGTACTGTAATGTGAGGCCTTATTGTCAGTCGCCACTTGCTTTTTTATTACATTAGCCAATTCTTATACATTTATTTTGCTATTTACCATAAATAAATTCATTTTGTGTGTATGTAGAGACCTCCAAGCCACTCAGAGTTGCTATTTGAGCAGCACTTTGTAAGACACATACTGTACACTGTAACCTTGAAGTAGATTGGAATAGAATTAGCTTCTTCTTGTAGGTTAATCTTTGTTTCATGATGTGTGTCAGGCATTTTGGCAAAAAGGTGGGTAGAGCAGAGGCATCAAAAATTGTGTGTTATGAGAGACCCTGTGAGAATCTTTGTTAGGTTTCTTGTTCCCAACAGGCATTGCAAGCCATTCTTTACATAGAAGATATTAATAACAGCTGTGTCATCACACGTCTCTAATATTGAGGTAATGTGTATTGGCCAGACAAGAGAGGCCCACCATGCACGTCACACTTTCATGTGAGGGGATACATGGGGAAAATTTCAAATTCACACATAAAAGGGTTAAAAAACTTTGGGAGCAGCATGGAATAACAGCCCCAAGGTTGTGCCAGGGTTTGAGCCGGTCTGTGACTCTGTGTCTCAAAGCGTTCGTGATAGTATTGTGCATGTGACTGGTGTCACAGTCTGACCTTTAGAGAAAGGTCAGTCCTTTTGGAAGAGGAATAGAAAGACCACGCACAGACACACATGATGACTGGTGATATAGATCCACTGCAAACGACAAAACCAGACTTTGTTGACCTTTATCTATATATATATCTATGTAAGTAAGGAGTTATCTGGGAAATGATATAATTCACAATACTTGTGTGTACCTGTGTAGTGTATTTTAACCATCCGCTGATTTCATGGCTGCTGCTTTTCTCACCCTTCACCCCTCTTACTTTTCGTGCCCTGCTTCTCTTTGCTGTTCTCTCCATCTTCACTCCACACGCGTAGGGGAATTATTGGAAGGTCAACAACCTTTTTCTAAAGAGACACCGGAAAATATCTGTAAACCTTTTTATATGTACTTTCTTGAGCTGATGACACTGTGCAGTATGAGATAGTGTAGGACTTCCTGACTAAAAATGTTCCTGTTCTTAAGTCAACTACTAGTCATTAGTTCAAGCCATTAGTCAACAAGTCATCACATATATATATATATATATATATCCATATAAATAGCTAGTGAATCGAATCACTATATAGATATATACCTCAACCTATATACTATATATAATATATTAGTTATACTACTATGATACCGTACATGATCTATAGTTTTATTTTTTTTTAAGAAACACCTGTTACATGCTAATTAAAGATGTATAACTTTAAATGGTATTTATAAAATTAAACTGCTGACAAACTCCCTCTCTCCCAATTTATGCTGTGGTCTGTCCCCTTCCATTCGGCCATCGAGTCAGAGTCTGGCCCGGATCCGCTGTAGATGCCTGACCTGCGTTTCGCAGCGCTGTGAGCCGCGTTGCTTGCCGCTCCCTTGGTTTACAGCTCCTGGAGCAATTTCCGGCACCTCTCCTCCCCGTGCCTTGCTGGAGCTCTCCCCGTCCGGGTAGTAGTTCCAGCTAATACGGCTGGCTAAGTAGTAACGCAGACTAAAGTATATTAGCACCATGTTAGCCAGTGGCACCGGGGAAGTGATCCTGCGCTGCTCTTATAACAAAAACGCAGTCCATCTGGTTGCAACGTCCAATGACTTTGGTCCCCAGTGACCCAAAGCGGCACGCCTCCTGACATTTAGGGTTGTTTTTTTTTTCCCCTGCGAGCTATCCCGACCCTAATCGAACAAGTGGGTCGATAAACGACCTTAAGCTTTCTCAGTTTAGTCAAGAGCCTAAACATTAGGAGCCAGCCCTAAACAGTCGAGTGTGCCATCTGTGGCTTTCTCTGTCTAACTTGGCGCCCCTGTTGTCTTTTGCTGCTGCCACCCAACACAGTCCAACTGAGAAAATTCAGACACCCATATA
>NW_023340268.1:9607715-9623646 GCF_004916995.1 Morone saxatilis
TATAATAGATAGTAAATATTGAATAGTTTTTTTATTTTTAAAGATTAACACCTGTTAAATGCTAATTAAGATGTATAACTCTTAAATGGTATTTATAAATTAACCTTGCCTACAAACTCGCTCCTCTCCCTTTAGCCTTTCCTGTCCTCTTGGCCCTGGAGGTCAGGTCCTGGCGGATCGCTGTAGATGCCCTGACCCCTTGTTCTCGCAGCTCCGTGAGCCCAGTTGCCTTGCCCTGCTCCCTGGTTAGAGCTCTGGAGCACATTTCGGCACTTCTCTCCCGTCTTTGGGCTCTTCGTCGGGTAGAGTCAGCTATAGGACTGCTAAGTAGCTAACCGCACGTAGTATAGTAGCAGCATGTGCAGTGCACCGGGAAGTGACTTCCCTGTGTTGATAACAAAAAAGGTCCGATGTTGCACAGTCCCATACTTTTGGTCCAGTGACAAAGCGCAGCTCCTGAATTTAGGGTTTGTTTTTTTTTCCTGCGACTATCGACTAATGAAGTCGGGTGACTAAGACTTAAGTTCTCAGTTTCGGGTGGCTATGTAGGGGAGCGCCCTAGAGTCAGTGTGCTCCTGTTGGCTTTCATCTGTCTAATCCGTGGCGTGTGTTTTGCTGCTCACAACAAGTCCAACTCCAAATTAGACACAGTATACTGTATAAGCGCTTTCTGATCTGACCACTCATTGCCAGGATACGTTCACTGTATCAAAACAAACTGTTTTCTGATCTTACACTGCACGAGGTTTAAGGTTTTTGGTTAACTACTTGTTAAGCCCCCGTGTGTTACAAAAATTGGACTCTGGTTTAGTTATTGGTTATGGTTTTGTGATGTTTTAAAGAGAGCCAACATTGATACAGTAGGTATAGCGGAAACAGATGTCTCGCTGTGGTTGAACTCACATTTGTGGCAGCTATACTAAGTGTCATAGGATTGGACCATGCGTCATAATTACAATGGACACTAGAGGGCTTTTTCACGTTTGATTGTAACCTGTATGTTGGGGTTTGCTTAACATTACGTTTTTTGCCAGTGCCAAGCTCTCCGATTACAAGCAGTTGAATAGTGATATATGAGTGGTCTAATATATAATATATATAAAAATTATGTGATTATGTATGATTTGACCAGCTTGAGATGGGTCTCTTATAAGTGTTTTTTTTGATGTTGTCCTTTTGTTCTTGGGCTCATATTTATCATGTCTTGATTTTTAATTAATAAGATTTTTGTTTGCTTTTTATCTTTAACATGCTCGAATTATTTGCTTCATTCATAATGGGTGGACTGTTTACGCACGTACATGCACACGACACGCACACAACACACACACACACACAAGGGACAAGCCACAAGAAATATAGTGCGCAAATGAGGCTGTGCTCTGTAAGGGATCACATAACTGATTTCCTTAACTGACAGGATGAATTTCTTATATTTATTGTTATTGTGTTCACACACACGCATTTTACACAATACACCACACGAGTAGGTCATTATGGTCATTTAAGTCGAGGAATTGATGGTATTCTATAATGACTGACAATGTTACAGGGGTGGGTGGGTGGGTGTGTGTGAGGGTTTTTAATAGGCAGAGATTTGGTAATAAGGGATTTATCAATGTCATTATGGCAATGAGTTAGTTAATATATGGAGTACTGTCTTGACATTATGGTAATTGAATGTGGATTATGTTTCTATATTAACAGAGGTGTGGCCATATCATCTTTTCTTTCAATAACCAAAGATTCATTTTGAAACATCTCTTAATAGCTGTGAAATGGCAGCTGTACGTGGCAACCGTCTCACATGCAGTTACTGAGTATTTGAAGTGTTGAGATTAGCATTTGCTAAATTGATTTTGTTTCTGTTTTAACACACATGGTTTTACCCAACCAATTGTTTTTCAAACGTGTGGTGACAAAGAAGAGAAGAAAGTCTGACAGAGAACTAGAGAGATGGCGTGTTAATTAGATGACTTAACTGGCTAATTAACAAATGATAAAGTGTCATGATGCCCCTGGGAGACACACAGACACAGACACAGACACACACACACACACACACACACACACACAGGCACACGCCCATGCACACACACTCGAACACGCACACGGGAACAGCTGTTGAGGTTCCCCATTGCAATTTGATGAGGCCAGATCTCATGCCCAAGCAAACGCACACCCACATAACGTCTTAGCACTGATGCATATTCATCCTGACAATTGGAATTGTGCATGTGTGACACCTGCAGCTTCAACTGGTAGCTTTCCTTTTCTCTTTTTCTGCATTTGTGTCTCTGTCCATCTTGGTGTCTTTCCATATGTGTTCTATTGTCAGTCTTTTGTTGTTGTTGAATAAGGATGTGTTTTAGTGACTATTCCTAGTAAAATAAAAATTTGTACGGATTCATCTTCCATTCGTTAGAGCCACAGTAAGAACATTCACAGTAAACCAGCAACACTAATGCACTCTCTCCTGTTTTTCCTCACCCCTCCTATTAAGAAGGCATAAATTGGCTCACAACTTGGCTCAATTAGGCAGATGCTAAAATGGACTATTATAATGACACTATTAGTATTCACCTGATCCTGACATATGACACATCTGGTTCACATTGACCCAATATACACATCAGTTTAGCTGGTTTTAAACAAAATGTAAAATAAAAAAAAAACTCAATCATTAGTTTTTAAGTAACGATTTAACTGTTTTGTGTTTAATTCTGATAGCGAAACACGTGGTGCTAAGCAGTCATCACTGTTTTTGCTCTCTTCCTCAGAGATTATGTGTTCAGAGAACAATAGTTACATATGTTATCCCAACCCACAATTGGGGTTGTGTAGGCTTCTCCATTCATCTTTATCCGTACACATTTTTCATGTACGTCAGGATTAGCCCATTCAACTTTATTGTGCCTGTCCCTATAAAAAAAAAAGCAGCAATAAGATTATTTCTCATCCACCACGTCCTCTGTGACTAGTGGAACAGCAGGGTGACTTGTTAGACAGCTCTGCAAGGAGTCTGATAGCTACACCCCCTGCCACGACACTGACTCGACAACATATAACTTTAAGCTGTGTAACATGTCAGCCCTGTAGAAAGCTGCCACCCACCAGCTATTCCACCTGCAAGGCAGATGGAGCCCAATTATGTAGGTTGTTGCACTTATTTTATAGCATACTTCATGACCAGAATCAAGTTTTAAATTAGAAAGATGGAGAACGCAAGGGATGGCAACAGAGAAAATATTGTGTGTGTTTGTGGATAGTGTTTTTATTGGCAGGTGTGGGCTTTGTGGTGCTTACACAGTTTGTCAGTTTTATCTGACTGTCTTTCTGTTGGAGTTCTCGGCCTGATAAGCACTATTACTCTGTTTGCTGGTCATGGCGGCCTCATCAGTGCAAACACCCACACGCTGAGACTAGTCAGCTCCATTTAACTCCACCTACTCATCTAACAGTCAGTATGTTTTCCAGTAACCCTACCATTTAGGGACTTACAGAGCAGCATAACAACAACCTTTTCCTTTAGGACAAACAAGGTGTAAATAAGCAGCTGCGTATTGTCCATGTCTGCGTTTTCCTTCACTTGAAAACAAATTACTGGCTGGCACTCCAGCAAGCTGAAGTTATGCCTCTTTATCGATCTCCATCAAATGATTGTCTTTTCATAAGTAAGCATGGAGATTCAGTTGTTGGGTGAAGGTCCAGGTTAGGTCTCCTGGGTTGAATGGGAAACCAGAAAATAGCTGAAATGAAAGAAAGGGTTCATTAATCTTCCAGGACATACACTTCTGTTTCAGAAGGGATACATGACTCACAATTGTGGCTTTACAAAGCAAACCTCTGTTACATAGCCCCATTGTAGCTCCCCCCCCTCCCATCCAGCCTGTTATAAGACATTGGTGCCACCACACTGCTACCAGGGGAAGGGCAGCCAGCTGTGGGATCCTCATTTGCTTCCTCAGCTCTTGTTGCTGCCAGTAGATCAGCCCTAAGGGGGGTGTAATGTAAAGGGCACTTCCTGTGCCGCAGCCAATGAATGCTGTTTAGGTATCAGTGATCCTGCTCTTGCTTTCAAGGGACAGTCTGCTCACTGCTTAAGAGGGCAGCCAGCTTTAGAGAAAAAGCAAGTGTCACTGGAGTGACAATCCTGTCTCAACAAGCCAGTCCTCAAACAGATCTGCTTGCTGAGCGGCCCGAGTGGTGGTGTTAGCTGGATGGTGAAAGCAGTGATACAGTCCTGCTTCTCGCACCAGCTGGGGCCCGGGAGGATGGCCACAAAATCAGTCCTAGTGTCTGTGAGCCAGAGGAGTAGGCCTCACTCCCCCCCAGGCTAATGTACTGGGGACAAAATAGTTTTTTTTACACCAGGGCTGCAGTTGGCTCTCACTTGCCAAAGCAGGCTCTGAGCTGAGACACCATTATCGGCAGCCCCCCCCACAAAAACACTGGTTCCCAGAGCCAGTGGAGCTGCTGATTTTAAGCTGGGCTTGTCCCGAGCCCTCACCCTACCAATGAGGCAGCATGCAGGTGGAAAACATTAACAATAATAGGTCCAAGGCGAGTGAGGGCTGCAAGAGAAGAATAACCCGCTGCTCCTGTGCTGCTGATGAGGGAGACATGAAGGGAGGGCAGGTGATAGTAGAGGAAATTGAACTCAGGATTAAATGCTTTTATCAGCCTTAGTGAAAGGGTTAGGAGAAGGTGCTGCTGCCACCAGTAATGCACAGTTTTGGATTGCCAAGCAGGGCCATTTCCTTCTGTTTAGTGATTGAGTTCAAGGTCCCACTTTTTCCTTCTCTGCCTTCCACTATCTGTGTTTAGACAAAGGATTTAATGTCTTGGGAGAACCAAAACAAACAATCTATGTAAAAATGCTTCAGATTATCACTTTAGGTGATGTCCTATTCTTCATCTATTGGTCAAGTATGTGCTTTTAGTCAGCCCCCTGGGATAAAACAGCGTTGTCAGTTGGCCAGGTTAAATAACAGTACTTTAAAATGTGTTACTATAGCAACCTTCAGATGAGCTTGTGGGTAATGAAGCTAGATATACACAAGTTGTGGGATCATAATTAGCTCTGTCCCTCGGGAAAAGGAGGTGGCAGCTTTACACTGCCTATTTTCTGTGTGATCTGCAGACAAGATTTCCTCAACAGCAGCCCGTAATGTCAAGCATGTGCCGATGATCAAAAGTATGAATTCATATTAAATCAAACAGGCTCAAGTGTTCCAATATTTAAGACTATACTACTTTACTTTTTTAAACCAGAAAGCAGTCTGATTAAAATGATTAGAAAAATAAGATGTTTGGTTACAGTTCCTCTGCTTCTGGTGTCCTCAGTAAGTGCACTGTGTCTTTTTGTTAACTATTTTAAAAGACAAGGGGGGGGGGTACATTTTGGATAAATGTCAAATATTCAACACTTATGGCCAAATCCCATCCTTCCATCTCTTTATCTCTCTCCCCCTTCATCCCTCTCTATTCTCATTAGCAGTCTCCTCTCTCTCCATCCCACCATCACTCCATCCCTCCTAATTTCTTAGTCAGATGGGGCTTTGCAAGACAGAAGGTCACAGAAATGTCTCTCCTACATACACACAATCTCTCTCTCTCTCTCGGTCTCTCCTCTCTTTTTTCTCACACTCTCTGCTCTCTCTCACATGAGAATGCATACATTATTAAATGTCTCTTCTTCTTTGTCCCTCCTTTCCCCTTTCCCCAACACTCTCTCATCCCCTCTCTCTATCTCTTCCTCTGAATACAGTACATATATTATTCTTTTTGGTCCGGCTCCCTGGGCTGATATGATACAAGAGGTGACAGATTTTGGGTTGTGACCTAAAACTGTAAAGGTAGATTCAATAACCAGAGGGAAGAAGCAAGCAACACTTCCACAGTAGGCTACAGCAATTTGGTTTCATAATACATCTAGTCACTGTCAAATTTTCAAACTGTAACTGCACTTTTGAAAATGGCATTCATTATGATATATAACAAGCACATGGCAATAAACTTAAAATTTCTTTCTAAAATCATAGCACTGGGAGTAACGTGTTTCCATAAGGAGGTTAAAACAGGGGCTAGTGTTCTTCTTTGGTTGGTGGTTAATTCCCCCCAGTCATCTCGGCAAGTGTGTAGCCCAGTGAAGTCTTTAGAATGAGAACACTATGTATATAATATAATATGTATAGTTTCCTCATCAAACAACCAGAAACTAGTGAAAATGACAAAGCTGAGAAAAAAGTGCTACCCCTTGTCCACATAGCACATGTGCACAGTGCTGGACAGCTACCTCACAGGTCGCACGCCTGTGGTGTCCTCACACTTCTGCAGCGGCGCTCTACACTGAGTTTGCCTTCGATAAATACAATACAATGGAAGTCTTATGAACAAATGAATGGATTCCCTCCACAGAAATGTTACGAGAGCTTTAAATCTGAAACAGATGCAGGAGGTTTTCTGTTTTTCATGTCTGCGATATTTTCTACAGATATTGACATTGAAACTGTATTGAAAGGTTACATCTGTTTTCTCGGTATGAATTCGATATGGGCAATGAACAAATGTTTTTTTGTATGTTAGATTATACTGTCTATTTTTGCAAGGGAACCATGCACAGTTTGCAAAAAAAATAGTTCAACGACACGCTGCTGATGTGGGCAGTGTCCCAGGCTTTATAACTGTGGGAGAAATCACTTGTGTGTTGTGTACAAGAGTACACCCTCTGGTGCTACTCCCCTAGCAGTGCTGTTAGCAACCGGAGCCAGAGAAAAGACCCCGATATCCAGCTTTCACTTGCAGAAGTTCTACAACCAGCACTGGGTTGTTTTCAGTGCTGGAAGGAGCAGGACTCCTGGCTTGAATATTCTGTCACTAAAGAGCACTTTAGAGATGTGAGCTGTAGTTAGTCAGTTTTCCAAGATTTTGATTGCTTCATCTGCCTACCTTCTGTCTGCACTTGGGTACCATACAAAACTGTGCCTAGCCTTGTTTATTAATTTAAGTCATACAGCCCCATTGGTAAATAAATAAGCCCTCAACCAGCTCCTGTAAGAAAAAATATCATACGTGTATAGGATGTTTTGTTTTACTTTAATTATGATGCTGTATACTGCTGGTTATTTCTACTCTGTGTTTAGGGATTGGAAGTTTTCCGTCTCCACCCTGATTAATGCAGGCGATTATGTGACAGATATGACAGAGCTCACTGTACAGAATTTGAGAGTCAGTATTGACTGCCTCAATGGACACATCGTCTGTATTTATTAACAAGAACAATGTAAGTTCAAGACTTTTACATATGTTCTTTACTGTGAAACACGGGTTGTCAGACACTAAGACACCCAGCTAACTTTTGCATCGAAACACCATTCTAATCTCTTCAAGCCCCTCAACAGTGTGAAGGCTCATGTTAGGATCATATTCAATAAACTCAATCAAGTTTTAATTACACTTTAAATAATCATTTTTAGCATTAGAAACTACTTTTGCCCTGGCGTATTTTTGTGAGTATGTTGAGGTGCCGTGTAACAAGTGGAATCACACCTGTCTGGCGGTCAAATAGAAAGGTAATTGCACTGTGGTCCAAAAAACATTTAGAGTGAGTGACAGAAAGGAGAGGGAGAGGTAAGCAGAGGTGTATAGCTGTGTTACACCCACAAAGGACAACAGAGAGGCAGAATCAATAGTCCTACTCTGTGTTTGCACTCACTAAGACATCAACGTTGTGACCCCACCATAACCATAGAGATTAGTTGTCACACACTTGTCAACTCTGCACTCCCTCAGTACAATGATGACCGATTGTGAGTCTGTGTTTGCCTGTGTCTGTGCTGCATTCCGTGCCTTTTTTTGAAATAGTTTTAGTCATCAAACAATGATGTTTTTCTTGCCGACTTCCCTTCTCAGCTGAAATCTATATGACACTTTTGAAGGAATCAGAGGCATGAATCGGTGCTCTAGAGATGGCTGATCTCAAATCATGCACGGACATGTTTCAGATGATGCAGCTATATTCCCAGTGTTTGAATTATAGTCGTTTTCAGACTTTCAGCTCTGGATCTTAACTGTAACATGCTGTAATTGAGGATGATTAGAGCGAGGCTTTTGAGTGAGTTCCCAGCGCACCCTTTGCAATAACGTTGTTTATTTAAACTGACAATGCTCTGCCCATTTTTTTCTGCTACGTTGCCGACGCACTGCTCTTTAGCAAACACTGCTGCTGCTGCTGCTTCTGCTGCCACCAGAAAATTCTCCTTCTTAGTTCCTCAGGGGCATATTTTTTTACTATCAACCCACAGTCTTCTAAGTGCTCAGCTCGGCGTATGCCTGCGAGAATGACAAAGTCGAAGCCTGGATTCCACATATAAAAATAATTACACATAAATATGTTCCATATGAGTTGGCTGGGCTTTATGCATTCTAGTTTCATGAATGAAATGGGATATGACCTTCATAAAAACATCTCTGATATTTGAGTAATGTAACAGTCGGTTTCCCCATTACATACTCCAATGTGGTGGAACAGAATTGATAAGGATTGATTGGTGTGTTTATTTTGCAAATTAATGGTTTTAGATGTCACATTTTATGGCATTCTCTCATTTCTGCGTTTCCTGTTGGAACAATTTGCACCAACTATAAACCTCAACAATCCGCGGTTCGACACCAACCTGGGATCTCATTGCATATTTATTTAATTTCTCTTTCTCTCCTCTCATATTCTGTCATCTCTCGTCTGTCACTGTCTGTCAAAATGAGACCAGGGTTGTTCTGGATCACTGGGCCACATTTGGAGGAGCACAGTGTTAGTTCAGGCGGAGAACAGAAGTTGTGTTTGCATTAACTGATTAGCATCACCTGCTCCATTCATGCTTGACCATCACCGGCTCATTCCTCATCGCTTTGGCTACCAGCTAACTAGTGACATCCAAACCCTCCTCATTATTCTCCTGATGCACTGATGCCTCTTGCTATTTGGTGACACAGCTACCCTCTGCAACCCCAAACTCCTCCTTATGTGCTGTGTTTTTGGTGTTGTTGATTTAATGCAGAGATATTTATGTAGGTTTATTTTAATTAATCCTCCTATCAAATTAGTTATTGCCCCTTAGATTTTTAAAAAAGCTCTCTGCTTTTACAGCAAATCTAACTCTATGACCATTTGCTATTAAGGGTCAATTTCTTGATGGGTCCTATTTAAAAGGAGACCCCTTTCATTTCATTTTATCATTTGATTCCATGGATTACAACCTTCTTTGGTATGTTATTTCAGCCAGAAAGATGGATAATTAACTAATATTTCTTGTCATGGTGCGTCTTAGTCTTCTAATAAAATTTAAATATCTTGTAACGAATTCCTCGTCCTCTCAAACAGATTGTTCTGCCATTCCTTTGCTGTGCTTACAATCTCTGTCTCAAACCCTAAAATGTTGTCTCCTCACCTTAACAACAGTGCTCAAATAAACAGCCTCTCCTCTCCAAAAGTGCATCTACGGGAGTATGTCTACTCATATCTTCTGTTTGTGTGTGTGTGATTACATGCCTGTGTGTGTGTGTGTTATCACCAGCAGAGCAGTGAAGTTAATTGGCTTCAGCTGAGAGGAGAAGCAAGACAATAGCTTTAAACACACACACGCAAAAACATGTACACACACTGTCAGAAAAACTCCCATAGAGACATACACCACACACTTTGCTCAAAAATAGACACACACACAACCCCGCTGCGTAGCTTGGCTGAATCCAAACACTGAAGCGTATTGTTGTGTCTTTATTTAGACACATGGCTTACATGGGCCACAACAGCACCTGATAACAATGTCTGTATGTTGGTGTATATGAGTGTTTAGGTCACTAGGGTAATATGAGGGCCATGAAACAGGCTTTGTGGTTAAATGGCCATGGCGCATAGCAAGAGAATTTTACCACCCAATTATATTTAAACCTGCCAATCTTGTAGAATAGTAGAAGTGGGCTACCTGCAGAATGTGGAACAAAAAACCACTAACAAACAAACAACCACAGCACCCGCATTTTCCAATATTTGTGCTGGCTTATCTTCCCTGAGTCTCCCTAGAAAATGTGTGTGTGTGTCTGTGTACCCATATGTACCAACAAGATATTTTGATTTGTCACATTCAGTAAATATTTTAATGTCTTGTCCCTCAGTTTACCTTGCAAGTCACATATTGTGCAGCTATGTTTGCTGCATGTCTGTTTCCTAATATTATCTTTTATTTTTCATTGTCATTTAAGTATTTAAATTGAATTTGAATTAAATTTATTAAAGTACTCCAATCTGATCCTGTTTCAGTGCATGTCTGCCTCACCTGTCGTGCAGTGACCACAGACTCTTTCTTCTGGACTTCTTGTGTTGTCCTTTCTCTACGGCTAGGCGGTGGATCTGTCTCTGTTTTGTATCTCTGACAGACCAGAAATACTCTGCTAATTTATATTCATGGTTTAGGGCCAGATAACAGTTTTGTTTTGAGTTTTGGTTTGATTTGTTCAATGTTCCAGATAAGCATCTTTTGTGAATTTAATAATTCAGTTTATTCTGATTAGTTGTTAGAAAACAGTGCTGGTCCGAGGTTGAACATTATTAGGTGTTATTTGATCAGTAAGTCCAGTAAGGACCAGCTGACAGAAGGGACTCTGTTGGGAGTTCAGTTTTTGAGTTTGTAATGCTTGAAATCTCAGTGTGTCTTGGGGGGGGGGCTTATTTTAAGATGTAACCAAAATGTTTGTCCTTAATTTTTTTTAAGGTCGGTGTATTACTTTGTATGTTTAATATAGACCTACAGAATTCTGCATGCAGGGCATCTATGGGATCCAAGTCCCATCTAGTGTGGTCATGATTACTGAGTGGACCCCAAACTTCACTTCCATAAACGGCGATCGGTTGTCTTACACTGTCAAATATTTTAGTTGGTTGGTATGTCTATTTTGTCAAGTTTTCTTCCAATTGCATAAAAAGCTCTAAATGCTTTTTGTTTCAGTTAATTCGCTGCCAGACCAAAGTTGGCAATTTTGAGCTCCAGGTAATCATAATATAGGCTGTGATCTAGATGGATGTTTTGTAATATGAACTGATATTTGGTTTTCTGAGATGTGGGCTTCTTTTGGAAGCTCATGATTTAATCATGATTTGTTAAAGGTAACTGTCAGGGCCCAGTTGTGACAGTACAGCTCTAGGAGGTTCAGGTGTTGCTGTAGACCTTGTTGTGTGTGTGTGACTGCAACATCAGGTCATCAGCATAGAGCAGGAATTTAACTGTCTTGTTGTGTAGGGGTAAGGCCAGTGGTTCCAGATTGCTCCAACAGTACTGCAACATCATTAATGTAGATGTTTAATAGAGATTTGTAGTTTGGTTGCTGACATACATTGACTTAATTAGATCTTAAACTTTACCCCTTACACTGATTTGGAGAATTTTATAATATTGTCTTGCTAAATAGAATCAAAAGCCCTTTTAAGAATCAATAGAACGTGTGAAAGTCCTTTGTTTTTCTGTGTACATGATGGTCATTTAAAGTGTGTAGAGTGTAAACATGGTCAGTGGTGCTGTAATCTGGTAAAATGCCAATTTGCCCTTTACTCAGGACATTGTGTTCAATAAGGAAGGCCAGCATCTGGGCATTGATAAAACTTTCCCCAGATTACTCTCTCTCTCACGCACACACAACACACGCACAGAAAGACATATTTAAGCAATAACAGAAATACAATAAAATAAATCCAAATCCACCTTCTTTTAGATGTGTTTGTGTGTAGCTCTGTACATTTGCACTCTCTGTTGCTGATGCTGTTTGGGAGGGCAGATGTAAGATATCCTAAATGAGTGTGAGGGATTGTAATAATGCATGTTGTCATTTTTGCATGTTTCTGTGTGTGCGTGCATGTGTGTCAGAGAGAGAGAGAGAAAGAGAGAAAGATATAGAGAGGAGATGGTAGGAGAGGGTTCATCTCTGTGAATCCCAGACCGTCGCTTAAGCACCTGTACTCCAGAAACCAATTCTTCACACAAACTGACACACACACACACACAACACACACACACACACACACACACACACATTAACACACAGAGACACACACATCCATCCTAATCCAGCACCACTGCCTCTTAGGCACTCCTTGGTGAAAAGAGAGAGAAGGAGTAAGAAGTGAATTCAGAGTTGAAGTGTTTTGTCTGGGTTTTCTCCAGCGGGCTTTACTCTCCATCACACACACAGACACATTCACACACGTCGTTGCTACACACACTCTTCTCTCATACACATAAGATACACACCACAGGACACAGACACACACACACACACACCCACACACACAAGCACACACCCCCCAAAGTCTTCCGGTGGAAATGACTTTCAGATTGTTTCCTCACAAAAACACTTTCACCGGCAGAAAAACAAACAGTGCATTTATCAGGGTATCAGATAGCCAAGGCAGAGATAGATTTCACTTACAATAGCCACATACATTTAGTACATTTTAACGCTGTGTATTTGCAGAAACAATGCATTTTCTTTTCAGCTTGGCCTTCTTGTTTTGGAACGCATTGGAAAGCCAACTGTATCCTACCTTCAGATCAAGGCAAAGGTGCACAGGGATGGTGCTTACAACAATGTTTTTGGGGATATTGTGGCTCTGCTGAGTTACCACTTCACCCCAAAGTTGTGAATTTTGAATCACTGCAGACATAGAGTGGCAGAGTTCAGAAACTAGTCCACTGAAAAGATGTACACCTTTCTGCTTGTATTTCTGGATCTTATGCCAACTGAAACTGAGGCATAAATCTTTTAAATGATTCTCAACTTGTCTCTGCCATGTCAATTTAAACTTTTGTTTGTTGTCCAACAAATTCTATTTATATGTACCTTCACATTATTTTGACTGTCAAATATTTACAGTGTAAGTACTTGGTCTGAAAAGTCTCTTGGCTGCTCTCCCCGTTGCTGTCCAGAGTGCTGATCACGGGTCAGTCAGCAGTACGGGAACTGTCTGAGGTGCTAGCCCTTGTTGGTTCATGATCATGGCCGATAGTGTCTTTTAGTCACAGATTGCTCGGTCTTGGAATCGACTACACCAGAAATGCCAGTTAAGTGAGTCATTTAGTTCGTCTGTCCTTGTGTAGAGGGAGTAATAATTAACTTCTGTTTAGCTGTTAAGTATGGTCCTCTTTTTATTGTTCTTTTCCTTGCAGTTGTGTGTCCACAGGCGCTGTTCATTTTTGCCCTGTTGGCATCGGTTTTTGTTTTGTTTTTTTGTATTAGTTGTCCTGCTGAGTCACATAAAAATAGACTTTAACCTGTGCCAAGCCTCTTTGTCATCTCTGCAAATGGGTACTGCCCACACAATGTTGCAGCATTCTCTCTTTTTCCCCCCCTCAGTGCCCTGCTTCACATTCACACTACATTTCAAAGCCGACATTTTGTAATGCTAACAGGCAAAAAGCCAGACCCATGAGTGATTGAGTGAACTCCACCAGCAAATACCTGCGTGGCATCTAAAAACCCCAGGCCTGCAGAAGCCTCATAGTCATTACTGGTTTTCCAATGTCTTTTCCAGGCGAAACCTTTTATCTTTCCTTTTTTCCATCTGTAATTGACAGCCGAGGTTGTCTGACATGTTTCTGAGGAGAACTAATCATATGTGAAGAGAACTGAAAAATAAATGACTCCCTCCTATCCTTTTCCCTCTCTCAGCCTAGATAACAAGCCTTCGTCTCCTTCCCCCTACTCCCTCTCCCTCACCTTTCGTGGGGAAGATTTTTGCATGCAACTTTTGGCTTTGCACAGGAGTCAAATCACTCATACACTGTAAGCAGCATTTATACCAAAGACTACACTGGATAAAAAAGAGCAAAATCCCATGTGCCACATCAAAAATGTAAGACTGACTCTCATATCATATTCAGTGTACAATGTCAGCAGACTAGACAGTTCCAATCTATGCACATACATAAAAGCATAAACTATAAAACTCTATGGGTAATAGAACTCAATACTGAATACTGAATACTTTCTGATGCATTTTGGCTGGTAAAGTGACTTGATTTGACATTCAGGGCATCAAGTCAGATCAACTATCTTTATTGATCAGGAAAACAGCCTGACGGTGGGACTTCTTCTCGCACCTGGAGGTTTGAGCGCTAATCCTACAATACAAATAACTGAGACACAGGGAAATCAGTGTTTGACCAGGACGGTCTGGGTCTTTCCAGGGTAAAGTAGATGAGTGCAGTCATGAGTACAGTCCGAACAGTGCTCTGAGTGGCTGCGGAAGGGTGTAGCCACACGCACCATGGGCCTAATTTAACAAAATGTCTGTCGTAGGACAAGCTCTCTTTACAACCCCGCTGACATTTCTGGCCCAAAAGCGTGTCTGCTTTACGTATGCACAGACCAGAAATTACTGTGAGAATGTTTCCCACCATCTTCCATCTGTTGCTACACTTTTAATTTGCATCCATCCACATGACCCGTACACACCATGTATCCTGCAGTGCAGATTTACACAGCATACACGGCATACACGGCATACACAGTAACACACTAATTACCTCTGAAACACCCATAATAGCTTTTTACTTTTAATGCTTCCCTTGCAGATATCAAATGCTGATTAGTTCAGAACTTTATAACAGTAAATAATTTGGTTTGGTGAAGCAGCTTTATGGAGTTTGACTTTGATTTAAGTGTAGCTTATGAACAGATTTGCTTTTCCGGTTATTGCCGAAGTTGAGTCATGTCTTTCATTGACTTGGAAAAGGTTCTTATATTTCTTGTTTTCTACCCTGGCGGAGCTCTAACTGATGTAAAATTCAGTACATATCGGCAGACAAACAGAGATTGTGTCCCTGCTCTGGCTCTCTGTCAGCTGTGGAGCTGCTCTTTCTTTATCATGTAATGCTATGCGTTGTCTGTGAGGCCCAACACTCATGTGTCTTGGTCATTCTACAGACCAGGTTTAACTCATGGGGTGGCAGTGTTATTGTTATTGTGACCACAGGACTGTGGAACATAGGTAAAGTAAGAATGTTCCAGTCACGTTTTTTTTGGCCCAGATCCCGATCTAGATTCTGTCCAATCTGAAACTTACTGTATATCTACCTAAATGTTGATTATATACACCTTATTACTTATCAATTTAACACATCTTATTTTTCATGCGCTACTTGAAACTCTGGTTCCAAACTTTAAAGTTAATCTGTTTAAACAATTGATATGATATGAATGAAAGTTAAATGGGTTATGAGTTTGAATTTCCATGCAGGGCCAATTTAAAGACCAATAGCTTATTTGCTTTTTTATTTAGCCTACATGTCTTCTTCTGTTATTCCTCCCCAGTTTTCAAACTGAAGAAGTGATTGTCATATAACAGATGTGTATAATTTCATTGAAGTTACCCTCATGAGCAACATAATTTAGTATTGTGGATTGAAGGCCTGTTAGACCTATGTTTAGATTATGCTATAAAATCATCGTAACCACTTTTCTTTTTGTAAACATTTGCCCTTATGGTTAAAAAAGACTTCATATAATTATTTATTGCCACTCATACTCATCAGTAAGACATACATGTTACTTATGAGTACAAAATAAATCTCCTTTGTTGTCTAGGAGCATTGGTGTTTTTGACTTGTGTAATGAAAGGTTATGCACATATTTGTTTTGAGAACAAGCTAATATCTGTTTCTTGAAGTCGAATTTTAAACCCAAAATCCACTAATCTAACAGAAAGCCTCAGATTGCTGCAGCGTGTTACTTTCACTCTCTTTGGGTCCTAGACAGAATAAGTTGAAGAGGCTCTCCTCTCACATTCGGCTCTGCTTACAGAATGATAACCACACACACACACACATGCCAAAGGCTGAGTTAGAACAATATACTGACTGCAAGAGTGTGTGTGTGTGTG
>NW_023340268.1:9623671-9630840 GCF_004916995.1 Morone saxatilis
TGTGTGTGTGTGTGTGGCACAGCATGTGTGTGTCTGAGGTATTACTGCAGACATGCTTGGGAGGTTTTCATCTGCTGAAGTCTGTTGCCTAAATCCTGCAGAGAGAGAAAGGAGGGGAGAAAACGAGAAGGTGAAGTGAAGAAACCCGACAATGGGGAAAGAAAAGAAGAGAGTGGGAGAGAGAGGTGTTTTTAGCGGAATTAGATTGTTCCTGAGTGTGAGTCAGGCTCTCTGCTTCAGCCTAATGGTGATGGATGGTCCACCACTTTGAAACAATGGAACACACATAAATGTATGGCACAGTGAGGCTCACACACACTAACACACACACACACACACACACACACACACACACAAACACATACACACTTTTACAGCCTACAAGTTTTAATGCTGAGTTTTTGTTATCTGATATGGTTCCTATTATTGGTTCAATCGAGGCATAATTCATACAAATTGGTCAGAATTGATGAAGACATAAAACAACCGACTTAACACAAATTGTTTGTGGAGGATGGAAGAACTATTTTACCTTAGTCATATAGTAACCAACGGCATGAAAACGTCTCTTGGCTCAGATTGAGTTTGTTAAAGTTAATGGAAAGGTAGAAGAGAAGCAGAACTCCTCTGAAACCATGCTAGATGCTAAACACGATACAGCTGACTGAGGTTAAAGGCAATGTGACTCCCAAGATTAATCTAAATTATTCAAGATAAGGACCATTTGTTCCCAACAACCATACATTTTATGTTTCCAAGTTGTAATAAAATGCAAAAAAAAAAAATAACCAGACTCTTATTTAACCACCCAACATGTCTTAAACCATTAACCATTATATCAGTAAAATATTCAAAAGGCTAACAATCACAGAATTTAACAAGGAAATGTAATGAAATAAAAATGAGTGATACATACCACCACAATCTACATCCTCTCTTTTAAACTAAAGTTGGGTTTGGAAAGTGTAAATGTAAGTCAGACGTTCATGTTGCATCACCTAAAGCTAACCTGAATGCCAATGGACAGGACATTTTTGTTCTAAAACATCTGTACAAGTACATATTCTGAAATGAGATTTGTAAGGCATAAATATAAGCACTTTGTAATTGCTCAGTCGCCGGCACCGACAGATATATGTTGCAGAGATATGTGGTTGAATAAGATAAGACGTGCTGCTGAATGCCAGGCTGAACAGCAACATGTAACACTTAACTTTCTATATTTGATACTGTTCAACTGTAAAAGTGTTTCAAGGCCAGTTTATTTGATAAAGAGAGTAAGAGCCTTGGATCTATTTCATATCAAAATGATACGGTTTCTAGACGACAATGCTGAAATGAAAAAGAACACACTTATGATGATAAATTTATCTTCTCCAAAAACACTCTTTCATGATGTTATATGTGTGTGCATGAGAGAGCGAAACTAGGTGCTTTTCACTTTTGCTGCAAGGAATGGAAATTACGGTATTCAAATACAAACTATAAAATGATATATTTCATATGTCATTGCAGTTGCCTTGTCCGTGTGATGCCAAGCCTTACATGAACTGCATGTATGCTTAATTATCACACTGAGCTTGAGAAATGAGAAATGCAGTTCTTGGTCTGTCTTACCTTGTGTGAAAACCACTTCTCTGCCTAATAATTGCGCATAATGGTACATCACACTTTCATTTAATTCACTTTCTTTAATGTGGCTGATGTTTAATAAAAATGTAAACTTCAAAGGAAAATTTGAAGGTTGAGATTTAATAGAGATATATTCCTTGTGAATTAATAGTTTTTCCAGTCCCTGAGGCAGGTGGGCTTTTGAATATGTGTGTGTATATCTCTCTGTGTGTCTTACATTTGTGTGTGTGGGTAATTGACCAGCATCCTGTCTCCTAACTTACCAGCATCCTACAGTGGAGACTCTATTAAAGTTTTTTATTTCAGCAACTAATGGCAAAGGCACAAGGCTGCCTGGAGTGCTGCTTCACACCAGACTGTAACCCACTAGAACATTGTTGACCCACTGACAGTAAAACCAGCGTTAAGTAAAAGATTGGACACCAGTCACCCCCCAGAAGAGAGAGCTCCAATCAGACAATTCATAAAGTTGGATCTCTAGCAGTATCTCCAGTATGGTCCTTCTCTAGCTGTCACCACCCCTCAAACAGAGAAATGGAATAAAACATTACAATTGAGGAAAATATTCAGTGGTAACATTGACACTAGATAACAACCTATAGTTATGCTTTGGTATGTATGTTGTGATTGTGTTTCAGCTATTCAGTATTTTCAAGATATATTTCAGGCTGTCAACTATTGAAACAAAGGAACAGTGTTGTGAGACCGGCTCAGCAAATGCAACAAAATGAAGCTGTCTGACATAACAGTACGTGCTGTCCCAGTCATTTTCACACAGTCAGCACAAAACATACTGCATTGGAAAGTTATGAAAGGTATATTTAAAAAGTAACTGGCCTTGCTCTGTTTTTATTGAACTCATAAATGAGAATACAAGTGACATGAGCTTTTACCTTGGTCTGGCGAGGTCATATAATACCCAAAATGCACAGAGGATCTTGGTTCAATGGCATTACCGTGCTCCTTTGAACAGAAGAAATATTGCAACATAAAAGTCAGTTTAAAGACGTATAACAGCTTTTTGCATGAATGTAATTTGCAATCCAACAATCCTTTTTTTGACCTTAAGTCAAATATGTTTAGTGTTGTTTAGGTAGTTTCGTCAGGGCTTCAACCATTTCATGTACTGCGTAGACACTAACATTGCATTGCTTGGCCGTGCAATGTGGGTGTTGCCTGGGTAAGAGATTTCATCATCTCGGCTATGTTACAATCCTGCGCTGATTACCAGTGCTCAAAACTAATGATGTCCCGTTGTCCCGGGGACAATGAAAATAGCCCCAGGGACACAAAGATACAGTGTCTAGGACAATTCTGGGACATTATAGAGAAATTTATCATTATGAAGGGAGTAAAACAATTATGCATCATGGAATATATATCATTTTAATTGTTGGGTGTTCAGATTCGAAAAATAGGATGCTATATTCTGCGTCACATGCAGTACATTGCACTCTTTATGCACTGCATAAAGAGTGTTGGCAACTTGGTGACTTTCTTGCTGGATTTTGCGACGTTTAAGACCCTCTTAGCATCTTTATTTAAAAAAAAAAAAAAAGTGACTAGCAACTAATTTAGCAACTTTTTCAGACCACAGGGAAAAAATATCTTATATGCATTTCCATGCATGCTGCTCAGAGTAATCACAGTCCACAGCTCTCCTGCCAACGGTGCTAGAGTCTCTTCCTCAGCCCTTGCACCGTGTGCAGGCAGTCGGAAGGTGTGGCGTGTGGGGCACTTTTGCACTTACTCCCACTCACTCTTTCTCTCTGGATCTCTGGACAAGGGCTTCTATACCTTGTAAATTTGTAAATAGTTTGTTTGTCGTCGTCTCTCAGAGAACAACTAGCAGAACTTCTGTGATGGACCAAATAGTCAATGAAGTGATGCAATTTACTAAAACAATGTTTTTCAACTATTATGTCAAATTTTGGACAATGATTATTAAGTTTGAGACAGTTGAAAGTGGAATTTGGGACGGTTAAGGGACACTGAGGAAAATAATATCCAAGCCCTGGCTAATTACACTATAGGGGCTTTTAAAAGAGAGAATTTCTCAGCCTCCTACATCTATAGCAAGCAGATCTCTTTTCTGTTCTGCTTACTAAATTAACCACAGTCTTGGTCAGCTTGACACAGACATAGCACTCGGAGGGAGAAAGAAGAGGTGGTGGCATGTTAATTTGGTCTGAAGTTGAGAGTTATAAAAGATATGTCTCAATGCGAAAGTTGTACTAAAAGATCCTTTATCCTTTAGTCAGGCTTATTTTGTGGTAGCGCCACAATGAGTAAGAGAGCAAAAGTGGAGATAATTGCAGAGGTAAGAGCTAGGAACAAAAAACAACATTTTGGATACGTGTCATAGGTTCCATTACAGTGGCTGACTTTAACTAAGCTGCAGGCCACCTGGGATAGGTTGAGTAGTGAAAAAATATTTTTTTAGTGCTTCAACAGAAATTTAGTCTGTTGGCACCAACCAGAAAGAACATCACCGTCTGAGTCATGTAGCTATTGTGAGAATGGGAGAAACCACACACTAAATTACTGGAAACAGTCAGCTGACGGCTGGGCCACTTTGGTTCCTGAATTAATATTGATTTATCATATTTTCCTACATGGTTCTTTGTAAACACAGACGCTGGACTCTTTCAGTACAATAAAAGGTCTGCTCGGCTACATGGTGTTTTGCGGTAGGGTGCTGGAGAGCTGCAACTGTGACAGCGGCTGTCAACCACTAAATCTCTAGAAAGTGTTCTTTATTTCTACATGAGTTGAAAATGTATGAACGTTTTTTGCCTTTCACTATTTCATATATTTTATAGAATCAATCAAATTTGTCACTGCTATGATTTCTGTATATATACTCAAAATCCAGCAAACAGCAAAGCTTTTCCTACTTAGCTCTCTCTCTCTCTCTCTCTCTCTCTCTCTTCTCTCTCTCTCTCTTCTCTTCTCTCTCCTCTCTCCTCTTCTCTCTCTCTCTGTGGCGTGTGTTTGTGTGTGTGTGTGTGCGTCTGTCTGTCTATTTGACTTTTCTCCCTCTTAGGCACATTTCTCAGACACTTGTGCAAAGCAGTACTGTGTGTGTGTCAGTGGATGCTATCAATGTCGTAGCTCCCACAGATGTTTGCGCTGGCTGACGTCCTGTCTGACAGTGTTTCTACCTGGCAGTGGATGCAGGTGCTGTCCTGGCTTCTGTGGATGTTGGCTGAAAGTCCCACTCCTGCATCAGTTTTCTCCATCTGTTTTCTTATCTCATTGTCATTGTCTAAATTGTCTGTTTTGCTGTTTTGAACCCAACTGGATGTTTTCTTGTGAGGTTGTCTTTCTTTGTCGTCTCTGAGAGTCTGAGGTACATTGTGCATTATTTTGCTTCACCGTATGACTCTCCAAGTAGCACTATTATGACTGACTTAAAATACAGCAGTGTATGCTAACCCTATTCAGCTATGGACAGTTTATAATATATATATTATAAGAGGCAGGTTTATTCCTAAATGGAAGATTATTTAATCTTGACTTGTTGAATCCCAAATGCAACTGGTTCAGGAACCAAGGACATTTCTCCATACCCCTAGGTACTAGAGGTACTACTAGTGCTACATATACCATAGTTTAAGAATGAGTGATGTAGGGACTTTATTGTAGCGTGCCACATCATACAAACCATGATTACGGCTAAAATAAGGTATACGCTGTTTGCTTTTTGATGCATATACTTTTGATGTAGACATGGTTCTCAGTGGCTCATTCCACCTGCTAGACATACGCTCTGCAAATCCCAAACCGAACTGCTTCCCTTTAACTTCTTTGGATTTACGGCTGATCACAAACCAGTGTAAATCAGCTTCCGCTGCTGCCAACTGTCAGCTGTCTTGCACTTTGTGAGTAGATGATTTCATCTAAAATCCACTCTATAGTTCTTAAAAAAGGCTTTAAATACAATTTCCTAAACTGTAAGCACCTCAAGCAAGCCATCCAAGATTTAGAGTATGTGTTCAATTCTGGTCTTGACGCTACAATACCTAAATCAAGGCAAAGTGGTAATGCGCCTTCCAGCTAAGTACACTCTCTTTAGAGGAGATGTTGTGTTCATTGCATGTTGATTACTAACTGTACTGTCTGTTTCACTCATCAAATCATTCTTTCAACTTGTCTCTCTCATACATTTCTGTTTTCTCTTGTTTCTTTATTGATGTAACCTGGCTGTAGGGTCTGCTAAGTCGATGCCAGCTCTGTCAGTCACAGAATACAACCTGTGACACACACACACACACACACACACAGAGACAGATACATGCACACACACTCACTCCTATGAGCCATTTCGCCAGGGGCTATGTAATGTGCCACCTGCATGCGTGTGTGTGTGTGTGTGTGTTCTGCCCTTTGCAAATGTATGTCTTATGATTAATTTCTGTCATTCATCCCCATATTCCCAAAACCCATTCTCCGTGTCTGGCTCTTTATCTCCCTCTCCGTCTCCCCCTTTCTCCGTTTCTCTCTCCATTTCGCACTCATTTGCTCTCGTCAGTACCTCAGATTCTCTCTGACATTTTTCCCATAATCCTCCAGTACCAGGAAGTTAAGCCCTGCAGGGGCCAGACTGACATTTAGGAACTGCTCTCGAAGCAGGATAGCTGAACTGCGGACTTTTACATACAGAGGCGCACACACATTAATGCAGACACACAGACAGACACACACTTAGAGACGTATCACCACATATTCACATATTCACACACAAACTCTCCCACGGCACTTAGACCCATATATGCAGAATTATAGAACCACATTAGAACACACATGCTTGAGGAAATATGCAAGGAACTGTCTAGGAATTCATTAATAATCATTAATTAAGAGATTAACTGATCCATCCCCATAAGTGAAGAGCAAATTCCCTTTCCTTTTGTTAAGGAAAGCATGAAGAGAAATAGGTTAGAGAGTGTGTTGGGGATACTCTCGTGTTTGAGTTATGCCGTGAAATTATTTCTCTAAAGGGTTTGTGAATCACAATGTGTATTAGTTGATGTTTATTCAACTTTGAGAACTGAGTGAATTTTAAAGGTCCAGTGTGTAGGATTTAGTGGCATCTAGTGGCGTAATTGATGACTGCACCTCCCTTGCTTCATCCTCCCTTTTCAAAAGCAAAGGAGAAAGTGTGGTTGCCCAGTAAAATGCATGAAAAATACACTATCTAGAGCTAGTGTTTGCTTTTGGCGAATTCCATCTGTACATAATATGTCTTATTCTAAAGTAACAAAGCTATTCTTGTTGTCAGATGGCCAAACATTGTTGAAAATACTTATGAATATTAAACTATATAATAACACTGTAGATGTAAGTAAGATTATAATCTTAAAATGGATGAATGTATGTGGAAAAACAATTTATCTTAGATTTGTGGCTGCCTATGAATGTATGTTATTGCTGTCTCTTCGTATTGCTCTCAATTTAAGTTCCTAATTCCATACCTACTCCTTAATACCTGCAATAACCCACTTTTTTCCTTCTTTCTCCTTTTTTTTTTTTTT
>NW_023340268.1:9630856-9632173 GCF_004916995.1 Morone saxatilis
TTTTTTTTTACAATATTGAAGTTTGTTGAATATGTTGTTTAATATTCCCTGCCACATGTTTCAACATAAACCAAAGTCAGTTTGTTAACTTTATGTATGAGTTTCACAGGTACTGGATAGCGTACATACAAATAGAGGGGCCAGTGCAAATACTGTGTTTTCCGAACACATGCTGTTAAAAAGAGAAGTTGCCTTTCAAGATTACTATTTAATTTTTAAGAAAAATCCCAGGGATTTTAAGATGTGTTGACTATATGCCTGCGTTGTCTATGGGTGCTTAGCAATTCTTACAATGGTGACACAGAAGGTAAACCAGGAGGAGAAAAAAGGAGAAAGCAAAGAGAAGAAATTAGATGAAACATGGAGAAAATGTGCCAGCAAAAATGTGGAGGGGCAGAAGTGAAAGAACATAGTAAAGATAAATGATTGCTTGGAGGATTGTGGAGGAAACAGAATAAAGAGCAGCAGATGGGAAGAGAGAGTGAAGCAGCAGCACAGGAGTGGGATAAAATGTTTCCACAGAAGCTAACTGTTGGTATCAGCTAATTAATTCGGAAATGTTATGAGTTTGAGTCTGCTTGAAAACCATTTGTAAAATGACTGAAATCATTTCTACAGCTGGTATGAGAAACAGAAAAAGCAGCTTTACTGGGTCAGATTTTCTTGGGCATCTTGCCTCTGTTTTCAGAAATCTTTAGAAATGTCTCTGCTCCCCACACTCTCCTTCTCAGTCCATCCATTCATCCATCCTTCCAAAATCCCCTCAGCTTTTTAGTTTTACCCTTAAAGGCTTATTAGCGCACCTCCTGTGTGTGTACATGTCTGGCTGTCTGTCTCTCTTGCGCTTGATCCTGTCTCCTCCCTCCTCTCATCCCTCACTATCTCCCTCCCCATCTCCTGCACCCCCCACCCCTCAAACCCCCCAATAACAGCCTCTGGCCATGAAAAGTTTTACAGATGTGAGTTGGCAGACCTTGTGTGGTTGTGTTTCTGTGTGTCTCTGTGTGTGTGTGTGTGCGTGTGTGTGCGTGCGTGTGCGTGCGTGCGCGCGCATGTGAGAGTGTGTGTGTATGGTTTGAGACTTGAGACCTGTCAGTGTCTACTGTGGTCAACGGGGATTGCTGGGATCCTGCGACCCCTCATCTCTTTCGTCTTTCTCTCTCTAAAACACTGGTATCTCTTCTCTCTTCTCACAACAGACCGCGCATACACATACACATACTATGATGCAACTAAGGACAGTCTAATAAATTCAGCAGTGCGGTAAACTGGGCACTAGATCTGAATGTTGCAAACTGGTTGTAACTCCTGAGATAC
>NW_023340268.1:9632273-9649705 GCF_004916995.1 Morone saxatilis
GTATGGTAGTATGGTATAGTATATGTATGTTGGGTGGTGGTGTGTGTGTGTGGTGTGTGTGTAATATGTATATGTATGTAGGTCATTGTATGATAATAGTTGTTGTTGTTTTTGTGTGGTTGTAGAATTGAAAAAAGTCTATGGAGAAAATCTGATGTTGTGTCGTGATTATTTTATATGCTGTTGCTGTTTTCAGGTGGTGGCCATTAATTTCTGTAGCGTCAGTGAAGCTCGTAAATGTCAGCGTGAAAGTACGTGGCCGCGCAACAAATAATAGTGAGTGAGACGTACTTATAGCAGAAGATGCCACCAAACCTCTATGAAATATGAATCTTACCCACTAGGTGACACTGAAATCATCTGCTTATGCAAATGATTATAATAAAGTTATCCAGGCTTTTTTAATTCAGGTCTGTTTATGTACCATGTCTATTTGTTAGTTTGCGATTTAAGTCTCTGTGTCGTGCTCTGTGCAAGACAAATGCTCATGTCCGGCGCAGACTGCCCTGAAGCTTAGACTCGCCGTCGGAACATCAGTCAGGGATCTATGAAGAGATCCAACAGTTGGATGAAGAGGGCGAAAGGTCTCCCAGGTCTGTTTCGCCAAGGGTGGCTGCCAACAAATAAAGTCATGGTCGGTCCCAATTGCTTGAATGATTACAGCCCTCCATTTTATTAAACCAGTATAACTGAATTTAGTCGCTACGCAGCGCAAAAATGGCATCTATAATACTTCTGAGTATAAACATCTCTCTTGTTGCCTTGAATTGTTGTTATAGAGACGAGGGGCAAAAAAAAAGGACTGGAAGAAAATAGAATGCATTCATCAAAACTTTTCTCTTTATTAAATAGTTTCAAATCATTTAACTCCGTTAAAATTCCTGTACACCGTATCACACACACAGCTATGAGCTGGAGCTGACTGATGTTTGAAGGGAGCATGAGTGTGATAACATGCAGTGTGTGTTGTGTTGTGTGTTGTTGTTGTGTGGTGTGTCTTTGGCGTGTGGGGTATCTGATACCGCTAGTGCAAACCATCATGTCTCATTTCAGATAAATGCTGTGACGAAGCTGAGATCTCTCCACTGGGAATTCCTGGTAGAGAGGAGGGGGAGGACAGAGACGAGGAAGACGAGGTTTCAGTTGAAATGCCTTCACCTTTTTTATTATTACCATCACAGACAGGGGTTGAGAAAAAGTGTGATATTCATCGTATGAGGAACACTGAGAGTCTGAATAATGATCATTATATAGAGTAAATGGGGTGACTGAAACTGAGCGGAGGAATGAAAGGGGGACTAACAGCGTGAGTAGGAGGAACAGCAAGAGCCAAGACGGAGGAAAAGATAGCACAAAGATGACGGTGAGGGATGAATTCTACTTATATATTCATTAACTTCCAGGCTGGAAGTGACGCATTTAAACAACAGCTGGTGGATTCTCTCTTATACATACATACACATATACATATATATATATATATTTTTTGGTATGCAATATGTTATCTATCACTCTGCTGGCTTATATGGTACAATGTTATAAAGCCAGTGTCAAGGACCGTACAGTGATTAGTAAGGAGTAGATGGTTTGACTTTCTGTAGCTAAATAATAAAAAAAAAAAGACTGCCATTATCAATGAACTTCACATTACTAAACAGTCAGTGGACTAGAAATCTGATCTTACTGTTGTTCCCATTATTGGGTCCACCCCCTGTATGTGTCATATTTAGGTTCAGAGTTTATGCAGTTATCTGTTTTTCTCTCACAGTACATGGCGGGTATTAGCCTGTATGTGCAATCCTGTGTGTGCGTTTTAGTATGTGTGTGTGTGTGCGTACCTGTGCATGTCTGTGTGTGTTGGTGTTGGACATGAGGTTGGTGGACTGGTTATGGTTGGTGTTGGTGCTCCTCTCTCTCTCCTCCTGGTAGATGCGGTCGCGCTCCCCCTCAGGCAGGTTGAGGAAGTTCTGCATGGCCTTTAGGTTGACCAGCAGCGACTGGGATGCCGAGCGAGGATCCTCCTCCTTACGAAGGATCTCTGACAGCAACCCCTGCGCACACACACACACACACACACACACACACACACAGTTACTCACAAGGTTTTTGCATCATCTCTGACAAACAGTGAGATCACTGTGTTTCTGTTTACCTGTGTGCGGTTAAAAGCCACGCGGGCGAACACGGCCTGGGAAACGCTGGCCCTCTTCAGCTCATTCCTGACTTGCTGGTAAATGTCGAATGAGACTTCAGTCCCTGAGCAGTTGAGGCCGGGCTCAGCAATGGCCCCGGAGCCCTTGCAGGTCCGTGAAATGGGCGGGTGGTTGAGGAACTGCTGGTTGACTCCCTGTGGGTGCTGGTGGGCGAGCAGGCGGCTGACGGCTAGCTGCTGGTTGATGAGGTGGGCCATGGCCAGCTGCTGACGCACAAGCTGAGGGGAGAGCTGGGGAGACAGGAGCCCGCTGTGGCCCAGTAGAGGCGGAGCCTGGGGACGAAGGGGAGGACTGGGGTGGTGCTGGCTGGCTGGGTGAGGAAGACAGTGAGGCTGGGTGGAGGTCTGAGTGTCCCCGAGGCCACTCTTGATGGACAGAGCCCCGGGGCCGCCCAGGCTGCCCAAATGGGTGGGAGAGGGTAAGAGAGAGGAAGGACGCTGGTTGAAGACGCTCATGTCCAAATCCCTCTCCACTGTGTCACACACACACACACACACACACACGTGTTACTTTCCTGTTTACATTTGTTTCCTAACCAAAATCTGAATCCTAAACCTCATAAACTAACACTGCACACTAACTAAACTAAACCTAACCTTAGTATTAAAGCCTAACCTTTGGACCCCACTGTATCTACCACTCTATCCATTTCTAAACCCAACCCTCCAACATGGCCACCACAAAGTGCATTATGTCACCAGAAAGTCAGCAATAAAAAGAGGAACATACCTTTTATATCGGATTTGTCCTGTACTGACCACATCTTCTCCATGTAGTCACCTGAGGGGAAGATATCAGAGCAGATAGTATAGTCAGTTCTTTTTTACTTACACACACACACACACACACACACAAAACTGTCAGGAGCTGCAAAACAGGCATATCAAGCACAAATCTTTCCTCGCACTATTAAATTCTCAATTTCCCATAGCTAGCCTAGGTAGGGAGACTCAAGACTTCTTGCCACCAGTATTGAGGTTCGGCAAAAAAATAAAGGCACCAGGTCAGGACAAAATGTATGACGCACATTTCAGTTGTTTTAGCATTTGTTTTCCACTCGGTGTGGGATGGTTACACATTTTTACAATTGGAGAATGTAATCACTTAAGCCTACAGCAATGATACATTTAAAAATGACTTCCTTTTAATTTTTTAATCAAAGACACAGGGAGCCACTGGAGAGGGGCTAAACAGACGCAGGTTGCTATCCCGCTCTAGTGGTTCAGGTGATGACCTCATAACCACAAAGTCTTTAGTTGAGCATGGTACTGAAGGCTTATTTTCACTTACTGTCTCCACGTTCTCCAGATAAGATCAAATAAATAAAGAACGTTTCCTCTTTATCACTGCACTGAACGTTTCTGTTCTCCTGGATTTTAACGGCCCCTCTGCTTGTCTCCACGGAAATCTGCTTCCTATTAAGCTTCTGCTGGGTTTGGTTGAGAGTCACATTTTAGGTTATTAGGGGAATAAAAGTTGGAGTGAGGTTTGGCAGGGCTTCAGATTTTTACCTTCCCAGTGTGTCTGTGTGTGTGTGTGCGTGCGTGCGTGTGTGTGCGTGCGTGTGCGTGCGTGCGCGCGCATGTGAGAGTGTGTGTATGTTGGCAGACCTTGAGACCTGTCAGTGTCTCACTGTGTCAAACGAGGATGCTGGCATCCTGCCGACCCCTCATCTCCCTTCTCTTTCTCTCTCTCAAAACACTTTATCTCTCTCTCTTTCTCACACACACACCCCGCATACACATACACACACAATCATGCAAACTCACAGACAGTCTAATAAATCCCAGCACAGTGGCCTAAACTGGGCACAGATCTGAATGTTGCAAACTAGTTGCTAACTACCCTGCAGATACTGTTTTATCAGACAGGTGGAGTTGGCCCTAAAAAGCTATTTTGCTGCCTGGCACTTGATTGGATGCACCACACATGTCTGACATATCTGCCTGGAAGACATGTCAGTCTACCTTATACAAGTTAACTTGTTGCCCATGCTCCGTATTTTAGCCAGAAGTAATTTGTGCATGTGCTGCTCTTGAATTTAGCACGAAGAGTTATTTTTTTTTAGCTACATTCTTCTTTTTTTTTTTAGCTAGATGACCCTAACCCTTGTTAGATGGTCTAACAGCACCCGAAACCTTCCCCTAAGCCTTTAAGATGCTGGAATTGACATAAATCTTTGTAACTTTTTGAAAGCGGCAGGCCAACGAAGACACCCACTTTATGCAGCGATTAGCCAAATGCGCAGATGTGAGACAGTAGGCAGTATTTTAACATCTCTCTCAAGCTCTCTCTTTATTCTTCACTAAGCTTTTTTGGATGTGCAAATAAGTGCTACACCCCCGGACGCCCTTTGAAACGCCTCCTCTTAACTTAATTGACTTAACTAAAATCGTGCGAGATCTACTCCAAGTTGACCAGTGGCTGAGTTATGTTATTAGTTACAATTCTTCAGTATCTTTTTTTTTGTGATCAGACGAAATAAAACTATTTTACTTATTATTTTTATTATTGTTATAGTCAGTTGCATATTTTGGCCTTGTTTTCAAAATTAGCTTTTCTGATTCGAACTTGCCTTTTGTAAAGAAACAAAATGATCTCAGAAGTACTGAGAGCTTTAGCTGCCTGTCAATCACTTCAATCTGCTGCTAAGCTCCTGCACAGCGTTGAGCACACATGGAGCCGCCTCGCACTAACTAAAAAAAAAGTCTGCCAACACTCTAAGTAAACGTACAACAAATCAAATCAATTTAATGATAATTACTTTTTTAGATTCTGGAAATGTAATAAGGGATGGACCAGGTGTCTCTCACTAACCTGCCAAGCTTTGCTTTACGTGCCAGGTGAGAGCAGCTTCAGATGGCACCCAAAATGTGCTTGCACAGCTGTTCTTGGAGAGTTTTTTATTAACTTTAATAAGGGCCTAAACCTCACTGCAATAATGAAAAAAAAACATATTTGCAATATTTTTAACCTTCCCCTTTTTTATGCGTTTCCAAAATTATCTTTGATGTGTTTTGGACTGATGTGTGTGCCTGCCAAATTGGTATATATGGTTTTTTTTTAATAGCCTTGATGGATACACACAGCCATTCTCCGATGGTACAGATGTAAATTTATAAATTACACATGATTAATCTTTATTTTAAAGTGAAATATTGAAGATAATTGCTTTAAGTTTCTCTAATTCCTATGATCACAGTGAGCAGATAAAATTGATTTACTGTACCTCTTCAGATATAATAGTCCATAATGTGAATTGCTGTGTGAAAACAGACAGTATGTTCCCGTTCTCTAATTAGTGTACATGCTTTATTCAGTTATGGCCTGACTGACTGCAAAGCAGCAGGGACGGATTAATGTGCAAAGTTAATGCTTACTATATACCCAGAAGTGCTTCTAAAAAGTCAAAATTACATAAATGCATATTGCTGTGCTCTAAAATGTTATCCTACTATGATGGAAACTGGTCATAACTAGAGAAAATGGATGGAATCTCAATGAGAGGGGCATGGTGTCCTGTGTCCAGTAAACTTTCTGGTTTTAGCTGAAGAAATTGGTATAATTTACATAAACTTTGCCTGGTCCTCATTTAATACATATTTAATATGTTATACTGCAGAATGTAATTTATTCTTGACAAACTCCCACTCACACACACTTTCTTTAACATCATGTGACATCTGGACAGTGATGTGACCTTCCAATATAAAAACAGACAGTTGCCACAGGGAAAATAAATTTATAGTCATCATGCTCTTTATATCTATTTCTCTTGCTACAGTTTCATGCCTTTTTTTCTACTTTGTTCTATTGTCTTTCTCCTCTGTCTTTCTCTTCTAAGTCTGCCTGTCTTTCTCCGACCTTTTTCTTTGTGCGCCTGTCACTTTATCTCGGTCTGTCTCTGTTTCTCTCGATCTGGCTGCAAGGAGAGCAGATGGCACTGATCCATAACTTAGTTAAATGACTGACTTTAATGAGGAAGGACGTACACGCAGAAAGGGAAAGACAGCAAGAAATATCGAGATTAAGAAAGAAAACCAAATGAAAGCCAAAAGATTCCCTTCATGTGAAACACAACTCAGGCAAGAAACACTTGATTTGCGAAGTTTGAAACCTTTTATGACAACAAATGGTAATAAAGAAATATCTGGCATTCAGCACTCTGTTCTTCAATGTGCCCTGCACAGCCCAAGCAACATATTGAAGACTTGGCAAGAAACTGCAGTGTGTATATATATAACTCTAACACTGTCAAGAACATCTTCACAAGGCATAATTAACTAATATGGCTTAGACATTCTTCCATTCAGGGACAGAAGGAATAAGATACGGCATGGTTAGATGCTTAATGAAATTAGACTGCTAATACTAAGCGGTAACCCCTCAGCATTGCTAGCCAGTGTACAGTAGAAAGGGTACAAAGTATATAGAGCCTGCCTTTGCCTGGATATCGTCTATTTGAGCAAAATAAAATGACGCTCACTTTAAAGGAGGAAACTGTTAAAAGACCTGGAAAATAGAAGAAACTGATGAAAGATCTGTACAGTATAGGACTCCATAAAAAAATAGAAATAACTGTGAAAAGTAACATTAATAACAAACAGTAATGGCAATGCGCCATTGTCGTGTATAGTCAAAAAGAATAAGGAGGATGAGAGGAGAGAGAAGTGTAATGTTAGACAGCTTGCTAAGTTCTTATTGCTGCACAGAAGCTGATGACATCTACTCCTTAGGTATGGAAATTTGCTACCGGATGTCAAGGCATTTTTTGATGCTCGATAGTATCAAAGCAGGTTTTTGATGAATGTATGCTTTCTGTACAGGTACATCTTTGACTGGAGTCAAAAACACAAAAACAAAATATACATAATGTAATGAGGATCGATATGCTGAAGTGAATGTGAAAGCAGTAATGCAGAGAATAAACTTGCTATCATGTTAAACGCCGCGTCCAGGCCACCAGAACCCAACGTACAATGTTTTTTCAGTCAGTGCAAGTACAAAGAGTAGTAGAGATGTCAAAGAAATGCTTGATAGATGCAGGTAATCAGAAACCTTGATAATAATCAAACTGATACAGGGATTTGCATTACCAAGATGTTCTGTGTTTCATGGAGACATCATATTTTTCCACATGCATTGAGGATGAAACAGCATTAAACATTAGATTAAACTGTACTGGATTGATATTTCCATTAATATATTGATGATGTGCTGTATGATTTCCCTGAAAAACCTGCCCTTTATAACTGCCATAGATTTCTAGTAGAAATATCAGTTGCTTTTCATTGAAACTGAGAGTTTCCTACTTTCCTAAACTTTTTCCATCAGGGGATGTTAGATTTGTATTGTTCATACCAGTTCTAGCCAGTGTGGAACTGCGCAAAGCTTTTGAAAATTCCCGATGGTGTAGCAGCTTAACATGCTGCAGTCTGTCTCCCCTTGCTCAGTACCATGGGTTAGTTTTCTTTCCTATTCTGCTGTAGGGATTTACAGTGCCGTGTCCCATGGGGAATGAACAGGCTAACACTTTCACAGGGGTGTATTTTGGACAATAGGCTCGCTGTGTGTTCTTTGGATCTGGTGTACTAAATGTACAATAACTGTTACGGACCCAAGCTGTTTCATTGCGATTTGGTCTAACTCCAGTCCCCATTATCTGATCATAGACAGGTCAATACTTTCATCAAGAGATTAGTCAATGACTCGGCCTCAGGGGTACAACCCTGCCTTCAGCTTCAGGGGAGCCTTCACACTGCTTTTAAATGGACTCCAGCTAATGTTCCGATTTTTTTCATTTAATGTTACACTCATATGAGGTGACATATTGCACATTTTCTCCTGCCAGATAATAATTTGGGCATTGGGTTTCTTTAGAAAGACTGTTATTGGTAGCCTTATTTTCCGTCAACAAAACAATTTTTCAAAAGTGAGTATCTTATGAAGACCAAGGTCAACTCTGTTATCACTTCAGAATACAAGATTGAATAACAGCATATATTTGTAGGTTATTTGCTGTTTCATATACACAGTATGAGCACTTCATCTGAGACACAGTGGTCAGTATGTGAGGGTTTCTGTTATTCATTTCCATATATTTTTTTGTCAAAGCCACAGGGAGGAGCAGCTCTGGAGCGCAGTTTGCCTACCCCTGGTTAAGATTATATGGTGCAACAAAAATTGATTTTCAATTGATGAATCAGGCCTATAAGAGGTAGTTAAAATATGTTTGCAGTGCTGCAGGATTAACAATTAAGAATAGTGACAAAGTGAACCTCAAACATGAAACTATAGAGACACACACATACAATATACAATACATATACAAAATACAATACTTCATTGGTCCTCAGTGTGGTGATTGGAGTAAATTAGAAGTGATGGAGGACTGTTTCTCAGGAAAAGAAAAATAATCCCTGACCACACTGAAAGTAGGATCTCTTTATCTCTTCATTTCCTCTCCATACTTTCTTTTTACCATCCATTTGCAGTTTCAGTTTGTTTTCCTCTTCTTCTGTCTCGGTCTTGCCTCTCTTTGAACCTTTTTCTTGTTTCACTAATTTTCTTCTTCTGCTGCTTTTTTCTCATCTCACTTGCGCCTCTTTTCATCTCGCTCAGCAGCCCTTTTCTCCTCTCTCCTAACAATTGGTGGCTGAGCTTAAAACAAGTACTGTGTACAAGTCTGATTCTCTTAGCTGTAAACTGAGAGCCAGCAGCTGTTATAACCCTCTCCCTCTAAGACACTAACTTAAAGGAAGTTGTTAAAGGGTGGAAGGCACGTTGTATCATCACCCTCTTATCCTATCATCACCCTCAGCCTTCTTATATACAGTAATAAATAGAGGATTGACTGGCTTTAGAAAGAAATAACTTCACGATTGAACATAAGACAAGGATGAAGATGTATTGGAGAAGAAGAAAGGACATGTCAGACAGAAAAATATGTTAGTTTGAAGCCCTTTGGCTCAAAAATCGAAGAACCATTTAGGTTTCTATCATTTCCACCAAGGAAGTTTTCACAAAGACATGACGCACCTTGTTCTGGAAATGATTTGCAAAAACATGGAAAGGTTCTCACTTTGTACATGTTCACCATCCCATCACATCGTGTCAGGCTTGTTTATGCCGCATGAAAACAATTCAAACCCAATCTACAGAAGCATAGATTATGCTGTTATTTTCCGTTTATGTTTCTATTTTGAAATCACTCTACATTTGTGCAAATGTGGGTGATATTTTAAACTCAGTAACGCAGTAAGAAAATGATTCCAAATTTATATCAGTGCTCAGCTTGTATCTGCGTCTCCGACAGCATTGCTACCCCTACATTGTCAATGGCAACATAAAACCACAGATCATGAATATTTTAAAGTTGATAATGGTGCTCAGCTGATGCCGTCAGGCCTTAAAGTGGAGGGTGTGGGGTGGGTTATGCATACAAAATGTTCTTGAACACCCTCCCAGCTGGCAACAGCTAGTGTTGCTGCTGATTTCACAGTGGGAAAGAGGTATTGTAGGGTTAGCTAGTAGTTGGCAAACTGAGCGCCTGATGGGCTCTTTGGCATAGCTTTGTGAAATGAGCCAATGACTGAAGGTCCTCCACTGGATTGACAGCATGTCATGGAGAGGGGTGGAGGTCATTGTCTATTACAAAGGAGAGTTTTGCTACCATCCTTCGACGCTGCCAGTAAGCCCGTGCCCGGTCCAATGTCAGAGTGACAGTAGCTTCCTCAGACTCCATGTGTCCCCTGAGTTGACGTCGCCAGCCCTGCAGCATGATATAGCACAAAAAGGACACTGGCTGCAGCAGTTTGATAGAACATGCATAACAGTGTATTGTATAAGTTGAGACAGAAGAGCTTTGTAAAGAAGACATGCTTTTTTGCTGAAGTAATCCTTTTTTCTGTCCTCCTGTCACTTTCACTGTTTTTTACTTAGTTCACCCTTAACTTTTTGCAATTGTTAATCAGGTTTGCACAAAAACCTTCAGATAAGTATACACAGTGTCCAGTGAAATTGCTCTCAGCTGGGAGAAGCTTATTCCAAGGATGTTAGCATTGAGATAGATAAAATCCTGAAATTTTATTTTAAATCACTTCCCTTTTTATAGAAATCATAATATATGTGCTTCATTTCAAACACTAATATTTGTCTACTCACCTTGTGCGTCTAACAGGGAGAGAAAAGATAAGAAGCAAATTAAACTTGTTGGATGACCTTGATGTCCTTGATCTATTGAGTGCAAGAAGAAGGTACAGTAAAAAATGTGTGTGTGCTTGTAGTGTTTCATTTAGTTTTGCACATTTTATGTTAGGAACAGGTATAAACATTTTTTTTTCTTTGAGGACATACCTTAATACATACAATGCTAGTTTTGAGGTATTCTCATTTATTATTTTAGTGGACACCTGCCAGCCAATCAGAAACATTTTCTGTGGCCATGATTTTGTTCTCTTGATCCCCACTACACAGCGGATATTGTTTTGTCCACTCTGGATGACAGCAAATTCCCCTGCATCATGTCTGCCAGAAATTCATTTGAATAAGAAAAGAAATCCTATTCAGCTAAACCAGCATTTCTACACCTTAAATTTCCATATTTGCAGAGGATGGCAGACCCTGCCACAACCTGTGAAAGCAATATAATATAGGCGAGTGTTTAGTAGTAGAGGTAATGACCATTGCTACAAAAATGTCAATGAGTAAAATGATCTAACATTTGTATTTTTAAACTTGATTCATCAACAATATCACCAGGTACATCCACAATACACAATGAATTCACACTTGTTGGTTACTCATGTATTCAAGATAAGGCATCCAAGCACTGTATCAGTAGACAATGAAAGAAATGGAGGTGAGTCAAGGTAAGGAAGTGAATCCATAGTGTAACATGTATCACATGCATGGGCAAGGAAGAGGTATTGACAGAGAGAGTATTGACCACATTGAATGAAGTAGCAGTAGCCATGAGTGGGCATAGCAAAAGGATGGAGGTTTTATGCTCTGCACTATAATCATCAAAAAAATCAAAGATTGATGAATAAATGATGGTTCCATGTTTTAGGAATTACCTTGACATTTTTCTCCAGTGGTTTGCTTGAGGTTATGATACAAACTTGATGGGTTTAAAATACTAAATACGTTTAATAATGTATTAGACAGGCACTTTTTTATGCCATAATTAAATGCCATTAATCACAGCATGGAATGTGAAATTGAGTCTGTCAGCATAATCACAAGCAAACAACTTTAAAAATGCATGTTTTCTGAATGAATTAATCAGGACTATGCTAACATAGTTTATAGTAAATTACAACTGATACCTGAAATCAAGTAACATAAATACTGTATATATATCAGAATCACTTTATTGGCCAGGTATGTGCACACATACAAAGAATTTGACTCCGGTTTTACCTTGCTCTCAATGTACAAACATAAACTAACAGCATAAATAAACAGAACAAGAAGTTCAACAAAATAAACATAGACTAATATGTACAGTTATACATGTACATAAATAACAAAAAACAGTTACATTTGTCGACAGTAGACAGTAGTGCAATTGTGCAGAATGCAAATAATGCTGAAATAAATATTTGTATATTATAATATAAACAACACTAACTTTAGGAATTACCTTGATATTTCAGTGGTTTTGAGTGGTTTGTTTGAGGTTATGATACCATAATTGTTGGGTTTAGAGAGGCACTTGGTTTCTCTTTTTATGCCATAGTTAAACACCATCAGTCCACGCAATAATGAAGCATGGACTGAAAAAATGTATACCATTTGTATCTAAGAAAGAAAAAACTGTAAGAAAAATCAACTGCAAAACAATTGATTTAAAGTGGATCTCATATATTATTTAGCTAAATGGCAGTCTTTTCATCTCAGCAGCACAGTAAATATAAGTCAGCTCCGGAATGAATGGATAGATGACTGGATGGAGGGATAAATATTGGATTGATGACAGTTAGAAGGATAGGAGACCAAGCATTTGAAGGATGGACAAATGGATATATGGATGTGGGCAAGAAGGTGAGGTGATGAGGATAAAGTAGAGATGCATGAATAGAGGGAGAGTGAGGGACAACATCAGAAAGGTGAGGAGGCAGAGATCAAGATGAAACTACATGAATGGTAAAAAAAAGTTCTAGAAGTGAGAAAGACAGCAATATTTCCTATTCCCTCTGTCTGATCTTTGTCTCTCATTGTTGGAAGTCCAACATAAGACTGAGTCATAGAACTGAATTGAATGACTGATGTCCCATCTCTGATCCTGCCAGCCGGGACTAGTTTCACCTTTCCATTTTTAATTAGCGATCATTTATAGGTCATTCCAAAACCATATTCCTATAAGGGGCTGACTTTGGCTATATGTCTCCACTATAACATAAACCTGTGGTAAGAAACTTGAAGTTGAGTTGCTCTAAAGTTTGGCTGCTCTGTTGTAACCTGCTTTGATGATAGTGTGCGTGTGTGTTTGTTATCAGTTGTTTTACTTGTTCTTTCTGTAGGATTTGTATTGTCCATTCCTTTCATTTCTCTCTGATCATGTGTAATTTCTGTAGCTGCTTTGGAATACTGAATGCGTAGTAATCAAGTTGGCTTTGTGCTGTACTGTTGAATAATACCTTATATAAAGATAAGTATCCTTAACATCATGAACAATATTGTCCACCTTTCAGTAAGACGTCGTGTATATGCGTAGGTTACACTCAGCTCCTGTTGTGCAATACATGTATGCGCAAGGGGGACATTTGCAACTCCTTTCTCTATCATCAGTTTCACATTTTTCATGCTGAATTACAAGTAAACGGGTGGCATTGAGTTTCAACATCTCTTACATCTGGACTATGCAGTTTCATCTCTGTGTGTGCTGTAATACGCTACCTGCATATAAATGCTTCAATCTAGATTGAATGCACATTGATTCTGAACATCAGTGTCGTCTGAAATCAGACATACCCATAAAAAAAATAAAAAACACTTCAAAATATGAAAGAAACCTGCTCTCTATCTGGATTGATGGGATCTGGGGTATAAAAACATGAAAATAATATTTAAATGGGTTTGCAGTCAGAAATTCACTGAAATAGAAAACCAACATATACTTTTTAAAATGTGGAAAATCTTAGAGAAATTTATATGATTGATAAATTGCATTGAATTGCACTGCACTGTGTGTGCAAATATGTGAGGTGTGTTAAATGTTGCACCAAGAGAAATTAAAATTGTTAAGTCCTCATCAAAGGGAAAGAAAAGGAGCTGAAGGAAACACACACACAATGCTGGGACACACTTACAGGTCCCTTGGCTTGACATAATAGCTGATATGCTGGGTCACGTTCAGCAGACACGGCGAGTGTGTATTTGTGTATGCGTGTGTGTTTGTGTGTGAGAACAAGTAGAGGACATACAGCCTGGAGCACTGAATTTCAATAGGCTGGTACCCCAAGGATACACACATACACACCCCTGAAACCCCCCACACACATATACCCTAATTCAAACCATCACTCTAACACACAGCTTGTATACAGCTGGAAACTCAGCAATGTTTTATTCAGAACAATACAGGAGCCTAAATAAAATGCTAATGAAGAACTTTAAGATTTCTTACATCCTGCATACTCAGAGATGGATTGATTTGTTAGGTGAGTTTGTACGAGTTTGTGTGTGTGTCTGTGTGTGTGTGATTATTTAAAACAGAGCCACAAACACTCAAAAAGCAAAATACTCAGTGGGTCTTTAGGACAAATATGAATCCATGACATTGCTTAGAAGGGCTTTGGCTTTGTTGGGGTAGTCGGGGTTGGGTGTTCTGCTAAAGGAAACTGGCTTATACTCTTAACCTGTATGACTAGGGGCAAAGATTACACTTTGGCTGCTGTCATGCCTCATAAATGTGATATCAGCACAATAAAAAGTAATAATTTGCCTTATTCATCACAAACGTAAACTCATTAAATATTGTGTTAAACATATCAGTTCTTTCTTTCAGTTGTTTATCAAGATTTGTATTGTTTCTTTTGTTTTAATTTTCTTTATTAGTCTACAGGCATAGAAGTTGAACATAGAAACAGACAAGCTAGCAAGCACCTGGCCAGGTAGATAGATAAATGTTCAAACAGGCAGTCAGAGACAGCCAGAACAAACACACTAGCTGTCTGATATGGAAATGAGGTGATTGGCATTGTGCTGCCTGTGCTGAGAGATGGGTGGAGCAAGTTCACGTGTCAATCATTGATGAGGAGGGACATAAATCTTGCTCATGCTGTGCTGGTGTGTGTTCAGAATTAGGTTGGGGTTAGTGTTGGACTTGAGTATGAAGTTGTGATTCTTAGCGTTCCAGATATAGGGGACAGGTAATTATATCAGTGAGGGTTCTCACAAGTCTGTGTGTGTGTGTGTGCACGCGCTACATAAGATCATCACCTCAAACATGGGCTTGAATTAATAAATAATAGTCTCGTTCAAATGGGAATAACATAAAAGTTAATTTTTCCATTTAACCATTGTTACACACACATTTTCACTCACATGCGCGCACAGAGTTAGCCAAATTGACATCGTTTTTCACTGTCAGATTGTGATCTTAGTGTTTTTATTCCAATTTGTTTGGCCCACGAGCTTGCCGTTAGCAGTGCCTCCAGCTGTGTGCCTTTGATTTGAATGAGGCATGCTAATAATGCCAAGAGGCCATTTCAGGCAAAGTGAAATGTCTATTTTGTTCATGCTAGTAACTGACAAAATTTTTAGAAGGATATTGTGTGTCTTCCACTGCAACCTGCACATGTGAGTCTGAGAAATGCATACATGTGCTCGTAATTCAACAAACATTCAAACAGAACTCAAAGAAAAGTTGCAGAAACTACATTAGTTTAAAAACTCATAAAAAAGTAGATCCTCAATCTTACATATTGGAATTTATGTATGTCTCACTGATTTATATGACTAATAAAATACATTAACAGTTGATGTCCCTATTTTATCTCATTTTCTGTTGTAACAAATTTTAACAAAAACTTCCCACTGTCATGGATTACATAACACCTAACACAACTATTGGAAAATATTGGCAGAAATCCTCCCCTGCAGATCACTTGATCTCTTTTAAAGCTGTCTCCAACTCAGTCATGCTCTGTTCTCTCAGAAATGTCTACCACTGATCTTCACTAACATATTCAAGAGCCTTGAGGTTTCTTGTTTTGACCACTGCTACACAGAAGCACCCTCGCTCCCCCATTAGGGTTTGATTCTATCCGATACAAATCAGCCACATTTTTTAGCTGCCTGTCTGAACAGAAACACTTTAATTTGAACAAATGTTGCTGTCTGCATCAGCTCTGTGCAGGCTGGAGCTTCATCAGCTTCCATAACTCATGCATCAGTGCAACCTGAAGCGTTCTATTCAAGAAATGTTGTTTTCCTTTTATTTGCACTCATAAACCAAAGGCTGTGGCCTTCATTAATCAGTCTATATTCTAGAATAAATGGAAGGGCAAGTGAGAGAAAGATGGAGGGAGATGGGGAAACAAAAATTGATTGAATTATTAGGTTTCTACTGTTTTGTTATTGTTATTGCAAATTATAATCAGCTCAGCTTTTCTATTTTGAAAATCAGAGTAAGATGGGATTTTAAACTCTGTTGACATCCGCAAAAGTCTGGACTTTCAGAACATCTAACAAGAGTCTTGTTGAGTGATCACCAGGCTAAAACTGGTCACAGCATGGACACAACATTGACCGCATAGGGGTCATAGTCATTAAACACAGGAAAACTGGAGAAAACTCATAGAGGTTATAAAGTTACCAAGATAACCTCTGAGCTTGGGTTTTTCTTTTGCATGATTTTTAACTAAATCATGGTTGCAGTTTAGAATTTTGCTGCAGGCCTGGCCTATCCTATAAATGGCTTCTCATGATGTGGCCACTACTTATGATATGGAGATTAAATTCACTACTTTGAGCAGAAATGGGTAGTTTGTGAATACAACAATCCTGCAACCAAGCTTATGGTCTGCATCCTCATAGAAACCAGCAGGTGTTAAGCCTAAATAGTAAATGTCATGGGGTCCTTGTAATATTTTACCCTGTCAAGTTGCTTTCAAACGCACTGGTGTTTCAGCTCTAAACCACTGGTCCTCCTCAACAGTGCTCAGATACGTTCTGCTAAGCCAACGCCTGAGCAGTAGGGCTGCCTGGAGTATTAAAGTCAGTGTCTTTGGCTCTGGTGCACCAACCCCTGCTCTCCCCCAAGTACTGGTAGGTATAAGACTGCTTTGTTAAGTCAGTTGTTACTGTTTTGAGAGGTTTTCTCTCTCTAAGTCTTAGCAGCCATAGTTTGAAACAGCCAGCAGGTGCCACAGTGATAATACTCCCAGATTTTTAATAATCTGCACCCATCCTGTCTATGGCATCTTGGAAAGCAGCCTCTACCATTTCATCAGTTTGGAATCCAGTGACAGTAACAATCCTTTTAATTCTCTTAGATCCCAGCCTCTAAACATTGGTGCTCCCCAAGATCTTTATCTGCTCTTTATTCAACTGTAGTCCCTCTGATATATCTAACGTCACAACTGTTTGTGCTCTCCAACTGTCCTTAAATGGCCATCTCTCTTGAATGCTTTACCCCACCTGAACAGACCTACTTAGGCTCCTACTTACCTTAAATAGACATGAGGCTCCAGCATTCAATAATTCATCCCAGTGACATATTTGTCCCCAAACCCAAAAGAAGTCAACATGCTGAATAAAGCTCACGCTTCTTTATCTTGACCTGAAAGACCAAAGGTCCCACACGACACACCAGCACAATGAATTGACAAAAAAATTAGCAACTTGACTGACTGCATTTTTTCCTTTGTATAACTAACTCATGAAAGATCTATTTAGAGACTTGTAGAGTATATTTTATATCGGTACACTTGGTACACTCATGCAACATGTCATGCCAGGCCTGTGCAAAGCTTCCACAGAGCCCTTTAAAAAATCTCCAGGTAAGCCATTGACTCCTGGGGTAATGCATTTTTTAAAATCCATGTGAGGCAATGGCAAAGTCCAGTTCAGTTATTTGATTCTGTTTGAGGCTAAAGCATATTGTACTCCCACACACCTACATTTATCTTGCAGCTGCAGTCTCTAAATTTCAGAGTCTGAGAGAATAGTAAGTGTAAGTGTAATTTCCTGCAATATAGAACCTTCAAT
>NW_023340268.1:9649805-9651827 GCF_004916995.1 Morone saxatilis
CATTTTTAAACCATTAATCAAACCAGTAACAGCAGGGAATGTCAGACAACCTCATCATACTTTAGTATTTCTGTAGTGGTTACAAAACATATACAAATGTACATAGTTTGAAAAGCTCCCTGTGCTTTCCAGGGAAAATATTAAAGCCAAACTCCTTTTAAGAAATATAACATATTACCAATTCCTTACATGTACACATAAAGCATGTAAATCTAGAAACACAAGTCATATGTCGACAGTTTTCTTGTCAATTTGGCATCAATATAATCCATAAAAATAAACTGTATTTTTGTACAAACTTAATTTTTTTGTTCGCTCAAGTCAGCCACTGTTGTAGCTGGGCTTAGTGGGAGACCATGGAAACATTTCAAAAATGTCTTACTACAAAAAAAAAAAAGCGCTAGTTGGTGGACAAGATATATGCCAATTTAAACACCAACTCATAACACTGTAATCCACCGTCCATGGCTGTTCCTGAATAAACCCTGCTTTAAACAAGCATTAGGCTGCATAAGGGGAAATATCTAAGGCAGGTGCCATCAATATTAAGTTAATTTAAGATTTATAGATCACAGGTGCATACAAATGGGCTTTTTAGAACCTGCGTAAGAAAGTGTTTTTATGCTCAGTATCTTTTTATGAATCAAACATAGGAGCGCTGTTGGAAACTTAAGATCAAGTTCAAGGATGAAAAATTTTTATGAATGAGGCCCCAAGAAGAATTCAGTGAAACGGCTTCAAAAATGTGACACTAGACATCATGTTATACATTTTTTTTGTAGTTTGAGTATACATGAGGTCAGCATTTCAGCTTTAAATCTGAGGTATTACACCTGAGGAATGTCAGACAGAGCCTGCTGGCTACATGACAGAAACAAGAGAGCTCCCTTGCCAAACCTTTATCTTCAATTAACAGTGGGCATGAGCCATAACAACTCTTAAAGCTAAATTTGAAGCCACACACCTTTCTCTAAAATACCCCAGGCAGTTAACTTCAGTTAACCTCCTATTTTGTAGCAAGTGTACACCATACGTCTTCCATGCCTAGATGTCATAAAAGAAATCCCTCCCTGCATGTGAAGTACATCACATAAACCAATGTTAAATAACACTACAATCCATTCTGCAAAAGTGACCCAACTGGAGGAGCAAAACCTGACGTCACAGCCCCTCTACAGCTTGTATAGCTGTAAACAGCAGATCAGAAGATGGAGATTGTGAAGAGGGAGAAAAGAAAGGAGTGCATTTTTGGCTCCAGCGTCATTGGAGACTAATTGACTTCATCCTCCACAGATGTCTCTCTACCTTAATACAAGCGGTTTTATTGAATGATACCTGGCAAAATCCATTATCTGTCATCATGCTTCTGTCTGGCTCTGTCTCAGAAGATAAAAGGTAAAACATTAACTGCAGCAGGAACACCTGACCTTTCAGTAGGAGACTCCCCTCATCCATCTATCTTATTCTCTTCAACCTTCTGCTGCATCTTTCACTCCCTCCCTGTCTCTCCTTCCCCATCCATTTTCTCTTCTTGTACATAACTCACCTATGTCAAAGTGTGCCTGATTGAATCTGTATAAGGGCAATAGAGAAGAGCGGGGGCTCTTCTCTATTGCTATGTTATGAAGTTGACGGTTTATAACAAAAATGAAAAGTCCTGGTCATTTGTGAATCTACTAATCATAAAAACTGAGAGCTGAGGTTATTTTAAATAACATGCTCCAAAAGTTACAATTCAGTCATCAGTCTTCCCTCAGCAGTAATGAGACACTTACATTTACTGAAGCAGTGTTTTCTTACTGGTTTTTAAACCTAGGTAGAAGTTAGTTAATTAAGTTTAATGACCAAAAAAGCACATAAAGCAATGACGTTACTGTTATAATTTGCTCTATATTCTACATTTACAGAACCTTAAAAGCCTCTGGTTGCTACTGTGGTTGCTAAGGTGTAATTCCCCTGGTTTCACTAAGTGATACTAACTGAAACTGAGCAGCTATCTTCATTTTCTCAGAGCTGAAAGGG
>NW_023340268.1:9651850-9666329 GCF_004916995.1 Morone saxatilis
GTTTAAAAGTATTTTGATCATATTTTACTATTTTAATATACTGCTTTTACACACTGTACTTCAAGGTGAAAGCTCTTTTCTCTTTCCACTTTATCCTTTGTATTATCTGAGTTTGATTAATATACAGGGTATACCATTGTGTTTACCATTCATGAACTTGAACTAAGTGAGCCAGCAGGCACTCAGGGTTTATCTCAAGGACCGTTTGACATGATACATGGTTGTTGATGGACCCTTTGTGGCTTTTTCTGTGATCAAACCCGTGACCTTTCAATAATTGGATGGTATCTTAAACCACTAGGTCACCCGGCCCATGTGATCATAATACTCTGTCACCCCTAGACCACCTCTCCTCCCTTGATATCGCCCTTGCACAATACTATGAATTGAAGTAAGGAATAGAACATCAGCTTAAGTTTTTTATGTACTCGGTTTCTCCTCCTAACGTCCTCTTTATTACACTCTCCATCCAAGTGTTGCTGTCTTTCTTATTTTTTAAACTCTGAACCTGAGATGTTTCTGTGGTGTTTAGAAAGATGCATTGAGTGGTGGTTTGCATAACAGCATGCAGGATCTTGACTTTGAGAATATTTCAGGTATTTGAGAACATTGTATCACAATGCCCTTAAGGCTTCTCCACCTAGTTCCCAGGAGTGTCCTCAGGGAAAGCTGGAAGTTGAAATATATAAATCTAAAAAATAGAACTTTATGATTATGATGATGATTAAATGGTTAAAATGGTGCTTACTGTGCTCTCGCTCTCTCACTCTCTCGCTCTCTCTCTCGCTTTCTATCTCATGACAACACATGCACACGCAGACTCACAAATGCACACATTAAATTCATTTACAAATGAATGGAACGGCTTTGATTAAATTTGATTATGATAGTATTTCTAAATGTCATTCGTTTTATTCAGACTGTGTGAGAAGTGTGCTGTTGTGAGATAATTAGATCAATTATGTGTACTCTAGCATTAGCAGGTTAACATAGCTGTCCAACAATGGCACTGAGCACTGAACACCTGCTTCTTTTTGTCTCTCACTGTCTTTGCTTCTGTTTTGCCGCGCTGTTCCTTTTCTGTCCATCACAGTCTCAACCACTCTGACACTTTATCTATTCTCTTTCCCTCTCCAGATAATTCTCATAAGTCCCTGACACAGATACAGTAGGCCTTTGTGGAGAACCATTCAATGTGTACTGTCCTTCACTTAATGATGTGCTCTCTAACAATACAGCCAATGGAATACACCATAAGCACAATGTAAAATATATGTGACAGCAGGTGTCAGTGCTCAGTAACACCGGAAATGTTTTTTTATGGAAGACTATTTGTATCTTCAAAAAAGTGCATATTTTTCAGTTTTGAGGTATAGTGCATAGAAGACAAGGTATACTGCATAGAAGACAAGGTATTTCAAGTACCAAATGCAGATCCATGGAGGGAACATTTATAGAACTGCAGAACCTGTAAGAAAAATTATTCTCATGGTTTTGTGCCAAGGAATAAAATCTTGAGAAAATGTGATTTAGCAGGGGCTTGCTGTAGCCTTGGTGAAAAAATAATGCTTCATATGAAGTTTATTTAGAGAATGGATATATTATTTTGATCCCTTGGGTGCAAATGTTCAGTGAATACGTTCTTTTTGACTTTTTTGGTCTACTGGGAAATAAATCAATTTAATGACAGGTCAGTGTAAAAAATAATAAATAGAAAACTTAAAAAACAAGACGTGTGTGAACAACACCAGGGGTGTCTGGGGGGCATGTGGGTAGGGAACAGGGAGTGCAGTGCAGGGCAGTAGTATAATAAATGGTGGACAACATGCAGGTCACATTATGAAGATAGCTATAATGAGACAAACCTTGGACAATTCCAAAACACCAGCAATGTCAAATGTCAAATTTCAAAGTGAAGATAAAAAAATCCTCCAGCACTAACGTGACCGCCATGTACGTTGTCCCTAGCAGAAACAAGTGTCCGAACTGAAGCCTTTGTTAATCACTTGCGGCCCCTTTTGGAGGAGTGAGGAGCCAGCAGTTGTAGCATCCAGTCATAAATGTGCACAGAAAATATAAGGCTGATGGGTCCAGTAGTATGCAAGATTAGCTGCAGACCAACATACACACACACACACAAACACACACGATAACAGCATCAGTCAACATCAACATGCATGTATATGAAACATCAGTTTTACATGCACATCATAATTATAACATCTAAGCGTTATCACCCTCTCAAAAGTACAAAGATGCTCCTGCACCACATCTCAACATGAGGAGCTTTTGGAAGGATTCACAAGTACTTCAGTTCTTTAGAAGGATCCTTATCACTGCCTGACATATGGGTACATTTAGCGGTATGCTGAAAATCATAAGAGTAACAATGTAAGACCTTTACACACACCGTAACATCCTCATGCCGTCATTGTAAGCGGCTGTAAGTACCTGCATATTGCTCTTTTTATACCTACAAAGTAGCTGAGCAGGGGGAAAAAGTAATCCCTGAACAGTGAGGTCAATTGCTCAACACATGAAATATACACACAAGTGTGTTGCCTTGGACATGTACTGTATGTCTCCATTATTATTATCCATTGAGTCATGTGTAAAAAGATGAACAAGATAAAACAGGAAAAGTTAATTTTCCTCTTTACATCTAATCCACACTAGTCCACACCAGGGCTGTAGATAAAATGCCTTCCAGTTTTCAGCAGCAGCAGGTTAGCTCCAATGGTTGTTGCTAGGTAACTTGTTGTCCTGTTGATTTGATGTCGATGTTGTTGAGGTCTGTGAGATGTGATTGGAGCTAAAAGTTCTTGGAATGGACAGCGACGTGCGGATCCTGCAGTACAATGGGTACAATTTACAGAGCTGTTGCATGCCTCATTCAAGGACACTAAGGCAAAGATATCTATAGCTGATGAGCCTTCCTGCGCGTGTAATGAGTCTCCTCAGTCTGCCAGTATTCTCGTAAATATTCATGCTTCTGATCTGGACCTTTGAGTCAACTCAGACTATGCTTGGTTCTTCTATTAAGGAAGTCATCAGGCCAAGGATTATGATTACAAGCCTGGAATGTGCACACAAGGTTTCTCTAATGAGGAGGAGAAGCGTTTGACTTCTGAGACTGGTGGAACTGAGGGAACTAGCACAAGAACAAAGCTGAAAGAATTACTATAAAGCAACATAAGTGTCACTTTTTGCTTAGTTCATGCTTGCACTGCATATATGTATTCATTTAAAGCTGCTATAGTTAATATTTTTTCTTATTATTCATATTCCATCAACAATGGATCAGATTGTGAAAGAGGTTGCTCGTAGTGAAGTTCAACTCTGCTCAGAGGTAGAGCGAGTCTCCCGAAAGATCGTCCATTTTAGGCCTGGCTCCGAAGTGTCCTTGGGCAAGATATTGAACCCCAATTTGCTTCTGAAGGCTGTGACAACAGTATATGAATGTGTGTGAATGTGACATGTAGTGTGAAGAGCTTTTTAGCAGTAGGAAGGGTTAGGATTAGAGAAAGATGCTATATATAGACTGAGCATCTGCAACTCGGCTGGCTGTCATCATCGTCTCCAGCAGCAGCATCAGGTAGCAGTCAATGAAAAGACCCTGATGAAGCTGCTGTACGCTACCTGTCTACCTGTCAATTGGCAGAGTGGTGGAGTTAGCAACGAGCATTTACCAGTAGAGAGCCAGGTATTTTTCTCAGGATTTGGTGGAGAGAGCAAGAGCAAGACGGAACTAATAGGCGGAACTAATAGGAGAGTCAATATTAGACTTATACTGATTCTCTTCTTCTTCTGCGTTTCCCTCCAACAAGTAAAATCCCATGGGACTTCAGCGCAACACTTGTTGGAGGGAAACGCAGACGAAGAAATTGTTGCAGGAAGTGTGTGACAGTGTGAAGAGGGATCAGCGGAGTAGTGTGTGAAGACATGGACATTTTCTGAGGGGAAATGAAACTTTTTTATCGTACGCGACAGGCGGTTATCTCCCCTGTGTCGATTATCTGGGCTTTCTGGGTGCAAGCGAGCGGTGGAAACCACAGGTAGGCGACAGTAATGTTTGTACAGTTTAGCTGCACCACGTATCAGTATGAAGAAGGCCAGGGGTGTTGTGTGGTCACGTTACAGGGCCGTGAGTCATGCTGTGCACAGACATTCTCTAATTGCATTTTGTGTTCTCGTTAAGAGGAGCCAAGCAACGTGCACTGGGTTGCACCCAAGAAGTGTACTTATCACTCAACTGAGGAGGCTCCTGGGCCACCTCCTAGTGCCAGGATCTCGAGTTTGCTAGACAACCAATTGCTGGCTCGTCTCCTCTCTCTCCTACTCGACCAGTAGACTCGGTCGATCCTGTTGATCAGAGACTAGGCGTAAACAAACTTGCCGAGACTTTTCCCGCTATTAAGAGACATTTCACCCCCAATGACACAGCATCGGGAGCCGTTTTGGGGGTGCGTCGCGTATTTGCCTCAAAGACGGTTCCATGAAACCCAGCTAACCCCTCCTTGATTAGGCTGGACAACGACGCGTCTACTGCTGAGCCAGCACGCACTGCCCCAGATGGTATTATCCAGTCATCTATCCTAGGATTTATTGACATTTATTTTATATTAATCAAAGCACAACAAGATGGTTCCTCTTGTTTCCCTTCTTTGACGGTGCATAATGACATGAACATGCTTGTACTCCCTGTGTTCATCCCCCTCTTTCTCTCGTCCTTATGATTTTCTAAGTGTGACCTCATTGTTGCACTTTCACTTGAAACTCGACAGCCGTAATTTCGACCGCCCCTCGGTGCCAAACACCCACCGTACCACGCATAGGTCCTACACGATAACATGCACAACACCACCATATACGGTTGTGAGTAGCCCCGGTGAGGCGTGGGTGACGGGGCCCGCGGCGTGCCGGTATGTCTGCGCTGGCGTATATACCCATCGAGCGTACGCACTCATCGCCTATGACCCGCGGAGCCGCGCCCCGGTATATAGACCCTGGCGGCGCCTACCCGCTGCGCCCCGGTACTGATACCCTAAGATATAGATAGGATAGAGTAGAGTAGCAGTAGATAGCGTACGATGCAGTACGGATATACTGAGCGCGTAGGATCAGATAGAACTCAATACTACCTCCATATCTGATAGTACTTAAGGCTATAGTAAGATAGATAATAGATATCTGATAGAGTACTAATTGATCATATAGATATATAGATATATATGGACTATATTATATACTATAGAGATGAGAGAGAGAGGAGAGAGAGAGAGAGAGATAGCAGAGATACCGATACCATATATAGATATATATAGATCTATATATAGATATATATAGATATATATAAGTGTGATATAAAGTGTGTGTGTGATTGAGAGTGTGTTTGTGTCCTGCTCTGATAGTGTTGAAAGGAAAGAGGTAGTCAAAAGAGGAAATGAGATGTAAATAAATAACTGTTTTAGAAGATTCCTCCTTTACTGCACGCTGTGTGAGACTGAAAGAGTAAAGTAGTAAGAGAGACCGAGTTAGAAACAAAGGGGGAGAGAGAGAGGGTATCAGAGCAGGCAGTACAATACTTAGATTCAGGCCATCTCACTCAAAATGGCTGCACACCACAGTTCATCACTGCTTTATTAGAGATTACACACAAAACACCTTTGACCACACACACACATATATAGTGCAATGGAGTGCAGTAGATTGCATCCAAATCACCACTATATGAAAGTAATGGGAATGGGTTGCTGCGGGCACGTCCGCTTCACCCCTTAAAAACCAGACGCCACATCAATATCTCGCTTCGGTGTGCAATAATACGGCCGGGATTGCCCTCAGACTTGTCTGAACTGTTTAATACTCCAAATTCATGTTTTCTGTGTCACTGGTGAAAAAACATTCTTCTCTTACCAACTGAAAACAAAACACTTAAAGAAAGATAAATATCACTTGAGCACAACATTAGAGGGAGTATAAAAAGTAAAGAACAGTATCTGAGCCTCAACGATATTCCTTACACTGCAAAGGAAATTCCCAATATGATGTAAAGAACTTCAGTTTTACCGTCGCCTGTATTTTTGTATTAAATTAATTGCAATGTCAGTCGTGTAGTGAAAATGCTTGAATTCTTACCAGACCTTCCATGTCAAAAAGATGTGTATAAAGCAGCAGACATCAGTTGCACTCTGAAAAGTCGCAAGGTTCCTTCACGACATCTGTGAGATCTGACAGTGGTGAAATCACCAAAGTCAACTCTTCATGAATGAATGAGTGGGGCCATATTTTCAACAGTGCAGCGTTCATGGGACTTCAGCACATAAACGACTACAGTATAGCCTTCAACTCAGCATGAACACAATATACTAAATGTTGTCAGGATGTCAGAGAAACCTCATATCACTAGTGGCTGACTGTTGCACATATAGGGTTTCTGCAGGACACTGACAGTAATGCCATTCCTCCCCTCTTTCTCTTTTCAATCAGATGGCATCTGTATCCATCCTCACAATAACCGAGGGTAACACTCCTGATGCTGTCTGCCATGTGTGAAACTAATCAGAGCCAAAAACTGTATGTGTGTGTGTGTGTCTGCCTGCAATAGCCACTGGCACCTTGTTGTAAAGTCAATGATGCTGCCGCTTGTTGTACATTTCCCCCCCATTCACACAGACAGACACACATTCCCACACTCATATACAATCTGTCTCTCTCTATACACACCCCACAAGCAACATTGCTTGTACACGGGCAGCTGGTGATGAACAAATATTCTCTCTGTTGTAGTGCATGTGGTCATATATGCGTGTAAGTGTGTGTGTGTTTCCAGAATGGGAATCACTCGATTGTGTCGACAGCAGCCGCCTTCCCGCCTTCCGGCACTGTGGCTCCTGATTGGATATCTCGTTAGTCAATTACCTCATTAGTGGATATCCCATTGAGGGACCATGCTCCGCTGACAAAAAATAAATAAATCCGTCCTTTTTGTTTTGCTTGGATGCTGCTCTTCTCAAAACTTCCCACAAAATGGGATTTTTCTATTCCACAGTTGCAGTTAAGCCGCCTGCTCATTTACAGATGTGACCGCTTTATGCCAGTCCCAGAGGGGCTCAAGTCAAATAGTCAGAATACACATCTGACAGGGTCTTGTTCCACCCTGCTGTGAGGATGTTGCTGTCCTGCTGTTCTTGAGCATAGCAACTGCATCTGGTGGGAGTCGCCTTTATATCTTATATGCTTGATACTTGTGATGAATCGTGGATCCTGTCACTGTGGACAATGGCAAAAAAAAATGTCACGCAATTATTATTTTTTGTTTAGTTATCATTAGCTAATGCAGCATTTGCATGATTTTTTTCCTTCCCTATTCACATGTAGCATCTTTCAAAATGTGTATACATATATGTAATTCATATATTTAAAGGCTATTTATTTATTATAATTTTATTATCATTTAGAATGTTTTTCTCATATAGAAATTTCCACTTCAGCAGCACTTGCATACAGCAAACCTTCCAGTTCTATTCCTATGTATAAGGTTTTTATTGAGAGTTTTGTTCATATATCAATCGTAGCCTTGACAGCCTCGCAATTCAGGCTTTTTTTATCATGCCCTTTTTACACACTTTTGCCTTTATCAGATGGCACGTCAAACTATTATGTTTCGAGCATGCACCAGCCTTTAGGTGTTGTACACAGAATATAATACAGTAAACTTTTTGTCCCCGAGGGGAAATTTGTCTTGGGCACAGTGCTACAATCTGTTGCTTCACAAAAACAAATGAACATACATCGGAAAACCATCACAAAATCAACATGAACCAGTTTAAAACATGAAAGACACATTTGGCTATACTTTTAACACTGACAATATGGCAGATTAAAAAGAGGCTGTAAGAAAGAGCAGTTGCATTTCGAAACCCCAATAGTACAAAAAATGTCCCGTTGGACCGAAAGCCTAGTCTAAAAAATACACAATCTGGTATGACCAACTTACGTGCGTGACTTAACTGACATAACTATTGTACTTATTTTATCCCAAACAATCCTTCCATAAAGCTAACCATGTCATTTTGATGCCTAAACCTAACCAAATTTATTATTATTATTGCATATCCAAAACTGCATTGAGAGTGTGTATTTTGAAGGACAGACCTTCTGAGGAGTTGGCGTTGGTTTTAAGGATAACGGGCTGTCGGACAAATGGGCTTTCTGTCCAATGGGACATTTTTTGGACTATTGGTTTTTCGGAATAAGGGGCTGTCTGAACAATGTGCAGCCTTTACTTGAAGTTAACTGATTTAGTTCATATGATAAAGTAAGGCTATACACAAGTCCAATAATTAAAATCTCAAATTGTGAATCTGCAATTATAAAATCAGACTAAAAGAAATAATTGAATAAACTTCACCTTCCACAACTCACAGTGCCAACGCTTTTTCAAGGAGAAGGTGTTGTTTTTCTGACTGAAAATATAATTGTCATTGCATGGAAACAGGAGGACAGTACAGCTCTTTCTGGTAGGCTACTAATGAATTCCCTTTAAGGTTTGTCTTGCTGCACTGTGCGCTCTTGTTTCCGGAAAACTCACGAACATGACAAACTCAATACGAAACATAATCTGTGTAAATGGGTTGTTAAAAGATTTACCGTGTTCCATTGTGCCGTCCACAATTACGACAATAAGGATTGTACATTGGGAAGAAATTGCTGATCCATCTAAGGGACTTGTCATCTATTGGCTTCAAGATCCAAAGAGACGGGGCGTGTCATCTCATATCATAAAAAGGGTAAGTGATTGCTGCGATAAGAACAATTGCACAGTAATGGACACAAATAATCATTATGTAGCCTCATTTAAACCACTCTGTAGGGATAAGCGAGAACAAGTTGAAAGGTTCAGTTCTGTCGACATTACTTTGAATAAGACACTGATGCCACTACCTGCTTCCAATATATAAGCTGCGCTAGTAAAGGCTTAAAATATAGTTGAGGAAGTAAAGTATGTAATGTTAAACCTTAGTTTCCTCGGTTTCTGGGACATGCTGGAATACATTACATCTTCCTGTTCAGTATGTCTACTTTTTGGGGGCGATTGCTAAGAACCATTCAGAAAAGTGGATTACTCATGCAAGTCTCTCCAGCTCGACCCTCTCATTCCTTCTCATTTTCTCTTCCCCCTGTCTCTTTCCCTCTCTCTTTCTCCCTCTCACACATACATTTCCATTTTATTTCTTCAGCATAGACGCTCGTCCCATCCCCCTCCTCTCCCCTCCTCCCTTCACTCCCCATCCACAACTCTGTAGCCTGAATGTTTCACATCTTGTACCTCCCATTTTTCCCTTCACCCTCTTTTCTGTCTCCCTCCCTCTGTTCTCTTTCCTTCCCCCCCCACTTTCTCCCTCTTTCCCTTCTCTCTCTCTTCTCATTCATTTTGTCTCTCTCCTCTTGTTGTATTGCCTTCTTTTCTCTCGGGTCCCCATCTCTTTCTCTTATCCTATGTTCTTCTTCTTCCTTCCGCTGCTATCCTCTTCACACCCTTCTATATCTCCTACCTCACACCCCTCTCTCTATCCTCTCCTCTTAAGCTCCCCCCTCTTCCTTCCACTCAACCTGCTTGTTCTTTCTCTCCCTGTCTCTCTCTCAGGACACCAACCTCACACATGGCTTATTGATTTCTGAAAGCAACACGCGGATGTACAGCCGATGTAGTGCCCACGGATCTGCACACAGAGGATTTGAGGCACACAGGGGTTTAGGTACATGCATAAAGACAGTATGTACAGCAGTCACACTCCCAAGCCGTGCAATGAATATTTAGGTGATGCCAGATAGATTAACACTAGGGTTTGTGATGGGGAGAAAGAGAGGGAGGGAGAAGAAGAGAGAGAGAATGTGCCTGTAGATGGCAGAAGAGTGCTTTAAGGAAATGTGTGGAAGCAGATTTCACACTCACACACACACACACACATCCAGGCACAGATATACTCATTAACCCTCACACCGGCACGTTTATATAGCTACACCTGTGAGAATTTTCCACCGCCTTACAGAAATTCCCCAAATTGATTTCAAACACACACACATACATTGCCCCCATAACACCTTCAGCACACACACAAACGCTGTAGATTACACTGAAGCTGCACTCAGCCTGAGAATTAATGATCAGGAAATCAAAAGCACTGTCGTTAATTTAATACTTTGATTATGAAATAGACCAGTGACATGACTGGATTCCCAAATGAGGTCCGCATACTTCCCTTGGGGCTTTGTGTTGACGAGACTCCTTATGAAAGCCTCCTGACGTTTAAATTAATTTATATTTCTATCAAAAGGGATATTGAATACGGTGATTTTTTTTCTCCTTTCGGAAATGTAAGTGTTTGGATTTGTCTGGTAACGTGTATTTGTTTTTGTGCCTTATTAAATGAATTCATGAAACAGTCCTTTGTGCAGTTTGGTTTGTTGTGTCTTTGGATATAAAATCATTTGATTATCAGATAGATAATCAGAAGATAAACAACATAACAAGATACTATAAAAATGTAAAATAATGAAGAAATGAATCGATTCAGTAACAAAAAAGTAAACAAATATATATTGAATAAGTTAAATTTAACTCCAGTGTTACCCTAAAAATGTCCCTACCTTCTAAAGAGTAGTGTGACCACCATTTCGTTTTCAGGAATAACGTTGCAGTTATAAGCAAAAAAAATAAAATAATTAAAACTCAGCTTGGCTGAATTATCCAGAAACTACGCCCACTAGCTCCCGTCTCTCTCTCAACTCCAATGGCCTTAAGATCAAGGACTCGACATCATCTTGAGTCTGAACACGGCCCATTCATAACCTTGAAGGAAAACCACATGCCATGCAGCAAGAAATGGATGGCCGGAGATGGGTTCTGATGCGCTGGCTTCCTCTGAGGTAAGTAAAAAATGAATGTGTGAAAAATAGATAGCCAGACACTTCATTCAGTAGTTAAAGTCTGTTTAAAGCATCTCATAATCAGATCTACACCTCAAATTCCTCCTTACTGGGCAGGCATTGACATTAGAATGCCAACTTTATGTCTGTACTTACTCAAGCTGTGATACGTTCGGTTATATAATGACAATAAATACAACTTTGTCGTTTTGAGAAAGAAATCCGGAAGTATTAAACTCCATAAGCCATAAACCATCAAAATATGAGCGGCCAAACTCAAGCTATTGAAACACACTTGAGTGAATGATGTGAGTATGTATTTCTCATGCTGTTTTTGTATGAGTCTTTTATATTTGTACAGCATATAAACTTCACTGCAGCACTTTGGCTTTTTGTTGTAACTGCCTTCATAGCTACTTCATAATTTTCTCTTCTCAAAGTGAAAATCTATATGCAATGTAATTCTTCAGTTCTTCTTCAGTTTTGAGAGCGGGAAAGGAGTGAGCGTTTGACTGACAAAAGGAAAAGGAAACATGGCAATTACAACACGTTTGATATGATATTACTTTCCATAAAACTGAAATATGTGATGATATTTTGAGTTGGGGTGACGGAAGGCAAGCTTCTTGATGGCTCCTCTCATCGCTGCCTGCTGTTTTTAGATTAGATTTTATTTGGACTGGATGAGATTGCAACAACCCACCAGTGCTTTAAACTCAACTAGGAAAATGGTAGAATCCAAGACATTTCTAGGATAACTGAGATGCCAAGTGACATTAAAGGGACAACGAGCACAGGAGGAGCTCTTTTAACAATTTATAGTATAATTACTGCTATGAATAATAGATTTAGGTGTATATTATTATTTGGAATCTCACATAAATTGTTACAACGGTAATAATTCTTTGTTGATGTTTTCGTGCATTTACACGTTTTCTCTTGCGGACCGTGTTAATATCACAGCAAAAGCAGTGGCAAGTAACATTCAGCATGAAGTCGAATCGCATTGCTGCTACAAGTATTGGCTAGTCAATCAATTACACCATCAAGAACTCAACAGTGTCACTTCACCGGACTAATAGATAACGCTGAAGTGTCTGCGTCTATCACAAGCCACCAAATCCCAAACTCTTCCTTGTATTGATTTTGTTTCAGGGGACAAGTGGGGCAATGAGTGATGAGGCCAGCCATTATTGGTTAGTACATGTGTCCACTGGGCTTAGCTCACCACATCATGTTACTCTGTTAAATGGCAGCATTCTCCTAACATGACTTCTCTTTTGTTTTGAATTTGGTTTTTCAAAATAGACTGGCAGGTTTTCGCTTCCTCTTTGTTTTGATCGAATTTGGACATCCTTAGGTAAACTTTTGGCAAGCGCCCATTCCTCAGTGCCAGTGGGCGCCCCCCTTGTATTTTGTTCTTTTTCGCTCAAAGAGTACACAGAGTATCCTCTGCTTGTAGTCTGATGTTCAAAACAAACCAACATCCTCTCAGAGAACAGTCTAGTTTTCAACTGAGAAGTCCAGTCCATTTTAGGCTCTTATTTCCGACTAAAAGCAAGTGAATGGAAGCGGGAGCTTACGAGGAGCACTTGAAGGCAGCATCTCTGTACCGGCGGGGAGAAGGAAGAGACGCACCAGCCCTACACCGGGAGGACAGACCGAAGTACACCAAGCAGAGGGAATGATACGCGTTTCCTCTGCTTTCTGACGACCGAGAAGGATTGTCATATTATCTTTTTTTTTCCACGTTGGACTTCAGAGAGAACTAAAGGAGGACTGTCTCAACATAACGAGCAAGCTGGTTTTCGGCTTGTTTGGTAAGGAAATGGAAAAAAGAAAAGAAAAGAAGGAATGACTGATGGTGATGCTTATGTGAGAAAAGAAGTCAAATGAATGAGAGAATGATGAGAGAGTGATTTAATTTCTCTTCTTTCAGGAAAGGGGTGAAGATGCTCCGTTTTCTTCGCCGTTGTTTGTGAGAGGGGAAGGAGAAGAGGAGGAAAAAAGAAAGAGGAAGGTTTGACAGACGCACGAGTCGAGAGACGGGAGGAAAGGAAGGAGGTTATCCGGACAGAAGAGAAGCACAGAACAGATCTTCCTGTCCGGTGTTTGAGACACCAAAGGGGACTGAAACAGAGCAGAGGGGATTTTTCTCTTTTTCTTTTTGAAGAGACACGGAGGAGAAGGAGACACATACTGTACAGAACGGCACAGGAGGAGAGGCTGTATAGGAAAGGGGGGATATTTCAGATTGAAGAGGGGATGCAGCCCGGAGGAAGTGTGGATTTGAAGCTCTCCCTCCCTCTCTGTGACTCTTTTGCAAGGGAGCGGGACGGAATAGAGAGATATTGACGACAAGCATCGCTAAAAACCCAGCGGAGAGTGGATTTAAAGACAGAGAGACAACCTGTGCGCCCGTCCCTCCTCTCTCTCTCCCCCCTTCTGCTTCTCTCTCTGTGGATGTTGACTAAAGTCATTTTTCGGATATGAAGGATTTATCTAGTCTATGTTAGAAGGAGGAGGCAAAGAAAACGCACGCGTCTCCCCCTCTCTCTCTCTTTCTCTCTCTCTCTCCCCCCCACACTCTCTCTCTCTCTCTCTCCCCTCGCTCTCTCTCCCTCCGTTTTCTGGATGTGAAGCAGCATGCGGCCCGGTGAGAGCTTAGAGGGCTCGCGCTCGGCTCGCGGAAGATGTATTGATGCTAATAACATTACTAATAGCGGCACGGAACGCTGTCTCGCGCACCCCTCGTCGGCAAAGAGGAGGATGAAGAGGGGTACGACGAAGAGGAGGATGAGAGGGATGAACGAGAGGATGACGGACGGAGGAATGACGGTGATGCGCTGTTTTCTGTGGAGTCTCGTTCTCTGCTCGCTCTCCTCGCGCGCGCAAGGTAAGGGGATGCGACACGCGCACACACACACACAAGCCCCGAAAGAGCGCACTCACGCGCACTGACATGAACGCCCTCGCTCACGCGCGCACAACCAGGGTTTGGGTGAGACTGGGTGCTGACTCCCCCCCCACTGCAGTCATAAGAAAGATGCTGCTTCTTCTGTGTGTGTTCGTGTGTGTGTGTGTGTGTGTTCGGGGGGTTAGGGGGGTGGCAGGGGGGGAGTGGGTGTGTGTAAGGGTGTCTGCGTGCGCGTGATGATGTCTGAGAGGTGTCTGTGCATGTGTGTGAGTGAGAGGGGTGATGTGCGCGTGGGCGCGCGAGGTGCTTGCGTGCGTGGATGTGTGGTGTGTTGCGGAGGAGAGCGGAGAAATAGAAATTGGCTTACAGGGAGGATGAAGGGAAAAGAAGGAGAGAGGGATGGAACCGGCAACAGCCTCTTTCCCTCTTTCCTCATTTTCTGCTTGCTTCAGTTTGCTCTCTCCCTCTCCCCCACTCTCTCCCTCTCTCTCCCTCTCTCTCCCTCTTTCTCTCTCTCCATCCTTCTCTTCAATACAGCCATTGAGCTGGTAGCCAATAAATATTCTTGCGGTAGCTCTTGGGCTGTGGCAGCGAACGTGAGCTGCTTATACCAAAGTGTGTGTGTGTGTG
>NW_023340268.1:9666429-9666565 GCF_004916995.1 Morone saxatilis
AACAGGAAGAGAGAGAAGAGAGAGAGAGAGAGAGTTGAGTGACACAAACAGAGATACATATTTACAGTTGAAAGAGACAGAACAAGTTTAGAGACACAAGCATTTCTAGCTAAACACAAGCCAAGGTCTACAAGCC
>NW_023340268.1:9666598-9686162 GCF_004916995.1 Morone saxatilis
CAAGCCAGGCTGATTTTCTCACAAAACTTTTGTGAGGTTAAAAGTGAAGGCTGGGTTTGAAAAAAAAAAAAAAAAAAGAAGGAAAAGGAAGCCTCAAAAAGCCAACTGCTGTGGAATCTATTGAGAGCCATTTGTCATTGTCATTGTAAAGTCTGCATGATCCTCCAGTGTAGTGAGATCATGTGTAGGCTGACGGAGCAGAAATACTATGGATTTCCACAGTGATTAAACAAATCGACACCGGGAACATCGAGACCGCCACAGACTGTAGGGTTGTAGTTCCACTCTTGAAAAAAAAAAACAAAAAAACCAAACAGGAATCTCCAGTCTTTTTGTTGCCTATGTGGTAAGGCCCCTTCACGGTTCACTCTGATGGACAGATGAGAGATGGTGAATTGTGAAGTGTCTGCCGAACAAAGACAAGAACGGTGGGAGTTCCTTGGGCACAAAAGATCTAATTTTAAACCCCTTGGAGCAGACATCCTGGCACTGATCCTCATCGTGGCTGTCTTGCCTGCGAGAGACCCCAAAAGCGTCATATATAACTCCTCGTGGTATAAAAGTGGTCTACTTAAGGCTAGCTGAAGCTTTAGTTAAATGCGAATTCCCATTAAGATTGCTAGAATCTCAGTGGAAATACACATACAATTTGAAGTGCAAATACAACTTTTTTTGTGTGTACAGGCTGAACAAAAAGGTAGATAAATGTCCTCTTGATCCATGCTGACATTTTGGGGGACCAAGGCTTTAAAAAAGACGCTGGAAAATTAAAACCTGCCACACAGCCAAATGCTGTTATATTTTGGCTGTGGCCGGCGAATTAGTCTACTCCACCGGGCCATTGGCAGGTAACCAATCATTGTATGGGCCTGCGATTCTGTTCTAAAACCAATCTAGAAGGTAAAGTAATGAAATAGGCAGTAATGGATTCACACGCTGCTGAAGCCAGTGGATAAAAAGCGTGGATTTCTCAACTCGCTTAACACATTTGACACAGATACAGCGCCATTTCCAGAAGTAGAAACATCTTTCATCATGATACTGGGTTTTAATTGAGGAGTCTTTGTTCCGCAAAGTCTTTGTGAAATAAACTGAGGACAAGAGGACCCCATCTGTGTCTGACAGGTTATTATAAAAGTGTTGCTCTTTTTGTACATTTTTGAATGCCTTGTGAGAATGTCATTTAAGAAAAAAATAACATAATGTTGAACTTTATGTCAACAGATTCACCTCAAATCAAGTTTCCCAGCTGCAGAAAAATTGCTGCACTTGTCCTCTGCTCTTCTCGTCCTCTCCCCTGATCCCCCTCTTCTCTGTTTCATCTGCTCTCCTCTCCTCCTCTCTGCTGCTCCGCTCAGCTTAACTCCACCTCTCCTCTCTTCCCCTCTCCTGTCCCCTGCCCCTGCTTTTTTTTCTCCCCCCTCTCCTCTGCTCAGCACTTCTTATGCGCGCTCTCATCCCTCCTCTCAGCTTCCTCTCTTCCTTTTCGTCTCTGTCAGATTTGTCCTGTGGCTCCAGAGGCTTAATTTACTCACCAAACATACTAAATCGCACACATGCACACATGCACAGAAGAAGAAAAACCCACACACCGTCTCCCAGACCTTCAATGTATTCTGGGCTACATTCAGCCTGTCAGAACCGAAACGAGAGCCGCGTCCAACCCTCGCACCCTGCACCTTTCCAACAAATCTATGCTTCTTTTCAACACCATGTCTAAGATGAACCTTATCACACATTTTAACTGACAGTCTAGATTTCATCAGCACTCAATCACAGAGGCCCAACACAGATCAATCATCTCATACCACTAATTATCAATTAGACAGCCGGGTAATCTATTTCTGGTCATCGGTGGGGAGAGGAATTGTAACTGGTTATACCGAAGGCTAGTCTACGGCATGTGACCAAGTAATTAACCCAGAAGGCTAAAAATAGCTAATTTAATTTATATTGACGAGCCATGGAAATGTAGTGCTTTGTTCTTGCAACATGGCTAAATTGAAATTTATCAGTCATCCCTTTGGCAGCGTCTAGTAATTTAATGCTGGTCATCAGTGTTAAATCGGACAGGCCGCCAGGCACACTGAGATGGTCCTCCAACCAGCTTTTACAACCCATCACCGGATATCAGAGATTGATTGGTGTGGTCTACAATTCTGACCCTTGATTCATGGTGTCCATTAATATGCCACTGCTGATCATCTACCTGTATTCGTGGTACTGGTGGAGTGTTTTGGTAATCATTCTCTGTTGTCAATTAATAGGTCAGTTTAATAATAAGCTTTATTGGTGAAGCACAAAAATGGTACCCGCATTGACAAACACAGGGCTGTCTTCCTCCGCTAAAGACACACATACACAGACATGCTTCTGGACTGTGAGTACACCGTGTACACACACCGAGGCGGACGAGCACTGAACATTAGCGCAACACAGCCTCTCTAACACACATTTAATCCTGTGGCTTCTGGCTGGTTTCTCAGGGAGGGAGATGTGTCTGTCGCAGAGTCAGCCTCTTGATCATAAATACTTTTAACTTACAGAGAGAGAGAGAGAGAGAGAGAAAGGGGGAGGTAAGAAAGGGGGGAAAAAAGGGATGGGGCAAGAGTAAAAGAGTCACGTGTGGGGGATGAGTGTGTAACATAACACACGCCAGTTACATTCATCCCTTGCTTTGAATTTAACAGGCTCTTACCCTTGTCCTCTCATCTTTTTCTGTTCTTTTATCTCTGCATCACTCACCGCTCTTGTGTCTGCGTGTGTTTTTATGCATAAACATACTTGTTTTGTTCATTTTGTACTGTTGCATCCTCAACTCCATCTGTCCCTCTTGACTTTCATTCACCTAATCCTCTCCTGCATTTCCAACCTCTATACAGGGAATTTGTAATTACTTGTTTTTTCTTGCTCTTTCCACCCAACTCATCTCCTGTCTTCCCTTCTCTTGCTTTACTTTCTACGTCTAATACCAGTGCCAGAAGTAGTGCAACGTAACCTAGCGCAAGGAGAAGTTAAGGTGTGGCTTTGTCTTTGACACCGAGACCACATTTCAGGTCATACTTTCACATTCACCAGGTGGCTTTAGTGCCATAAATGTAACCACACAACATATCTGGATTACATTAGTATGAACAGAATGCAAAACATGGTAATGCCTCCAACAATAGTTTTCCCCCAAAGCTTATTCTCCCAATGCAAAATAGTCCCCTATTAATGTAATGCCCCTAACCCTGATGTGAGTCACTTCTCACTATATGCTTTTTCATATTTAATTTGGGCTTTCTGTACTCCTTGTGTCACTTTTTGCCTTAAACATCCTTGTATTTTGGTGTTACACAAGTAGCTGTACTGGGAACTGGTCTGCTTTGCGGTGTATATTCATATTCTTCATATTCAGCTGCTCCCTACTTTTTTTCTCTCCATCCATCTTCCACCCATAATCACCAATTCTTCTTCCCCCCTGCCTTCTCCTACCTACACTCACCCACAGTGAATTTGTAATCACCACCTCTCTCGCATCCCACATCTGGCACCTCTCCTCCTTCTCCTCCCTCCTTCCATCACCTTTCTTTCTCTCTTTTCCATCCTCCATTAGTCTTGCCTGTCCTCTTCCCCTCTCCTCCCTCCAGCCCCTTTTACCATCGCAAATTTGTTGTGAGTGTTGATTGTAATAGGTGGCTACTCACACGGTACAGCTCTGTTAATCTCTCACGTGTGTGTTCTGGCGTAGCCGACAAACAGGGTACACATTTTAGTCCTGAACACAGATTGCCATCCAAGTGTTGTGTTTTTAAATTTGCTAGAGAGCCAAATCTACTCATGTATTTCCGATTTGTGTTCGCCTGCTATGATTTTAGAAACGTAAGCCTGCACATATTGAACGGGCTGTTAAATTGAAAGAAGTGATAATTTTGCCATGCAAATTGGAATAAAGAGAGACTGCTCTCCAGTTAGCTGTTCCAGCTGTTCCAGGGCCCTGTGGAGCTATAACAGCATTTTATATACAATTGCTCTTTTCCTCTAAGGTCTAGTGCAAATGTGCATTTACAGACTGGTGTCATGAGTGTAATAAGTATAATCATAATTCATCATAATTGAATGCAGAGACATGGTGGCTTCCTTCAGGAGCCATCAGCAAAGATTGCACTGCAATGGACTAACCTTAAAGAAATTATAGAATTCTAGGAAGCATATTTCCAATGTGTCTGTAATGTATTATTTCACTTAAACTACTTTATGTGTGTTTCATCCAGAATTCCATTAAATGCACATACAAACGCGCACACACATCAAAAGCAAGACTTAAATCACAATCAGGTTCTGATTAAAGGCCCATCAAGTTGGGAAAATCAACCGTGTTTCTCAATTACTGAGAAGGTGACTTTCGGGGGATATGAGGTTTCTGACGCACGCTTTTTGCATGTCTCTCTCTTATGCACACACACACACACACACACACACACACACAAATGCACATGAAATACGCACACACCAAATCTGCTTCAGTCTTCCATAGGGCCATCTTCATTATTTCAAAGGGATGATTAGAACTAGCACATGGACGTGAACATGTTGAGTAGGCAAAGCGCACACACACTCACACACACAAATTAAAAAAATACACACAAATATTTCGGGCACACCAAGATAGCATGTGTTACCCTAAGGGTGTGACCGCAAACACACACAAACTTGCAACTGCACATACACACATGCACAAGGACAGGAGACAGACTCGCACACATGCAGACTCTCTCTGATGCGTTACAAGAAAGGCAGATGAGAAATTAACAAAGACAGACAGTCTCATATCCAGCTGGTGCTCCCTGTTGGGGTGCGTGTGTGTGTGTGCATGCAGTGTTCTAATCTATGTAAAGAAACAGGCAACATGGCCAGTATAGGAGGCGGTATTTCATCTAAGATGGAAGCTTGGAGTTTAAAGGGAAATGGTATATATAGGAAACCTCCTACATAGATGGATGGACACATAAACAGCACTGTCGGTCAAAGGTTCGATCCCTGGTGACAGCCAGAGTCTGTCCCTGTCAGACTGTCCTTGAGGAAGATACTGATGCCCTTAATGACTGTGTGCTGTGTAGGGAAAATACATACAGTAGCTGACATGAAATTCCACACAGACACAGCAGAACATAACTGAAATGACAGAAATAATGCAGAAAATACGAGGAACAGAAGGGTGTCTAATTGGAATGCATAGAATATAATGACATAGAAAAGGTTGTTCATTATCGTCAAGAAAGCAGGCTGTTTTCGTCATAAAAGCTCCGCAGACCAAATCATGTTGATGTCATGCCAACCAAAGATTAAGTTGAGCTACTTTGAATACATTTGGTGTCAGTCCTGTCCCTTCGCCTTTGATTCGTACCTATTTTAGTAATTTGTCTGCCAGTTTCTGAACTACCTTCCAGGCTACTCTTGTTAGTGAAAGAAAAGAATGGTCAGATAAAGCAAACAGCATTTATCGTGTTTTGTCCATTCTAAAGCCCAAAAATGGCAGTTTAATTTACAGTTTAAGGGTTGCAACAAGTTATTTTATTGGGTAGAAATGATTTGTGTATAGCGTTACATTATCTTCATAGAGGGTTATACCTAATTTTACATATGACTTAAAACACCTTTTTAAGGGTTGAACACCATAAATGTCACAGTAGAGACTGCAAATACCTAACCCAAACTCTTATATTTAACTCTCATATTTAAAACAGCCAGAGTCCAGCCCTACTAGAAAAACATTTGTAACATATTAAACATTACATTTTTTATTGTACCTGCACCTCAAGTCGGCTACTGATAACTGTAGTATATGGATGTATTGCATGTCGAGCTACAGATGTATGAACATTGTTGTAGGTAATAATGTCCAAATGATGAACCGAAGTGTGATAATCTTTACTCATGAAAATGATATAAAGCGTTGATTAATGACAGTACTAATGATGTGCTTTCCCCATTGAAAATGTTTAAATTGTGATTTGTAATTTGTCCTTGTAATTTAACTCCTCATTAACTCAACTTTTATTTTAAATCCATCATCAAACAATTCAACAAGCCCCTCAGTTTCTTTATCTGTTGTAAGTTTACAGCTTCTACTTTGGATACTCTAGTTCCTTGCTCTGCTTGTTGTATGTTATTTGAATCCGGAGGTCTTTAATGGATATCAGATTATTGGAATGAGATTGTTGCCATGGTGACCATGCGAACATTAAAATCATTTCAGCTGCGTGCTTAGTGCATCACTTAGCAATGCACCATATTTTAGACACAAAAAAAAAGAGATGTGCAAAAAATATTTTTTTCAGAGGCAAATAAAATACCTTAAACCACTGTCTTGTAATATCACAAAAACATTGGATTTAATGTACTTTGAGGATTTTCTTTGTCCCTCATTACTAATATGCAAGTGTATCCTGTAAGAATCCTAAAAAAACATGCAGCCACTTTTAACAGGAATGTTACACGATTTGTGTCAGTATAGGTGTAAGAAAACATCTGAGTCAAGTGAGAGGTTCATTATTTAGCTATACATTAATATAGAGTCTTAAGGGACTTATTACTAAACAGCTACAGTAGTTATTTTATTCATTATTCAATCGTTCCAGTAATTGTGCTTATGTTTGTGGAAAAAGACCAATTATTTGAATATTTATCTAGTGGTAAACGTCAGGTCTCTAAAGACACAGGAAACTGCACAACACACAGATACACAAGACAGAGGCGCACACACGCATGAAGGTAATTTGATTAGTCAGTGTGCTAGACAAATAAACCCTCTGTGAACCCAAGTACATTCTTTGCTGCTGAACTCCAACTTTTCAACAACTGTCAATTATGGATTAAAGTATGTAGTTAGTATGTAGTAAAGTATGTATTTTTGAAATTGTATGAAGTTCTATAACTGGCTTAATTAATTATTAATTAGAGGCCTTTGATAATCAGACAAAAAGCTAAACATTTAGTTTTTCACAATATATAAAAAAAGAAAAGAAATTCTGGCACACGGGTATTGGGAAGAAGAGAAAAACACAAGAGCAACAGCGGGTATTTTGTGTGTGTTTAGACCTGGTGTGTGATGACAGGTATGCCCATGTGCCCCAAACACAAAACTGTCAGCAGACATGGCATGTACCTCGCTATCTAAACACACATGCAGTCCCACTAGCTCATTACCTTGTGCCGTTATACTCGTGAGGACAGTCTGTTGTCTTTTTGTGCTATTAAATTAATTCCACTGTCCCCGGTAAATATTTTTTTTTCTTTTCTTTTATTACGAGATTTCATCATTGTCTAAATCCTTGCAAGAAAGGAAGTATTTGGATTATTATCACAACTATAATCACTCAGTTGTGTTTGCATATGCAGGTTCAATATCTCCTGCAGTCTTATTGGCTAGGAGCCTCAGAGCTCTGCAGGTGATGCATTTCCTTCCTGAGTGATGATGTATTTCCTGTTTGAGTCTTGCGCCTTGGGAGCCCCTTTGTACCGTTGTTCATTCTGTCTATGTATGTGTGTGTCTTTTTGTGCACAGTGTACACGTGCATGTGTGTGCTTGTCTGCTTCATTCCCAGAGAAGACTCATTTCCCCAGCAGGCCCTGTCAGGCTGTTTCTGGGTGCACTCAGTTCACAGCTGGAGGCTACTGCTGTCACCTGCTTACCTAACATCTCTCCTCTCCTCTCCTCAGTTTTCCCATTATCCACTTACTTTCATGTCAGTCATAACATTGGTGAACTATGTATCCCTACACAACACTCACTGATTCATTCTGAGGCAGCTTTCTACAAAACGAGTAAAAGTGAAGGCGAACCTTTATAGTTGGCAATAAAATTACTCCGAAGAGACTGTGCAGCCAAACGATTGCACAGAGAGTCCAAAAGTCCTATTTTTATACCAGTATTTAGCGCAAGTCTTCACTAAAATTGCTGTTTTCAAAAGCTTTCATGCTTGGGTGGCCACCAGCATGCCCCAGAAAGGAGGACACCTCTGCAGGGCAGGCAGGGATGGCAACCAAGACAGCTATAGTCACAGCTATTGTGTGTGTATATATACCATATACACACACACACACACACTATAAAAGTAACTAGAGGCAGAGGCGAACCAATTTCTCCTTTGCATATGGACACACACAAAGCCCAAACAGACAGATTAAACTTCGAAATGTGAGCACAAAAGGAGCAAGTGTCAGCAAAAAGGATGTGAAATAACTTGTAATAATGTAATGTAATGATGTAATAATAATATAACAATAAATTGTGTATTTTTAAGTAAAACTTAACATTTTATATGGAGCAGGAAAATCAAGTTTGCATGCACAGAGTGCATCCCAGAGGTGACGGCATGCAGCCTGTGTTCAGCTCGCAGACAAAAGCTCAGCAGGGTGATGCAGTGGACAACAGTAAACGTTTTGATCTTTGACACTGGCCGTCTGTTTCTCCCACACCTCGACCCTACCCCGCTCTCTCTCTCACACGGTCTACCCCTACCTCTCTCGCTCGGGGTCACTGGGTCAGACAGAGAGCAGATGCTTAACCACATGGCCACAACCAAACTTGACACCACAACACGCATACTCCCATTCTGTCATCTCCCCTTGCGAAATATGTTTGTCTCTCTGGAAGATATTTGTTGCCTGTTTTATTGTCCATCTTAGATTTCCAGTCAAATCAGAAGGGACTGATACAACAAAAGCTGGATATAACTCAGGTCAGTCCATCATGATTGCACCCTGTTGCTGTTTGATTGATTGATTTTGAATGTAATTGATATGTCAGAGGTTTGTGTTGTGTAAATATTTCATTTGATTCATTGATGATGTAATTGTTAGGTAGTGCTTCACCTGGGATTCACATCTGGGTTGAATATGGAATCTATATGGAATATTTACTGATGCATTGTCGAAGCATCCTAGCTGTACTGAAGCAAACGTTTCTGGGCGTATATATTCAGCCTACAGCTGTATTATTCTTGGTAACATTCTTGCCTTTTTTTGCCCACATACCTGATGTCATGTTGAATGCACTACTTTGTGACTTCAACTGCAATGCAAGCCTCCTTTTGAGCTATTGTTTGCTTTTGTCATGCTTTTCACATCTTTTATTCCACTTACAGTGTTGCACTTTGATATATTAGGCGTTTTTAGTTGATTAAGTCACCTGCAACAAATGTCCTAGTCTCATTTGTTTGGTTTTGTTTTCTGAAAAGGCAACTTCATGTGAATGCCACAGGCACAGCAAAAGATATAGATAATCATTAAGCTACTTACTTCTTTGGCAAGCTTCCTGTGATACACTTTGTTTCTGCTGCATTTGGTGCCAATGTTCCTTTAGGTTTTACGTGGTTTTACAAAAAAGGACCACAGTAGCTAAGTGCCTCTTTGGCTTGGAAGACATGGCAAACAATTTAATCTCCATTTTGTTGCTAATAGAAAACCATAACCATATTTTTGGTTGAGACACTGTCCTTCTCCCTCCAAGTTTCCTAAAAAGTATTTTAGGAAAAGTCATTTTGATTGATGCCATAAGATCACATCCAATCCCAATTACAGTTAAAATTTATATTTGTACATATCTACAGATGCATGTTATAAATATAAGGGCAACACAATAGGGTTGGAATAAAGGCAGCATTGTACTTAAGATCATCATATCATTTTAACATTTTCATTATTCGGTTATACTGTAGAAATGTCTTGAACAAATCAAGAAAAGCCAAATGCCACATGTAATATGGTCTCAATTCTCCCTTTGCTATGTGCCATGTTTTCACCTTGCTGCTGCAATCTTCTGGAGGTAACTTACTGTATATATTTCAACAAACAAAGGAAGCAAAAGGCTATTTTAAGTACTAGTCAATGTCCAAATGCCTGGTAGAGCTTGAGCTGAAATGAGTTTCTGAGATCAAAGGAAACGGAACGATAAAAGGATAAAAGGGATGGAAAGATAAAAGGATTTGAGTCACTGGATCAGAATTGTGCCTTTACAGAACAGAAATCAACAGAATTAAAAATCCATTCAACCATAAGGAACACTGGAGTCCATATATGTCATGAAGGTTGCTGCATTGAAAAGACATTCCTCTCCTCTCCACACAAATGATCAGATTCAGTTTAAACGAAAAGATTTTTTACTACACAAAAGTCATCAAAGCTGTGGTCCACAAAGTATTTCTCCTCAGATATCTGATGTATAAAGTTTGTGCAGTTCAGTTTATTATTTTTTCATTTTAAGTGAAGAGAGATGGAAAAACAGCTTATGACATCAGGAAAAAAACTACAGAGGTTGATGGACTTTGAGACCTTCTTTTATGATCTAATGATATTTCCTCGGGCATTTTCTTATTATTGATGAGCCTAGGTTATATGGGCTGTTTGTTATGCATGCCCACTGACATCGAGTATTTGAACGCAACATTAGCGAAAAGTCAAATGTGAGTAAATTTTGCCCGCGGACTGGAAACAAGCCAGCATCTCTCTGACCAGTTTGTTCTGATCTGAAAGCCACTTTGGCTGTAAATTAAACAGGCTGGAAACATTTAGAAAACCCTTGCCACCAAGGTTTAAATATTAATTTGATGCCCTTTGCATATGCATGCAGTATTTAACTTAAACAACTCTATACATTTAAGCACTCATGTTCCTCTGGTTAAGCCATTAACCTAGTTCAGCATTTTATTTTGTGTTTTTAATTATGGATTGTGAAGGATTATGGATTATATGGATTACAGCCTTACATTTGTTCTTCCGTCCTTCAAATGTATGTAAGACACTAACTGTAATTAATGTATTCGGGGAGAACGACGCATCTCACCAAGTACTACAGGTCAAACCAGAGTCATCTGTTTGTTACTGCTTCTGTCATTTATGTATATGTATGGCTATATTTAAACATGTTAGAACAAGATTTAAAAGAAGAATTTAATTTAAAATCTGTATTTGCGAACAACTGTTGGGCAGATATTGCATCATACTTGTCTTGCTCTATGCTATCTCTCATCAAAAAACAATTAAATGTCATGTAAAATTACTTTCATAATAACTTTACTGGAAGCAAAGTGCAAAATGATAAAGGCTAATAGATCCATTAGGTTCAATTCTAGGAAGTGTGAGGTATAGATTAGTACCAGACTTTTTAATATCGCTTTTGCACAGTCCAGCAAACCAATTACTTGTGCTTGTTAGCAAAGTTTGACCAAAAGACCATTATCATTAACAGAGTTGCAACTTCACCTCTGTCCTATACCTTTTGTGCATGCAGCATATTTAGGGAACAGAGCACAAGAGACAACATAAATAACAATAATTTAAGTCTTAAATTCATAAGGAGAAACCTACAGTGTTTTTGTTTTTGCATGGTAACATAAAAAGAACATTGCATTGCATTTAAATGGGGGTATGGAAATAAATACAAATACAGAATAGGTGACACAAACACAAAAATAAACAATAAATAAATCAAAATAAGTAAGGCTATGGATGGATGCTAGGCATAACGTGATTCGGTTGAGGTAACAATAAAATGTAGCTGAGCTGTCTAATAGAAACCAGTCAACTCTGCATCAGGTTGTGTTTATCCTTTCTCCCTGTATTTACACAGCTGTTTATTCTTGCTTTTAACCTTCATCAGAGGAGATTTAGGAGACTTACAAGATCAGTGTGATTGCTTCACCACTTTTGATGCTAAACTTCAGGGAGGGATGCATCAGCTATTGGCAAAGAGCTTTTCTATAGACTATAAAAATGAAACTGAACGGGTAAATAGATGGGACAAACCACATGGGAAACTGGGTTATAATTAAGGAAAAATCATATAGAAACCACACTTGGAAGTTTCAACTTTCATCAAGGCAATTAAAAAGGAAATAAACAGAAATGATTAAAAATGAGTGAGGCGTGTAGAGAAAATTGAGCACCAAATAAGTTCAAGCACCCATGTTAGCAAGCACTCGGTCTGCTTAAGGGTCCAACACAAAGTTGAGTGAGAAAATTGAGTGACAACAATGTCGACAGTGCTGATGATGGAATAATGTAACTTAATGTGAAGTACTCGAACAGCATTTGAACTCGGCTTTGGAAGCGGCATTATGAAGCGCTGTCTGTGATTGTCTTGCAGGCCTTGCAGTATTGAGGATGAGCTGTCACATTCAGTTTTACACTGAAGGTGTTTTTTGCTATTCAGAATGTTTTATTGCTGCTGATGTGCAGCCACTCAACTTAATGCACCATGGTATAGTGTCAACTGAGCATGAGCTGTGGACTATCTGCTTGAACTGCAGACTTCTGAGAATCAGTTGGCAAACATGACATTTTCCTCTTCATGCTAGGTAGTTTACACAACACAGGAAGGCAAGGGATTTAATTTAATGGCTTATGAACCAAAACTCGTTTAGGCTTGTGATTGACAAACGCAGTCTCGGTGGACGTGGCACATGTACGTGTGTCCATCCATCCGTCCACTCTGCCATTTGTTGCCGTGTTTGAACATACTGCAGTTGTCAAGTGGGTTCTGCTGGCTTATAAATGTTTTCTACTGATGCATGAAATATGACAGTTTCTACTGTCGAGGATTTTATTGTGGCTTGGTGAGAATATCTGCTTTCATAATGTTTTTTTTATATAGAGGCAGTGTCATTACATGTAGTTTCCAATGGTCATCATTAAAAGTCAATCATGCTTTTTTACTTTTAGTCTAAATGAAAGAACATGGTCAAGATTCGCCTTTTTAATGAACCTCATTCTCTCCATAGACTTATCCCCCTTCCTCAAACCATAACTAGCTTGCTTGCTCTTACATTTTTCATTTTGATAGACATCATGTTTAATTGGTCCTATTGTTTGGAACATTTGGAAAACAAAAACTCCACATGAAAACCCAACCCTTCCTCACCAGAAAAATGCCTGTATAAGTAGTGTGTGGAAGCAGTTTGTTGCAATTCAGATTTATGTTTAATGTTAGACGGCAACCTCTAGTAGCTGTTGTAATTCTGTCAGAAAAGAGAAAGTCAAGTAACTTAGTATAAAGAGCGACAAAGTCCATGTAGAAGAAGAAGAAGAAGAGGTTGGTGTGGGTGCTTTGATAAACACAGGAGCACCATTTGTTGCAGTAGTTTAAGGAGGCACCAAACTGTTGGTGCAATCAATTAATTTTCAAATCAAAATTGATTATCAAAAAATAATAAACAATAACATTAAAGTTCCCTGAGGGCACCACCCTTTAAGAAGGGAAACAATAGCCAATAGTTGATTGATTCAGTCTCATAAATTATCCTAAACTATTAATTTAGAAACTATCACCAAAAACACTATTAATAGCTTAAGTGGAAGGATTTGGAATTTTGCATAGAAGAGGCTGGTATAACCCACTCTTGTGCGAAATTAAATAGGCCGGAATGTATTAACACAAGCATCTATTAAAGAGATAATACAAGCAAAACAGATGAAAACACATGAATATCAAATCTAACTGAAAAAGAGCTAAACTAAAGAGTGTGTGCTGAAGTTTGGGCAGAATTTAGGTGTGCGTGTGTGTGTTGCATGCAAAGACAGCGTCTGAGTGAAGCAAAGCATTATACTAACATGACCTTAGCGGCGTCTCAGAGACTAGAGTTACAGCCGTGACATACGTTAATCATATCAACATCACAACATCATAACCATTATGAAAAACACATCAGTACATTAACATTAATAGAAGTTAAACGGTCCTGTGCATAGCAGTTAACCCTGTTAAGTCATGTGAATCTGTCTATGCCAGTATATTTCCAACCGTGCGTGAAAGGAGGGGGAAGAAGAGTTGCCGGTGTGCTGTGACAACAGCTGGCAATCCTGGGAGCCAGGCTGAGAAACGTTGTCTGCCGGTGTCCCACAAGTCTTTGCTGTATGGTGTCCGCTGGTGCAGGTTGGATGAGGAAAGGCGTTTCGCTCCTATTGTCCTTACAGAGTTAGCAGTTAGCAACTTGATGCTAATGCTTTGTGTCGCTCCTGTGAAGTCTTGGAGTTAGTCACGTGGTGTGTCAGCGTGGGCGGGATAGTGAAGAAGAGAAAAGAGGAGAGAGGATGACCCACAGGTTTTGTTACCTGGTCATCTGGCGTCATCAAATCGTATCAGATTAGGGTCACAGAAAGTCACCGGATGAAGTGACAGGAAGAGACCCGTCACAATCAAAGTCCAGTTAAATAACACCAAATGAATATACACCAGACTTTATATTTAAAGTTCCCCGTTGTTCCAACATTGGGGTGGATGAATGTGTAGAAAACAGGACTTTTGCAAAGAAGACCAGAGTTTGTGTTCGGTGTGAAACAATAAGTCAACGATGACTTATTTTTATTTACGTATTCAAGTTAACTTATGTAACATATTTAACTCAAGTACTTGTTTTAACCATGATCGTTTCCTAAACCTAACCAAGCGGTTTTGTTGCCTAAACCTAACCAAACTGCTACCATTTCACAATGTTAACCATGTGTCAAGGAAGATCCGGTATGACAAAGTCTCAGTATGCCTGTCGCTGGTACTCTCCAAAGGCAATTTATGTCGTTTTGGCAATTTACCAATTCAGTTGTTTCGGTATGAGCACGTGTTGAAAAACCTCTAATAACCTTCTGCAGTGAAAAACCCTGCATCCAAGGAGGAGAACCCACATTGTAGAAATGCTACTTTTACAACCAATAATAATGATGATAGCAATTAAGACTAGAAGCAAATGTAGAACTAAGATGAGAGGGCAATTTGAGTGAACGAGTAGTGCTGCTTGTGTGATTGCTGATTACTGTAGTCGTCCCTACTTTAATTTGGTCTAGATGGAAGTAAATTGACGCCTGATGTTGCTGTCTGTCCCCTTGGAGGGAAGAGTTATGACTAAGAGCACTGGGGGAAATAGGTGTAGCAGGTACTAAGTACAGATGTAACTGTGGCAGAAACAGTGGGATGCTGAAATTATAATCGCACCTCCTTTTCACAGCTCAGCAGGCTTTCGGGAACCTGCCAAGATCACATTTAACACACACAGATAGACAGACACACTCAGACACTGATACACACGTAGAAAGCGGCAGACAGTCTGCCCGGAACACCAACACACATGTGCATCCACCCCCCCTTACACACACACACACACACACACACACAAACACAGACCTCCTACTAAAGTGATATGGCTAAATTTTTGGGCATTGTCCTAGTTTTTTGTTTTTTTTTGCAATTTGATTCTAAACTGTCAATGGGAGTCAATATTGAATTTATCTGTTTGTAGCATGTTACTGAGTAATATTAATTAATATTAATTATATTTATTTCATTCAATAATACAACTGGTGCCAATACTGTGATTAACGCAGTACTCTTCCATAATAAATCTGTTTTTTCCGATTATTGTGTACTGTGGGTGGATTTTTAATTTTTTTATTTTTTTACCACATCATGCTCGTTAAATCTGTATGCCCTCTGTAATTGCAAAGTTCCATCAATCAGACGCTGCTGTGTACATTTTGGAAAGCTGTTGGAGACGACATGCAGCTGTTGCACTCCCAGAAGCATCTAAGCATTTGGTAAAAGACACAATGATTTAGTGATAACTGCTGAGAACGGGGGGATCTAAAGAGAGTTAAGTAGGTGTAACTGTGGACACATATATCCCAGTTTCTTTTGTTTAGCAGACGCTGTTATCTAAACCATAAACAAAACTGTAATTGTGTTCATCCAAAACACAACAGGCTAGTGGAAATAACTCTTAATTAATGCTTAATGTTAGCGTGAAGAATGAACTGATAAGGGAAATGAGCGTGAAAGCAACCTCCCAAATACAGGAATATGTATTGGCTGGAATGTATATCATGAAAGCAGAAAGCATATTTCTGACACCAATTTTAAGTCTTAATTAGTATTTATTTTATTTTTTTTTCAATTTGTTATTATAAAAGTATTTATGTTTCTGGCTTTTTACAGATAACATGAATGAAACAATTAACTGATGTTATTTATGACTAAAAAATAAACTGAGTGGTTCTACTTGTTACCACGTCACCTCTAATATGGTGTGTGTGTGCCAAAGACAGGGTTTAGTATTGATTTTCTGTAAAAGTTGAGTGTGTGCTTCGGTGTGAGTGGCTACTTGTGAGTGTGCACATGCTGTGTGTGTTTGTGAGTATGTGTATTTGTTTGTGTGTGTCAGTCAGGTGGTTTATCTCGGCTTTGTGAGAGAGGCAGCAAATCTCCCTGTAATTACGATCTGAACAGCCCTGACATTTTACCAAGACTCTCCAGGTGTGTGCATGTGCACGTGTCTGTGTGTGCGCGTGTGTATGTGTGTGTGTGCTGAAGGCCTTTTGTCTTGTGGGGCTGAAACAGCTGGGTGCTCTTCGCTAATTAACGAGAAACCTCATAATTACTGTTAACTGGCCTACTATAGCTGACACAGAGAGAGAAGGAGAGTCGGGAGACCAAAAGACAGTAACGGTGGGGAGGAACGTTAAAGTAGGTAAATATGAAGAAGAAAACAGTGAAGAAGACAGAGAAAAAATACAAACCACACAAATTACCTGCAGCAAATTGCAACATGTAAAACCTTGGTGCTGGAAAAGTTTTAGGCTTCAGGTTAAACAAATTCTAGAGATTTCTAAATGTAGTGCTTTCCTTACAAGATAATCCCAGTTTATTAGAACTTATCTCTTATTTTTGCAACTTTAGTCTGAATTTGTTATGATGGTTATGATAACGTTGTAGTCACTGAAGTCATTTTTGAGATGTGGGGACATGTGTCATCGCTACAATCGTGGGACAAGAATTGAGTGGTCACATCATCAGACAAGTTGTAAACAAGCCATCATGTTGGCCATATTATTTACCACTTTATAATGACGGTTTATAGACTGTGAAATGTTGCTAATAATAGTCCCACAGTGATGACAGTACTCCAGGAAGTCACTGTGTCCTGCACATTGTTCACTGTTAAACTACAAATGGTAATTTTTGAAGCTTTGTCTACAGAATAAAAAAAAACAAGATATAATGTGTTACTTTGTGAGCTTTAAAGGTATAGGTGCTTCAAGGTCAGTCACCAGTCTTTATGCCAGGCTAAGGAATCAGCTGCTGACTGTAGCTTCAAATGCAGCACACAGACACCAGTGAGTGATGTCTTCTCAGCAAGAAAGCAAGCATATTTCCCAAAATGTTGAACTATTCCTGAACTAGATGATGCTCTCTTTCCCCATTTCAGCAATTAACTGGCCGAGTGCAATGCTGTTACTCACAGAAATGTGCCTGTGGCTCAGGAGGTAGAATGGGTTGTCCATTCCATCTCCAGCTCTTCATTTTGAAACGTCCTTGAGCAATTGACACAGAGCCCCAATTGCCCTGCCACCATGGGTGTGCACGGGTGTGTGGGTGAATGAGAGGGACAAGGTAAATTGCTTCGGTATAAACGCATTATATACTCCATTTAATGATGAACAGAGGTGCTAAAATAAGAGAGAAGAGAAGAGCACAGTTACTATTCATATGGAAAGTGCTATCTGTCTTCTTGTTTGTTCATGTAGCTAACCAGAGTGTCCTCAGTGAGCGAGTCACAAGAATAGTAAAATGACTGACTGAGAAAATGAACTCTACCTCTATCATAATGAAGCCTAGTGAGTATTCCCATCATAGCTATCTAATAACTATTCAATTGGTTACAGCTGCTGTGTACAAGTGTGTTCAGAATTCAACGAAACATCAAATCGTAACAAAAATATCCCACAGTTATTGCTTCTGGGAGATTTTAAAAGGGGCACACACAAAGTGGTGTTGCAGTGCTGCAGGGACAGATAGTAAAAGAAGAGAGAGACACATCAACAACAGAGGGAAACAAGTATGAACATACATAGAGCCGGAGACAGGAAGGGTTGCTGTCTCTACCCGGGCTAAATGTCATTGCGTTGTTTTGGTCACCTAGAGCAGAACTGCTAACCTTGTGCTTGTGTCTCGTTCTGTGTCTTTGTATGCATGCATGTAATGTCACGTTTGTCGATGTCACTGACTCTACCTCAGAAAGATTCTTAAACCTTACCTTAAAAGGTCAAGTAGAAATTTCCCTGCAAAACAAGAGACCCATCCTTCACAGGTTGCTGTTGTGTGTCTTGGGCTTACACTGATGATTCAAGGAACTGAGAATGATCACTAGTGTCACGGTGTCACTGTGTTGTTTGTCTCCGCTATAGAAGCTGTACACAAACTCCATGCACATTTCTGTTCTGTTGTGAATCAAAGGGGAATGCCTAGTCATCGGACTTCATCAATGTGTGTATGCTTATGCTGTATATGTCCGTGTTTGTTTGTTTTTTCCCCCAAATAATTTGCTTGGAGTCTAAGCAGTTGGCTATTGATCTGTGTGCATGTGTGTATGTGTGTGTGTATAATGGTCATGTCACGCTGTGTTGATTTTCATGTCAGACAGCAGCGTTCTCTCCTCACTCCATTACTTCCCATTCTGTCGTGAGTGTGTGTGCCTGTGTGTGTCTGTCTGTCTGTGCCTGTGATTTCTCGCCCAGAACAGTTCTTGTGCTTTTTTTTTTCTTTTCTTCCAGGCTTACAGCTGTTTAATTGTTCCTTTACCTGAGCTCACACACTCATATGCACACACACACTTTGCACGGTAACAAGGTGAAGTAAATGAAAAGCCAAAAACACTCATTATGCAAGCGGACTGTGTATTGTCACAAGAGAGTTGCGAAAACTGCTGAATTAAAATGGTTCCAAAACAAAAATAAGCTACTGTGTACAAAGCACACAGTCATTAATGACAGGTGGAACCTGCCGCACTACCAGGAGCATAAAAACACTTAGACTGCAGCCTATTCTATGTTAAACAAATTAAAAATGTTTGTTCTTATTTCCCCCAAGGATGCAACATCCATTGCAATGCAAAGTTGGAGTTTTCCACAGATCTGTTTTTATATTTGAGATGTAGAAATGTTTTTAAGGAGTGTAGACAAGAGAGAAGCTGTAGGATTCAGGATGCTTACATGTGGCAGGTTTAACAGATAGCCAGGAGTTTGTTTTAAATACAGTGTTTAAAACCACACACAAAAAAACACTATTTTCTATAAATAGGAACCTGCTTTTCACCCCTAATGTACTCCATGTATAACTCATTTCATCTTATGTTACATTAGAATATAATATAATTATCCAAACCCTTATTTTATGGATTCATTGTTTAATTGTTTGGTCTACAAAATGTTACAAAATAGTGAGAAATCCCTTTAAAATGTTAAAATGTCATTAAGCCCAAAGTCACACCGTCAAATGTCATCTTTTGTCAAACCAGTAGTGCACAAGCTAAAAATATTCAGTTCAAAAATGTTTATTACAGTGCTATGAATCAGTAAAAAGCAGCTATGCTCACAACCAAGAAACTACAACTAAAGAATTCAATGTGAAAGTTGATGTGTTAGAAGCAGGAAAAATGCGCAGCGGGAGGATTTGAGCGGCTCTGACAAGGGCCAAATTGTGATGGCTAGACGACTGGGTCAGAGCATCTCCAAAACTGCAGCTCTTGTGGGTTGTTCC
>NW_023340268.1:9686262-9690493 GCF_004916995.1 Morone saxatilis
TTGTGGGGTGTTCCTGGTCTGCAGAGGTCAGTACCTATCAAAAGTGGTCCAAGGAAGGAAAAGTGGTGAACTGGCGACAGGGTCATGGGCGGCCGAGGCTCACTGATGTATGTGGGGAGCAATTGCTGGCCCGTGTGGTCCGATCCAACAAACAAGCTACTGTAGCTCAAACTGCTGAAAAAGTTAATGCTGGTTCTGATAGAAAGGTGTCTGAACATTATGGCTGAATTAGAGCATTAAGTCTTGAATTGATGAACTAATCAGAGTTGGTCAATGAATACCCATTTAGGGATCGACTAGATGCCTTCATATCGTTTTTTTTGTTTGAGATTATACATGCGAATGAGTTCTATTTAAATGTACAGTATGGTTTACCGCTGTGACTCACAATATTCATAGCCACATATTCCAGTAAAATCTCCATGGGTGCTGTCATACAGTGTGAGGGGTTGATCCACTATTCACTGTATGTGGAGCAGCTCCAGGATTTGTCTCAGGATGACATCATCACCACAGTCTCTCTCTTTGTGAACTCCAGTGCCTTTCAGGAGTTCTTTTGTGATGAAATGTTGTAATTTACTTTCATGGTGTACCTTCTTTCCCTTTACCGGCCTCGTCTACTTCCACTTCACTTAGTGATTGCCTACACAGAATGCCTTTCAACAGTCCCCAGACAATAGGCCTGAACTTCTTCTATTCGGCTGAGGGGTTATACGTGTAGGTGGAGAGAGCAGTAGCAATAGACTGGAAGTTTTTTTCGGTGGGTCAAGGCAAGACGAGTCACACCTCTTACAATGCAACATCTCTCGTGGCTGCTGATGAATTTCTCATTTGCCTGTATGATTTGTTGAATGTTGGTACAAAATAATAAATCTATCAAGAATACTGACGGACTGACACCTATATCTGATGTTCACCTTAACAGCTAATTTTGTATTTTCAACGCTATTGTGGTAGTGCTGAAAACTCTCTGTGTGACATATTACTCTTCACATTTATCCAGATATCTGTAGAATTGAAAAAAGAAAAAAATACACTTAAACAACCAAAGGGATTCAGAAAGGTATGCTACTTCACCCAGAGATGTTTTTAAGAACACTGAACGTTTTTGGGGTGCATTTTCTTCTATAATAACCTTATCTTATGGGTCTTACCCCTGTACACAGCAATTTACAGAACTCCGTCCTGCAATTTAAAAAGTCTAGTCGTCCAAAACCTTTTCAGTCACTAGCCTCCATTGAGGGTAACGTAAGGTCATTGGTTTTAGTTTGAGAAAATCAAACTTTTAGGAGATATAGGGTTTTCATCTTGCACTATTGACATCCATTTGACAGTTTGTGCTACCTGGGCCAGCTATAAAATCTGGTTGTAGTGTGTCCACTATCTGAAAACTGAGTCACTTAATAAAGGGAGATGGATAGGGTTCAGACAAAAGTGGTATGGATGCACTTTAAATTTAAGACAGAGAAGGATGAAACCCCTTGTGGAAGTACTCAGAATTGCTGATGAGCTCCACATTTACTGATTATCTGTGTAGAGCTGCAGTTAAAATATGATCCTCCAATGAACATCATAGCGGTTTTCATTCACTGGATTTCTGACAGCTGTAAGGGATCCCAAGGACCTGGACTAGTATCTATACATAAAGCACTGCTAATATATAGTGATCCCTTCGCTAAGCCCTTTATCGCAGCAATTAGCTGGATGTCTCTTAACGGCCGGAGGAGAAAAGGGCTTTAGAGGGGGCCAGCACAGGTGTGAGGGAGAGGCAGGAATTAAGAATTGATTCAGGAACAGATTCATTTACTGGCTGACTGACTGAATGAGCGACATACAGGCTTTGTACCTGCTGACTGTTGCAGGAGTACACTGACTGGCTGACTGAATGAGGAACAAAGCAGCTTGCTGACTGTCTGGCTGACTTGTGTTTCATAGAGGTCTTATGTCATGCATAGAGGATTTGATCCTTAGTACTAAGATACTTTTAGGGAATCAAAAAGGCCTTAGCCAATGGGGAAATGTGCCTGGCGAGATAATACAGACTCCTCCCCTACCCTCTTTTCTCCTTTCTTCTCGATATAACAGACATGACACAGTGCAGAATGTGAAGGTCGGCAGCTTTATGTACTTGGATGAAGAAGTAGAGAAATCAACTCTGTCCATCAAAGAGGGAAGTTAAAACATGGGATAATGTACATGTACAGTTCAATTATATAACTGAATGTGCTTTGCATCTGGTTTCTATTGCAGCTCACTGGCTGTTTTTTAAATCCAAGTTCCAATTCTTAACATTTTTAATATTTTTGTTATTCTGTGGAGGCTTTTATCTGCATTTGTGAACCATATTGTGTGTGGGTGTGTGAGTGAGAGTTTGTGTATCTGCACTGTCTTGAATCAGGTTGTGTGTTGCAACCAAGGGTAGCTGTTTTCTGAGTGAAAGGATCCATAAATGCTTGAAAACACATGCACACAAGCAGTCATTTGGTATACCAGGGGACTATACTTGACTAAGAGACGAACAATGTTTTCTAAATGTGTGACATCACATTGCTGTTAACACACACACACAGAGAGAGAGAGAACCATAATTTGGGAATTTCAAGTGATTTGTTTTCACTCCACTTCTTGAACATAGACACACAAACATCCAACCTGACTAAAGCACAGACACTTTAACCAACTGACACACCCACTCAGTGAGACAGACTAACAGACCCACAGAAAGCGGATAACTTGAACTTAAAAGAGAGACACAAACAGAGATAGACAGAGGGGACGCAGGGAGAAAAAAGGCGAGACAGACAAAGAGGTGTGTGTGTTGTTAAACCAGAGAGACGGAGGGTTATATTTGTGCGACGGCTGCGAAGTCGCAGAGGAGATACAAACACCAAACATAACAGATAAGAACATAGGTTGACTGGTTATCTGTGGTGAGAAAGAACTCTGAGACAAAGAGGGGGAGTTAGACTGCTTGTGTATTTGCTCCGTCAGACATCTGAAGGTGCCAGGTTACGTCCAGTGTTGTAGACAGTTTGTCTTTAAATGCTGGCCTGCTATTTCATCAGCACTCTCAAAGGTTCATGATACAACAGTAGCAGGCTAAATAAGTGGGTCTCTGGAGTTGGTTTACTGCTGATAAAATTGTGTGATTTAGTTGAGGTGTTTTGTTTCAATGGACGTTTCCAACAAGTATTCCCTAATCTCAGCCTCATTGTTAATTCCCTTGAAGTGGTCTTGTTTGTTATGCCAGTCAGTGGTATCCGGGGACTGTTTCAAGCTTCCTATCAATCAAACTAATTTCAGAAAAACACCTACCTTTACACTCACATTTCATTTTAGCTTGTGGCTAAATCTTGAACAAGCATGTCTTGTCTTGATTAGTTTTTTTATATTAAGTTAATCAAATAGTTTCACGGCTTGGAGGCATTTTCGAGTTCCACTTCACCTGATGTGCATGTTTTTGGTCTACTGGAAAATCCCCACAGGCAAGATGGGGCTCTTTCTTTGTCACTCAGCATCTGACAAGCTTAGCTTCAGTTTAAAGTGGGCTCATCTAAACTGGAAGAGGGTTTAAAAATTGCAGCTAAACTTGATGTATGAGGTTTTCTGATAAGGGCCTACCCACAAAGGTGATTCCTAAGAATGCAGAAGAACAGCACTGTATTTTCACTCGGAAAATGGTAATTAAGGACATCGGTTTCAGCTGTCTGGTTTTCCACATCAGCGGACTACAATCTGCCAAATTCAATCTGCAGGTATTGGACCTGTGTTGCAGCATTAGTTAATACAGTTACTTTGAAATCACCCTCGTTCTTTCTGGCATCAAAAATGAATTGAGGCAGATGTGTCACATTTTAAATGAAATGTAAATACATAATATTACATCAGTTTTCCAGTACCATAGTGTTGCCTTCATATGATCATACAAGGTGAAATATTTTAACTTTTATAAATATGTACAAATGTTTGAACTGACACCTAAGTCTGGGATTTTAAAGTAGCAGATTTGAGTTAAACTCCAGAAGCAATTACAGAATTAGACCAAACCGCCAACTCCATCTCCTAAAAATCATGTTAATGTAAAACTACACCGATCAGCCATAACATTATGATCACCTGGGCACTCTGACTGGTCTATGGCTATGGAGCCCTATACGCAATAAACTGCAATACATTGTGTGATTCTTACATCTATCAGAACCAGCATTAACTTTTTCAGCAGTTTGAGCTA
>NW_023340268.1:9690504-9690695 GCF_004916995.1 Morone saxatilis
ACAGTAGCTTGTCTGTTGGATCAGACCCTGTCTCCGGTTCACCCCTTTGATAGGTACTGACCACTGCAGTTTTGGAGATGCTCTGACCCAGTTTTCTAGCCATCACAATCTGGCCCTTGTCAAAGTTGCTCAAATCCTCACTCTGCCCATTTTTCCTGCTTCTAACACATCAACTTTGAGGACAAAATGTT
>NW_023340268.1:9690706-9699016 GCF_004916995.1 Morone saxatilis
TTCACTTGCTGCCTTATATATCCCACCCACTGACAGGTTCTATAATAACCAGATAATCAGTGTTATTCACTTCACCTGTCAGAGGCCATAATGTAATGGCTGATCGGTGTAATTTGCAACAGCACATACTTTTTGGAGGAAACATAAGCGATTAAACTATTATATGATTCTGTTCAGGCACTCACAGCCCTTCACAGGTTGAGGTTAGTGAAATATCGTGATCTTGATTTAATACGTAAAAAGTCTACAGGGATTTTAGCACACATGTTTAATAAGAGGCCGTACGATTTTGTTCCACACAATACAGAACTCTCCTAAACCTTCACCCACACCTAAGCTAATGATGGAACAGCCCCGGGATGATCATGCAGACTCCAGACAGAAAAGCACCAGATGGGTCAGGTTCAAATTCAGGACCCTCTTGCTGTGAGGCAACTGTGTGCTATCCTCTGAGCCACCAAGAATAATATGATTTGATCATTCAGATTATAATATAAAGCTGAGGGAGAGAAACACTCTCAGTATTTGAGGATATGTAAGTGCTACAAGACACCCACTATTAAAATCCTGTCACTCTGCTACTAGCTTTGTTTGTATTGTGACTGATAGGATCAATCGATTGTCTCATTTGACACAAGGAAGAGCAGGAAAGTCTTCTGAGAGCGGTCTACATTGATTTTGAGGTTGTGTAACCTCTGACTTTGTCAAGTTTCTAACCTCTGGAGTAAAACTAATGTCTTTCTGTTTTTGCTTTGATTCATTGCAAACATGTCAAATGTCTTTGTAAAATATTTCAAGAACATTCATAAATATACCTAAGATTTACATAATATAATCCTGAATTTTCGAATTAACCGGAGTCATAAATACACAGTTGATGTTCCTGTTTTTCTCTCTGTCCATCTGTCGACTGGACTTTGCAGTTTTAAACTTGACCAAAGTCACTTCAATAACACAAACACACGCACACACACACACCCACACACATACACACACACACATATACTCCCCAGTTACATCTTATGCCTCCTGCAATACACTGATAAGGGCCCCTCTGTCTCTCTCTTCCTGTCTCTCTCATTTTCTTTGTCTCTCTTGCTTTTTCTCCGTCTCTTTTCCATTTTGTCCTGTTTTATTCCATCTATCTCTCTTGTTCTCTGTATCTCTATCTTTGTGTCTCCCCATACGCCGATCTCTCCCGCTCTCTCATCCTCTCATCTTTATCTCTCTCCACTTTTTCATCCCCACTGTACTGTTTGTCCCCATCTCTTGATCTTTCATCTTTTCCTGTCATGATCATTCGCTCTCAAATCACTCTGTATCCCTATCTTTATATGTCCACTTTGAAAATACATTTACATCCTCCATTTTATTTTTCTATATTTGCTGTTTTACTCGAATCTTGTAATTTGTGTTTTGAAATTGTTTTGGGCTCAGGTCATGTCAGTTTTATGTCCAGTAACAACACACATTTCTAACATTATCTAAGGCATTATTCTATGAGTAGAATTGAGTCCTGTTGCTTTGCAAAAATATGCTGAGCACTATAGATTTATCAGAATGCCCTGAAGCAAAGTATTTTAATGGTCTGTTACACCACAAAGAGGGAAGTATATCAGCTTCAGTGCTAATATTTACATTTCAAAAATGTTAGTATTTACAAAAACGCCTTCAGATGAAGATGAATCACCTATTCCAGTATGTTACAGGAAACTTGTCAAGCACAAACTATCAAGATCAAGCTCAAATATCATATTATGAATTATTGTTTACACAGTGGATTATGTTAACAAATGACACCACTTTTCTTTTAGACTTTTATAAACATTATGAAATATCCATCTTTACAGTTACCGTCATCTAAAATAATAATTTGCAAATGTTATCATAACCATAACTAAATTTAACAAATTGCCATTTACTACCAGTTCTAGTATTACAGTGTACTGCAGTTCTGCGTGTGGTTTGTCTGAGTGGTGTAGCAATGTCCCAGTTGGTACAATCCATGTCAAACACTGTTCTGTCATGACCTTGCAGAAATTTTTATGGTCACTTTTAAAATGTTAAACTGTGACGTGGTTAAACACAAAATTGATGCTTTCCTCAATATATTACTTTGAGGACCGCTTTCTCGGTACCCTAAGAATGGTAACACTTATGTTAATGCGGTAATACCTACAATTGTTTTCTCGACTCAGATTGTAGGTATTCAGTTGTTGCACTTCCATAATACCTATGATCAAAGTAAACAATACCATCCTGGGATCTACTGGTAGAATGTTATTCCACTTGACTTCAGTGGACTTGAGCATGCAGAAGAGAAGTTTTAAAATTTTCTTACACTTCTCCAACTTGCTGAAGCTCTTGCCTCAAAGATTACTCAAATTATATTGACAACTGCGATCATTTTGTCAGTGGGAGAAAATTGCTGGAACAAAGCCTGCAGCGGGAAAATCTGTAGTTTGTAAGTGTGATCACCACCACAACTCAGACAGTGAAGTATCTTCCTGATGATGATAAGAAGGCAACTTCTTTGCTCTTAGTTAAATCTTGACTCTTGACTCTTCTTCTGCATATGCATATTAAAACTGAGGATGTAACAACACTGATGGTTGAATATCAATATTTTTTGACTGTATGTCAGTGGAAAGGGGCTTTAAGGATGTCAGTGCTGGTCAATTGGTCACTCAGTCAGGTTAGATTACTTTGCTCATCTGATGTTAAAAAATTTGAAAGCCTTGCTTTTTCTTTTAAGATTGCTTTTTGGCATCTTTTTTACGGTGACATGGCACGCTGTAAACTCTTTTACATTTTATTATATGAGGTTAAAAAAAACTGATTAAATTGAGAGCAAAATGGCTTATACAAGTAACTGCTAATGGAGCTCTTTAAGTCTTGCTTCAATAAAACTGCAGATGCACTTACATCAGTGGTGAGATAGAAAAGTACAAGAAACTTACATTAAATTTCAAGGATAAAGATACCATGTTGTGCCATATGAAAGAGTATCATATCTTCTCATAGGCTTCTTTTAAATGGATACAGAGTTATACTGATATGGATATGGGTATTACATCATGATCTCAAAAGTAGAGCGTAAGTATTAATAATCAGATAGTCGTGTAACAGAATGGAAAAAAAAAAGAACCAACTTAATTTTCTGCTCTTTTTTCTGCAAATAAAATCCAATATCACTGTAATGAAGAAAACTGGAGAGTATCAAATTTTCTCTTTTGCAGTAATTTCAAACTAATAATCTAGGCCTTCACAAAACAGTAAAAATAGACCTTACAAACTCTATTTTCATGGTCTGAATTATTGTGCATGCAACATTGAAACAATGTTGGTTGGTTAAGCAGTACTGATGGACAGCCTGTTATCTTGCAGACCTCATTGATTACACTAATCTTTGGTGCGTGAGGTTGCATGTGTTTGCAGGTGTGTGGGAGTACTAGCATGTCTTTCTTTGTTCACCTACCTGTGTTCACACTGATCATTCTACAGACCCTGTTTAAGATTAACGCAGGAGGTTCATTCAGCTGTCACATCCCATTGGCTAGTTGGGCTCTTCTAAATGGTCCTGCGAGCCAATAAAGTTTACTCAAGGTTAAGATGTCACAGCAGCTGTTTCCTGAAGAGATGGAGTAAATGAAATGGGCCAGATGACTCAGCAAAATGTTCCCACACAGAGGATGAAACACACCTACAGAGAGACACACACACACACACATTCGCTGGAGTCTCGTCACTCCTACACGAACTTTGCATATATACACGAACGACGTACAGACTCTGAACACTCATAAATACTGTTGATGTGTCACTCTACAACCTGACAAGGCACCGTCATCTCACCCTCTCTTGCTCTCTCTGTCACACACACAAACACAAACACACGCACACACACCCCATCTTCTGCACTCAATATGGCTCATGGCACTGAGAACAATGACTAGTGCAGTGAGTGGCATGTACAGCTTAACTTGGGCTTTGGTGCGTGTGCGCTTGTGTGTGCATGTGTTTGTAAGCGTACTTGATGTCAGCAGGGTTGATTCACACTCACTTACCCCCCGACAACTGGAATCATACCACCCGCCTCTTGATGAGCTCACATCAACACACACACACGCAAAGCTAATTAGGAGTCTTCATTATTGTTGGATTATGCTGTTCAGCTCCGCAGCTACAGGCTTTTCTTTATGGGTGGAAAGGAGCTAAGGACTCTTAAGTACATTTAGCATACTGCTAGTTTGACTTAAATAATGGATTTGTGCACAAGACTAACTAATGAAGCAGAGTTAACCTTATCCAATGCTACAACACACAAGTCCTTTTCAAGTACAGTCCTTTTCATGGTTTGTATGCTGCTGTGATATATTTGTCAGATTGTACTTTTTAAACTGCATTTGGTGGCGAAACTCCTCAATCCAAAACTATGTATGGTTATCTCTTGTGCCATATGGACATGTTTAGGGTTAGGGTTAGGGTTCTTTTCATTTTTCTTAATCATTTATGGCCAAGTTAAAGAAAATAATTGATTGATTACAACATTGGTCTTATTTTTGTAGTTTTTACCAACATCTGAAACCTGAGGTAAATGGTAATATTATTACCCAAACTGTCCTTTATAAACATCAGTTTACAGACACACTCCCTTACTTTTCTCCGAATAAAGTGCTCCATCCATTTTCTGCAGTTTGACCTGGTCCAGGTTGTGGTGGAAGCAGGCTAAGTAAATGTCTGCATTTATCTAGGGCTTTTCTGCTTTTACGGTAAAGTGCTTTGCCCATCGGGGGAACTCAGGGTTCAGAGTCCTTCTCAAGGACACATCAACATCAACATCAACATGTGGATAGGAGGAACTAGGGATTGAACTGCCCACGCTGAGATTAGTGGATGACCCGCTCTAACTCGCCTATGTCATCAATCTCTCCCCAGGGCAACTTGAGGCATTCCCAAGACACACTGGTTAAATCCCTTCAATGTATTTTGGATCTACCCCGGGTCTTCTCCCAGTTGCATCCAGAAAACCTTTAGAGGGAGACATCCAGGAAGCATCCTATTCAGAGGCCCTAACCATCTCAACTGACACCTTTCAAAGTAGTTCCTCTCCAAGCTCCTTCTAGATGTCTAGGCCCCTAACCCTGTACCTAAGTGTGACCAACTACTCTGAGAAGGAAACTCATCAGCCGCTTGTCCAAATAAAGCAGATTAGATATTGTAATCTGGCTCAACAACTGACTCATTGTATTCACCTGTCTGATGGTCTGAACACTCTTTCATTTCTTGCTCTGTCAAAAGTGTTGGTGAGTGATTAGTTGGAACCTTGCTAGGCAGCTGAACTGCAAAAACACAAAATCATGAGATCACCCAAGAATCCATTTTGCCAGGCTTCGAGCTATCTATTTGTGTCATGCATTTTCAATAAACAATTATAATATATGGTTCATCCTACCACCTACCAAGTGTTTTTTTAAGTACCTGCCTTTTTTCCAAACTGTTTCCAACGACTTCCTGGATGATTCTGTGTAAAACCGTCTGGTGCAGTCAGGTTAGATCACTTTAAACCAGAATATTCCTTTAAATCCCATTTGGTGACAACCATTTGCCATAATTGGTGAATGGAAATGAAGCCAGAAAGTGTCTTTACTGTATGCATCTACCAGGTTGGCACATACCAAAGGTGTCTTTGCTCAAGGACACTTTAGTAATATTGGGAACTGAACCTTTTCATTATGTTGGCTCTTATAACCAATCTGCCACACTCAACTGATCCCCACATTGGCTCTCCTTCCCCTCTTAAAACCATCCCACCCCTCTCCGCTCATCTCCTCCTCGCTTCTCGCATAAAAGTCATGAAGTAAAATATTTAGCATTTTGTGACTACCGTGTGTGTCTACGTGTCTCTTTATGTGTGTACATGTGACAGTACGTGTTAGTGCAGATGTGTTTGCCTCTGCTCATGGCTGCCTGGCTGTGTATTTGCGTAGGTGTGTTTGTGTGTACTTTCAATGTGTATATGTATGTGTATGTATTTCTCTTGGTCACGACTCTCCTCTTTTAGCTTGTTGCTGCTTCCTTACATCATCAACCCAAAAGATCTTTAAATCTCTACAGCTACTTTTAATTAAAAACTGCTATTCAGTATTATATTACAAAATTACTCCAGATCTCTATGTAGACAAGAAATCCTCTATTTATATTTATTCATATTTATTTATATGTATCTCTAATTATACTTTTCACAGAATAAGAGGTTGGCCTGAAGGTGGAGAGACAGAAAGGTGGCTAGTTCAATCCACCACTGACTGAAGGGTGTACTCCAGCAGTGAACTGGAGGGTGGCTGGTATTACACCTACGACGCTTACCCAATATGCCTGCCAAAGTGCCCTTGAACAAGTTGTTGACACTTCCTAGTATCGCTGCGCTGAGGATGTCCTTGCTCTATGACGCAGAGATCCTAAAAATCTCCAAACTCGCCTTCTATGCAAAACAATGTTTTTTATAGCTGAAGCGGGAGTAAAAGCTTAATAGCACCTGGGTAGTCCTGACTTTATGTAACTGCGTGACTAACAATGCATGGTAAACTCCAGACAGCTATTTTGAGTCTGGCTATGATGACAATCAAGCTGTGAAAGAATGACAGCCATTCTGTGCAGTGTCCAGCATGACTCTCAAGATGCTAGCAAAATTAGCATTAATGGCAACAGCAACATGTGCTTTGTTATGCTTACGACTGTAATCTTGCCAGCATGATATTTTATGGTGAAATATGCGTGATGCAGTTTTGCTAGCAGCCGGCCAAAACAGCCACAGTAGATAGCAAGGGGATGAGCAGCTGGCTGCTGAGACTGATTTCATTTCAAGAAGGCAGCTTGAAGAAAAATGTCTTGATTCAGCTCCAGTCAGAGAACTGATCAGTCTTCTGAGTGGTTTTAAATGGCGTTAGTGCTGTTCCAACGCCCTGATCTGTCCTAATATCAAATGTATGAAGTGTGGAATTAAAGTGGAGCAAACATTTGCTTTGTTGAGAGGCTATAGCAAACTTATATATTGTGCAGTATGTGTTTTGCTGGTTTGAAAGGCAGAGCTCTCAGGCACACTGTATGTGATGCAGAAGTAAAAGATTTGGGCTGTCTTTCTCATGATGTACAGAATGCTGATTCAACCTAAAAGAACTTATGAGACACAGCATGAGGGATTGCTTTGCACTGCAGTTTGGATTACACTTTCAGGATATTCACATTTGCTTTAAACTTTTGGAAAAAAGAAAAGGAAACCCACACTACATGTAGAAGTCATTTATAATCATATAAGATATTGAGTGTCAGAGAATATGGAAATCCCAAGACAAGCTTACACTCTGCAGCTCTTACAGGGAAATATAACATTTTACCGCAAGTGCGTGTGTCAGTGTTAGACCCTCGGGTATCAGCTAGCCTAGTTTAAGGTGTGATACACACACACATTGAGATAGCATCATTCCTGAGGGGTAAAGTTGTGCTGACCAGATGAGATGTTTTCCTTTCATCTCGTGTGTGTTTGGCTGGTTGTGGTTTTGGCTGTGGTTTTGGCTGTGCAAGTATGATTTTTATTTTTTACTTTGTGTGCATATGTGGTTTTGTGTTTCATGGGTCCTATAGGGTCATGAAAACTGACTCAGCACTTTAAGAACTTTCATACAAACTTTTTTTGCTGTGAAAATATGAGCAAGAGCTAGAAAGCTGCTGCTAGGTTTTCTTAAATTATGACAAAAGGAATTTCATTTCATTTTAGAAACAGGGTGACCTATAAAGTTAAAGTGAAAGACTGAATCAATTTTCAATAAGCCCTGCTACGCATTTCTCTTTTACATTACAATCTATTTGAAACTGTTTATCATATTTTTCAATTTTGCTAATGATTTCAAACTAAGTAGTCCTACTATCAGTTGCCCATTTCATTTAAATCAAATTCTTTTAGCCAGAAACATAGAGACCAAATATGGTTTTATTAATCATTACGTTATTTAAATGAAGAAATAATACAGTTCACTTTGTCTATGGAAAAATGTTTCAGAACTTCTGTTTCTTGTGTACATTTTTTATTTTTGTGCATATTATTTGTGTGTATGCAGCTGAGATGAAAGTAGTAAAGAGATAGAAGAGAAATATTCGTTTAGTTCTGTCTGCCACAATCCCTCTGTCTGTTTCAGGCCCATTGTCTCTCTCTGTATATCTGTCTGTTTCCCTGTATTTCACTCTCTTTGTGTCTTCAAGGTAAAAAGCTGCTCCCTATCTCATTATTTGTGTGACTCTCTCTGTGTGTGT
>NW_023340268.1:9699117-9699375 GCF_004916995.1 Morone saxatilis
ATTTTTTGCTCAACCCATTTGCTGTGATACACACATCTACACTGTATATACAAACATGCAAGTACTTACAAACAAGTCTGTGGCTTAACTTGGCAAAAATATAGATCCATAAAGTAAACACAAACAAAAAAGCATTCTAAGCAAATGTTTAGTGGTACCTTGTTTTTTTTTTTAATTGGCTTAATTAATTGAACGTTTGGAGACAAAAAATAAAAGGGAGGATTGTTTTGGATATATTTTGGCAGAAATTGAATATAA
>NW_023340268.1:9699422-9715932 GCF_004916995.1 Morone saxatilis
TACAGACACTGCAGGTCGCCTTCCATGGCCATGTTGAACTGTCATGTTTCTACAGTAGCCCAGAATGGACATACCAAACAGTTGTGGATGTACGGCCTTTGTAGAAATGCCCTTTTGCGTTTTTCGCAAGTTTTGCGGCTACCGTAGTTTCTCCTACACACACACACAAACAGTTAGTCAGATACAGACGCAGGCGGTGTTCAGTCAGTTGCAATCTTCAACTTCACAGCTAGATGCCATGAAATCCTACACACTGGTCTTTTAACCTTCATTTGCAATATTATAATATCGAATCATTATGTGAGAGAGGAATGAGAGGCATGGGGTTAATGGGATTCATAAGTAGAATATATAACAATGTGGAGTAAACTTTGACATGACAGATACAATGGAGAGAGAGAGAGAGAGAGAGAGAGAGAGAGAAGCGATGGGGAAACGGGAGGGAGACCACAGTGCAGTATACTCACGAGATAGAGAAGCAAGACGAAGTGCTTTGATTTACACATTTAAACATTAATGGCAATCTTCAGGGAGAAAAAAAAAACATCACTGTGCTGTTAACATGTTGCTTGAGAGGAGAGAAGAGAGAAGCCAGAGCTTGCAACATGCTTCCTGCTAGAAGCTTCCAGCAGCTCAACACAGCTTCCACACAGGAAATCAACCCAATAGCTACAGGTTAAGCTGGATTGATAATAACACCACTGTTTTCATCAAATGCTGCCATTCACAGAATCTCTAGTGGCATTTATGTGGAAATGCTCAATATCTTTCCATTTCAAATGTCTACAGAAAGCATGGGGAAGAAGAGTGCATGAACGAACAGGAGAAGGCTTCAGGGAAAGAAGAAGATGTGAATGTCAGTGGGGGAGAAGCGAGAAAACATGCTTAGTATAGGATGCTCCTGGCACTTCACACATGCACAAACACACATTTACATGTAAGTTTTCACACACATAGATGATCTTTTCAAGCTAATTCACTACAGTAAATTAAAGTCGCATGGTGCTTAAGTGGTTGCCTTATCCAAGTCTGCATTTTAAGTTGTTCTTAGCTGCATGATTTCTGTTTTTGTTTTTTTCTTCTCTAGTATTTTCCAGTTCACTGACACCCCTTCATACTGCATTCGAGCATAGATTGTTAATTTTTGACACTCTGCTCTCTCACGCCCCCGACATTCTTACGCATAACTTTGATCCCGCTTTCGTCAGTACAACGGCACGTAGAATATATCTGAGGGTGTATGAGGATGGGTTCTTACATTTGCCTTGTTTTATTGGGCGACTTTCACTGCATTTATCTTCTTCTTTCCCTCCCTCTCCTCCTCATGCTGGGAAGTTGTATCCTACCCAGCTCACACCATCAGTGCTTCTTAACTCGTCCTACCTCCTATTGTCTTTACCTCTGTCTCTCTCTGCATGACCTCAATTCACAGACAGGCTCACATCTATTGCTCTCTCTGCGTCTCTTGCCAGGTGTAGCTGTGTCGAGCTTCAGGCTAATGTGTGTGAGCGGTGCTGGGTGTGTGTGTGTGTTGTACTGGGCTTTATGAAGCATGTTTGTAGTATGTGTGTGTTTGTGAGACCTTCTGTTTTTCTCTCCTCTCTCTGTCCTCAATTCCCAGGCAGCCCTCAACCCCCCTTCTTGTTCTTTTTTCCCCCCTTTCTCCCTCCTTTTTGTCTCCTTTCACCATGTGCGTGTGTCTCTCTCACCAGGTGTATTTTGTTTTGAGCTTGAGGCAAATGTATGTGTGGAAGTGAAGAGAGAGGGGGGGGGACCAGGGAGAGTGAGAGGGAGGATGCCCTAGTTCTTGCAGTAAAACTAGAGGGGCAAATAAAATAAACTGCAATCAAGGCAATAACAGTAAAATCCTTATGCAGAAAACTGTAAAAACGTTGTATGTGTGTCTGAGCCATCAGTATTTCAGTGTGTGTCCGTATGCTTGTGATCTTAATTGTGAAGGAAGTGTACACCCCTCCCTTCCAGCTGTCATCACGGCTCCTCTAGAATCCCTCTCCGGCAACCAGCACCCTAGTGGTGCAAAAGTAATTGAAAGAACTCAAATTACATTAATTAAATGATCGGCTTCCTGGTTTTATTTGGTCCAGTCTGGGAGGTTCTTGTGCTCAATTTACCCACCATATCTTAAGAAATCCCCTCTAGCAGACACATCAAACACAGCAAAGACTTGTGAGTTGGGAATGTAATGAAATATGTTGATGGAAAAGTAAAATTAGTACTGAGGCTCCAATTGAGCCTGTGGAATGCTGTGCTGATAGCTGTTATCATAATTCATTTGTTCAGTATGATATGTAAAGGGGAAATTCCACATAGGTTACCTTAGACTCACGGGACAAAAAAGCAGCCAATCAGTGAGAGTGTTAATTAAATATACGGGTCATTGTCCAATCATCAGGGGTGTCATTTGGCCTTAGTGGTGGATTATGGATCCAGTGATTGTGGTTGGCTTGTAATTAGCCTTCAGAGATAGCTGCTCAGATTCACTGAGCATATGGCTTACACTTTGGAGAATAAGCAAGAACTGATCGTAAAAGCCAACAGTAATGTTTGTAAAAGAGATGAGTATTTATGGAGGTGGTAGGCTGATTTTGTTACCAGATAGAGCCGAGGTTGCTGTTTTCCCGCTTCCAGTCTTTGTTGCTAAGCTAAGCTATATATTTATCGTACAGACATGAGAGTGGTATCTTCTCCCTATTCTCCCTATTCTTTTAATATGCTTCGAAAACAGACTAGAGTCTTCTTGGAAGGCTTTTAACAAGATTTTAAAGCCTGGCTGCAGAGATTTGCTCCCAGCCACAAGAGCACTGAGGTTGGGCATTGATGTTGAGTGATAGGATCTGGCTTGCAGTCGAGGTTCCAGTTCATTCCAAAGATGTGGGTGTTTTAGAAGCCGAAACAGACAAAGACAGAGAAGTTTGAAGGAGCTAGCCTACCGACCGCAGCATCCGTGTGCACAGCCATTGCCATAGTCCAAATCTTCTGATCCAGTTGATTTGAACTATTTTGGCAAAGCCCTTTAAAATTTAATCAGATGTCATTCAATGATGTTTCATCAATAAACCAGGAAAGAAATACAGAATAAAACAAAAAAGTAGCAAGCTTGAAGGAGCTATCGGCCACAGCATCTAAATGCATAGCCATTGCAGAGTAAGGAAAAATGCACCGAGAAGGACATTTTCATTTAAAAAGACTAACCAGTCTGATGACCCGAAACAAACATTTTGCATTTCTGTTAGATTTCTCTTTACTTAACAATATATACACCAATACAGATATATGTGCAAAGCCAGTATCAGTTTAGCTGTAATATGGGCAAATCCACATATTTTTGGCCATATTGCATATTGGGATTCCCTTCACCTTTTCTCTTCTTTCACATTCCGCCTGGAAAAAACATATAAAACATAAAAAATAAACATAAGGCTTATTTTGACACAGAGTGCAGGAGTTAAACTTATTTTGATTTCTGTACACAAAACCCCACTGCTCCTCTCTAATTTTCCAGTTTTATGATAAGGTAAATATTTTGAGATAAACTTTGATGACTTTGATTGCAACATAAAATCCCTGTACAATTTTGTAAACACATTTTTGCATTGTGGTTTGAAATTCAGTTCCTCTAAGATTTGGTTTTCCCATGGAATGGGGCTAATGCACATTCACCGGTATGCTGACAGGGGGACCTTGTGAATGATGTAACCCAGAGAAATATCAGCAATCTGGGAAAGCTGATGTCTCTTCTTCCCCCTTCTCTTCTCTATCTTATCAACTTCTTGTTTCTCCCTCCCCTCTGTGCCACTCAATGCTCTTGGTCCCTTCTCTCTCCTCCCATCATCTCCCCCTTCTCCTACCCCACCCCATCTCATCTGTTTGTCCCAAAATACAATCTGGTCTTTTTCCTTTCTCTACTTTTCTTTCTTCATCTTATTTTGTTCGTTCATCTCCCACTCCCTCTGTTACTCACTTCATAAAGCTTTTCAATTTTTCTCAGCATCTCCCTACCTTTTCCCCCTTTCCCCCCTTCTTTTCCTTGCTTTCTCTTCTCTACCTCCCTCTTTTAAATGCACGCGTGAGAGAGAGAGATTGAAAGTAAGATGAGATTGAAAAGAGGATGAAAACCTGAAAAGGATGGATCGGGGGGGGGGGACAAGTGAAGAGAGAGGAGGGAAAGCGAGGAGACGATCAAAGAAAGGAGACTCCAGAGAGTTCTTAAATTAAATAGGAGATTAAATCAATTAATATTGAATTGTTGAGAGATAGAAAGAGAAAGAGAGAAGGAGGGGCAGGTGGAGGATAAGAGAAATGCTCCATGTAACATATTTAAAATGACTGCTTAATAAAAATATGCTCTCTTTCCGGCAAGAGGGTCTGCAATACACTTTTTTAGCTGAATGTACCAACAGCAATATTTTTTTATTAGAATATGCAGCCTAATGAAATCTTAATTTGCAGGAAACCATATGTAAACCACTCAAACTTTATTTTCCAAAGCACCATATCAATTCTTGAACAAAAAAAAAACTGCAAATGATGCAGGCGACAAAATTAATTGAACCAGGCACAGCATTCTCCAAAAAGCCTGATTGCCAAAATTCACTGGCAACTTTCGTGGGTTTACCAGCCAATTTTACTGGTGAGGTAGCTGACAAACTAAGCCAAAATTCTATTTGGTGACTTGTATTAAACTCGTACTCTTTCCAGAAACACAGCAGCACATAGTGAGAATTTAGACAAGCACACGCCAAGGGAATTTAACAGAAAATTTGCAATTTACCACTCCAGCTATGCCCCAATTCAGCAAGCCAGAACAAAAAATGTGCCTAATATTTTATCATATTTCCACCTAGCTTTGCCGTTTCCTTTAGCTCGGTGCTGTGTTTCAGCATTCAGCTCATTGTTTTCATTTTCTAGCTGACAGTATAAGGTTTGGTTTACTCTTACAGTTCCCCTGAGCATCGTAGTACACTACCTGCCCAGCACGAAACAGCAAACAGACACAGTTGAAGAGCCTTCCCTCAGGAGTTGTTGGAAACCAAAACAGAGTTTAAAGAAGACTGATTATCAGACTTTTACCAGGTGGCAAGAAAACTCCAAGTCATGCTGCTCAGCATCTGCTGGTTGTGTAAGCAGCTGTTGCTAACAAGTTCATATCAACTCCAAAAGTTAAAGTTATTAACCACAATTTCAGTCAATGCTATGCTAAAGCCATTACCACATCTGACACTTTGTATTTAAACATAAATGTCAAAAAAGCCCTCGTGTCATTAGGTACCTGGCACAACTTTTAGGCCAGTATGACGTACACAGTGTCCATGTTTAGGCCCAACAGGCACATGAGCTACTGCATTTGACACTACATCCCTGTCCCAGCAGCTAGCAATAACCTAACCATGTATGGGCATCTGAGGAAGCCATGTCTTTCAGAGGATGACAAACCCCCTTACTAGTGGTTAGACAAGTAGCCTCATGACCAGGAAGCTGTCAGTTTTAATGCAAGACTGGCTGGAAAAAAGTGCACTCTCACCTCCTTTTTGAACTACCTCTGAAAGAAACTTCCCCAAGCTTGCTCCTCACCGGCCAACAGAAGAAGACAATCTTTTGTACTCTGTATTTCCCAGAGGTGGACATGTGTAACTCTCACTGAAAACATTTCCGTACCCTTCAAAGGACAAATTCCCGCAGCGTCTTAGTAGTCAATCTCAAAGCGATTTGGAATTTTTAAGTCCTTCACAATCAATCACGGAGTAAAGCCCTGATTGACAGCAGACAAACCCTTGAGATGTCAACCTGCCTGGAATAATGGTCTTTCTTTCATGCTTGCCTTTACTTCCTCCATGCCTCTCCACTTTTCCCCTGCCTAACTCATTTCTCTTTTTCCCAGCTGACAATCAGGCATGTAACCCCCACCTACTTTTTCTCCATATGCCTCCATTTTAGTCTCTTGCTCTATTTAGATCCTTGTTCAGTACATGCAGGAGCCCATTTCTTTTATCCCCTCTGTCCTCTCTTCTGTTCATTGGTTTCTATCTTTCTCTGCCCCTTCTTTCTTGATGACTTTAGGGAGCACTGGTCGCTTTGGCCATCAGATAACAATGTCCTTGATCGATACATTCTGTGTGAGCATGTGTGTGCAAGCAAGTATGTGTCTGTGTGTTTGTGTGCTAGTCTGTCATCAGTGTGTGTGTGTGTGTGTGTGTGTATAGCCTTTTAAGGCATATCTCTTTGGGATCAGCATGTGGCTGAGCATTGAGCTTTTAATACCTTTGCTAAAGCTATAGGGGCCAACATTCCTCTCCTATCGTCCTCCCTCCCTTTCTAATTAAGCTTTTAATACAACTTAAAAACCTTAGAAGACAACATTACTATTCATGGAAAGAAAGAAAAGAAATGGGTGAAAGAAAAAGAGGAGAAAGTAAGGGACAAAAATAGGGAGAGATAGCATAACTGGATGAGGTGATAGATAGGAGAGAAAGAATGGCAGATAGAGGAAGGGATTACAGGAAGAAGGGATGGAGTGTGTGTGAGAGACAGTTGGCAGTCATACCAATTTAAAACAACGCACAGTATTTTCCATAATGCTGACAGTTTTAAAACTCTAAATTAGCTGAGAAAATGTCATAAGGTCTCAAGGGATTCTCTGAGTGCAGACAAGAGATGGAAATTTTACTACATTTCGCTCAGGTTGAGTAACCGACTAACCGACTAGACTGGGAAATGTCAGTAGATCTCTAGGGATAATCTTGAAAAGTAATACAGAAAGCACGCCCCAACTAATCTTGACTATAAGTGTTGCAAATGTAATTTGACACATGAATTACAGGTATATGCGTTTATAGAGCATTTGAGTCCTAGACTGGAAAAGATTTGATTCACAAGCATTAGGTAAGTGAAATACAAGAGAAAGAATAATGGTCTGTACAGCACTGTTCACTGTACAGTCACTTCTCATATGTTTAGTAAATCACTTTGGCATGCTGCAATTACAAAGTTGGGTTTAAATTGTTAAGCAACTTTCAAGCACAGAGCACATTGCAACAAAGTGGGGATAGCAAAATACAATAAAGGAAAGGAATGCACTTATTAAAGGCATACATTTTCAGTGCAGTAATACATTTTCAGAAGAGAAAATTGGAACACAAAAGATATATTTTACACATCAGAAAGTTTGTCCCATTTAGTAATAAAATGCTGTTTTCTTGTGATTTATAAAGACACAAGTCACCGACTAAGAACTAAACTGTGAAAAGAGTTATGGCAGAAATCTATTCAATGACAAACTGGAAACCAGTATTAAGAGATATGCTCACTTCACTTGGCTCCTCTGGCAGCAGCATTCTGAACTGTGTCACAGTCTTGGTCTTTTTTGGGGGATCAGACACATTTTAGATGTACCCATTCGTTTTAATGATGAACAATGATAACAAGTTAGAGGATGGTTGACTGTCTGTTTACGCCAAACTAGAGGCTAAATGTCAAGTTGTGGTTCAAAACGACTAATGATTTAAGCACCCCCTGGCATTTGGCATTTCTCTCCTTTTCTTGCCAAGATTAGATTAGATCTGTTTGAAAATTGAAATAAAAGTAGACATAGTGCAGAGAAGAGACACAGAACAAGATGAACTATAATACAAGAACACACAGAAAGGTCAGACACTTATTTCCACAGTGGGACTCTCACCTAAAAGACAGGGTAAAACACAACATAAGAGACAGAGAAAAGGCACTGAACAACACACTCAACACTGAGACACAGTCATGTTTTCTTTCTTTTACTTTACTCTCATGTGTATCTCTGTGTCTGGGTGTAGCAGGCACTAACAAGTGTGCTCAAGCACTTTCATCCATTAATGTGTATGTATCAGAATGTGTATCCATACAGGTATGTGTCTACATGCGCGTGTGTGCGCGGCCTTCAAAGTGTTTCTTTTAGGTTATTTTAGCGTCTACGGATTCAACTTTCATCACAGCTGGATGCTGTTTGATCACCTTACTCACCTGTCTGTCTGCGTAACATCAAAGAATGGAAGTGTTCTTTCCTGTGTGTGTATGTGTTGTCATTATTTGTTGCACAGTGCTAACCATAGGTCCATAGACAACTGATACTGCAGTTGATGACAGCAAAGATAAATATGAATCGAGTCTTTTCAGTGAGTTGTTATAGGGTTGAACCACTGAGCAACAATTCAAATTCAGTCACAGTGCAATGTGAAAATTACTTCTTGACCTTGTTAGTTGATTTTCCTACCTACTTAAAGGGATCAAAAAATCAAAAACTTAAGTAGACCAATTACCTTGTGCTGCAACACTAGGCATGCAGGGAATAAAAAAACCAAAAAAACAATTGTAGACATTCTTCCTCTTATGAACCTCAACTGCCTTTCCTATCGCTCTGCATTAGGTCTCATTCCAATATCCCATTTAAACATGAAATTAAAGGACCAGTGTGTGGGATTTAGTGGGATCTAGTGGTGTAGTTGCTGACTGCACCCTCACCTATAACCCTCCCGTTTTCAACCATGTAGGAGAAACTATGTTGGCTGTGTGTAGGGCCAGTGTTTCATTTATCCTTTCTGGGCTAGTAGTAGGGCTCTGTAGATAAAAATTGAATTTATTATTTTCAGATGATTACATACAAATGAAAACATACCTATGAATGTTATGTTCCACCTTCGCCAATAGATCCTCTTAAATGTTAAAATTTAATACTACTTAAATTAGGGTATTTAGCTGAATCCTCAATCCACAGTGTATTAGGGACTGTACAGACCCTCACCAGTATTATTATATTTTGAATGGTTCCTCCCTTGGGCTTAGTAAAAAATGGCAATACCCTTCCCCCAATATCTCATACCAGTATATTTATGGCAAACATGGCAAACAATATATCAAAGGGAAAGCTGGAATACGACATAAATCCAGGATGAAGAAAAGTTAAAACTGTCTTCCCTGCTTTCCCAAACAAGACCCCCATTTTTATCCCCATAACCTTCTCCACATTCTGACCCGCCCTCCCCTACTGATTATTTTTATATCGTCTCCTGCAGTGCACAAGAACCTGCAGGTATAGTGCAATATTCCACAAGACCTTGACAAGACATGTAATGTTGATACATACCAGTCGTCGCAGCAATCAAACCCCAACTCAATGCAGCATGTGTGACCTTCTAGGTAATCTACTGCCATTAATTGATTGAGTGCCCCTGAGTGTAGTCAAACTGATTTTTATCACCATACTTACTGCAGCTGAGTGAAATATTGCCCCTAATTTTTTATTGCACATTCATGTTTGGTTTCAACACTAAAGAGATGTAATGAATTTATGAATCAGTTGTTTTCTAATGCAATTCATATGGTGAGCATTTGGAGATATGTGCAACATTTGCTTTTACTTTGTATAAATGACAATGCTAAATATCAAAATGATTCACCCAGTGCGAAGAAGTGCAGAGGTTCCCATGAAGATAGAATTCCGCAAAAATGGCAAGTACATACGATTTCATGTCATTTATGGCTTTAGAGAAGACCTTGTTGTAAGTAAAATCACTTACCAATTCATAAAAGCCACTTCATACTCGGCAAAAACTTGAAACCCTTTAACAGGATTGCTGACCTTAAGGTTCAACCTCCCTTTATCACCAAAGCCATTATAATAGGGCAGATATTTTGAGGTTTCCTTAGAGGCTTTTGGTTTAAATCATTCAGGAATGCAATCCACCTAACACAAACAAAGCTAAACAGTCAAGGGGGGTGGGAGGCATTTAATTATTGTGGACTAAAATCTCCTTCAGCAAGTTTCCTACCTAATTTAACAGATTAATTGGCCATTTATTCAGTAAATGCACATAATACATTCTCACACTAGCCACAGTGCCACAGTACCAAATCCACCGACAAACTTTTTGCTCAACATTTAAAATCTTTTTTTTTTGTCTTTTCTCGGTTGTGACCTAGGATCTAAAATTATTGCTAAAAAGAGCTGTAAGCTTTGGGCAACTCTTAAGACATTGACTTTACACTAACCCCTGACATTTATCTCTGAGAGTGACTCACAATAAACACATAGCCTACACACTTGTGGAAACACACACACACGCTTGGTCTTTTTAAGGGCTAGTGGTCTAATGCGGGCTGTCAGCTCTGCCACATTGTTTTGACTTGTTACAAGGGATAGCGCTAGAGGGTGGAGGCATGTGTGTGTGTGTGTGTTTTACTTTATGTGCAAATGACTGCATGTGTACATTGTTTTTTGCAAGTTTGTGTGTGCAGTGTTTATAAACTCTAAGGACATTATATGTGCATTATGTGTGTTTAGCATATGTGTGTCCATGTATATCAAATGTTAAACATACACAAAACTGTGTGTGTGTGTAATATAGAAAAATCATCTTTTCTCACACTCGCTCGTTCTTCTCATCCCCCGTTGTTTTTTTTTCTACTGAAAACAGATTTGACATGGCCTTCACATACACATACTTACAGATGCACATACCGTACATACTCCCACACACAAAAACACACTCAGATGCCTCTGAGGCAGATTATATCAGATTGATCAATGTTTCAAAAGCAATTTAAGTCTTTCAGTCTACATGTTCTGTAAAATAAATCACATACACACACACACACATTGAAATAATCTACTTCATCTTTGTATCTCCTTGCTCTTCCAGTAACATCCTCAGGTTGGTCATCTCACATCTGCATACTCACGATCAGATAGAGGCATGCACTTCTTCCTGTGATCACCTCCTTCCGAAAACGGATCTAAATGCCAATTTTCAGCCCGATAAAGTAATGTGGAGGGAAAAAACGCCCTCAAGTGGGATGTATGCATCTGTTTCTGTGTCTGTTTCAACAAGCTTGTTGGCATTAAAGAGAAGGCAAGCTTCTGTAACAGCAGACATGTCGTACAGATGTCACCCAGTTAAGGGTCAGTAATCTTGCGGCCATCAAGGTCGTCACCACTTTTCGACATGGGTCACTTGACTCTGAATGTCAACATTAATGAGACTTCATATCTAAGTTATATCACATCTTAAGATCAAATAAAATTGTAACTTAAAAGGCAAATCACCAGCTCCAACCAATTCCTGAAAGCTGCAACAACTGCAATCCTCATCAGTCTGGTGATGCAATACATGTAAACCTTGCTTTGACATCAGAGGGTGCGTGCGGGGGTGGAGTGGTGAAGGGGTGGCACAGGCACTGAGGAAATAATTCTCCAGGAAGGTGGGAAAATGTGGATGTGGGAAGTGCTCTCCCCTCCCCAAAACAGCGACCTTCAATTTGCCCGTAAGCAGAGCGCTTAACCACCAATTGCTCTGGTGAAAGTTTGCAAGGCGCACCAATTACAAGCAAAGAAAACTGCGGTTGTACCGGGCAGCCCCCGGGTCTGAATATGTTTAGTAGCTATATTAAAACGAAGCAGGGATTTGCTGTGTAAGGGCACGCATGTTGAGAAAAACCCTTCCTGGGATAAGTAACACTTTAAAAGAAACTGTGAAATTGAGGTCAGACGAAGAAAGAGATACCTGGGTGCCAAGGAAATGTTGGCAGCTGCGATTTTGATTTTGCCCTCAGAAAACATACTGACTTTTAAGATACAAGTAGAAGTAGAGTCTTTATCTCGTACTGTCACTCTTTTAGTCTGTCTCTTGCTCTCCCTCTGCTACTCTCATCATAGCAGCAGCGCCCTTTCCTATCTCAGTAGCTATCTGTAATGGGCACAATGTTCAAAGCAAAGCAGTGGTGTTTGTGTCTGGGTGTTAAGTGTCTCGGCATGCCTGCGTGCCTGTGTGCATGCGGTGTGTGTATCCTTGTAAAATGTCTTTTACATGGCCCTGCATGCTCTTTCTCCCTCACCGTCTCTCTTCTTCTCTTACTCTCTCTGCCCTCCAGAGTAGACTGAATCTTCCTTCCAGTCAATTGAAGCCGTTTTCATGTCTAGCACCGTGCGCAGCTGCAGGCAATGTGCATGTGTATCTGTGTTTGTGAGTATGAAAGAGTCTGCATTTTTTGTGTGTGTGTGGTTTCGTTTGTGTGTGTGTGTGTGTGTGCGTGTGTGTGTGTGTGTGTGTGAGTGAGTGTAGGCTGGAGGCAAGCCATGCCACTGTATGAAGCCTGCTGAGCATTGAAGAGGGGAACGACAACCCTCCACTGTCTGATTGTAAAAAAGTGTGTGTAGATGTTGTTTACGTGAAAAACTGCGTAATTTAGCAGAAGTTAAATTATGCTGCGCAGTATGTTTGTTTGAATCATGACTCTTTATAAAAGCTAGTCATGTGAATCCTAATCTTCCTTATTATAATCATATTAGTCTGTATTTAAATAGTTGGCCATCAGCACATACTCATAATTCAGCTGTATGGTTGTACTGTTTTTATTCCAGTTCTATTTATAAATACAAGAACTCAAGTGGAACGTACATATTAAACATATTTTAAATAACCGGTCAAGTTAGTCCGAATTACACCAATCCCCGTTCATTTATGATAATATAAAGGAAAGTTCCATCCACAAGTATGTGTATGCTCAAAAATGTGCTCAATATGTCCAGTGGCTGCAAGACTTTATGTGCATGGGTTTAAACTGAAATACTTACATTTATGAACGTTAAAGGTCCAATGTGTAGGATTATACACTAATGAAAACATACCTTTGAATATTATAGCTACAAACATAGCAGTTCAGCATAGCAGAATACATGGAAGATATTTTGATAAGAAATTCTTAAAAAAAAAAATATCTTAGTTTTCAGGTGATTATACATAAATAGGAAAAATAGTTAATGGCATAGTTATATTCCATTTATGGCAATAAAGCCACCTAAATATTACACACTGGACCTTTAAGTAACTACAGTGGCTTTTCACCAGAAAGAGGATTTGTTAACTGTCATGTAAACGAGAAACCTGGTTTCCGTTTAGATGGCTGTATACACGGATTAAATGTTGCCAGGTTACTACAATACATATAAACATGTTACCTAATTACCTAATTAGCTTTAGCAACCAAAGAGCCACATATTTCTCTCAGGAGTTGGTAGAGACCAAAGGCAGATCTAAAAGGAAATTAATATTGGACACACGACAGATGAATGATCATGTTGCTTCATAACTGCTAGAGGTGTAAATAAGCATCTGTTTGTTAACAAATTTGCCATATCAACTTAAAATGAGACAGTATATCAGTGTTGTGTTCACTACTTGTTTCCACTGTCCCCAAGTGGACAAAACATATCTTGTTGTAGGCATATAAATCCATTAGTTGTAGCTGTTTTTGTATAATCTCAATTTGATGTTACATCATCTGTGATTGGCCTGTTATCAGCAGGACAGGAAAAACACCACACCACCAAGCATCTTAACTGGTATTAAAAATACAAAGATAATCCTAAATACCAGAAAATGCTTCACAATGAATTTCTCCATATAAGCTACAGATTCATAAAGCCCATCCAGTTACTTGCTGGGTTCAGCTTTACACATTATAAACGTTATATTCACCACTTAAACACCTAGACTTTACTACATATAGGCACTCAGTGATCCTGGTTTGGGTTTAATTTCCCTGCTTGATTGCTGTGGAGGTACTAACATTGTGTATGAGCTCACCCCCATGCATGCACTGTGTGTGCAAACTGGTCTATTCATCTGCAGTGTAGCAATCATGCGAATAAACACAATCATGTGCAATCAACTCCCATCAATACTGTCCAATCATTTTAATCATAATTATATTGGCCTCAGGTAGATAGTTTACTTTAGTAGCTTTATTGAGAAACAAACTCAGAGTTACAACATGTTCAGTGTCATGAGGTGCAAACTGTGATGCAGTGTTGTTCATTAGTATTGGTTTAAATGAGGACTTCTCTATCTCATTATCTAAAAGCTATTTTGGGGTTATTTAATTATTATTAACGTCGATGAAAAGTTTTAGTGTTTAATGATCTAAATGTTGTTTCAGGGATTTTCATTAGCATTACTTTTCAATTCAGTCGTTTAGAGACACATGCTCTATCCTGAATGTTATTTGAAAGAATTTCATTAGTATTTGTTTTAATGGGGAGCTTTACTGAGTCTAAATGCTCATTTTAATTGTTTCGACTGTAGTGGTTTCATAGGGGCATTTAGGAGTCAAATTAGCAACTGAAAATTGCTACCAGCCAAAGGCTAGTTATTTTTTGTTGTGGTTTGTAAATCTGTGAATGTTTCTTCTTTTCTAGTCCCAAAACATCTTTGTCTTCTCACATGGAATCGTTTTAGAGCAAAATTGAATAGAACAGAATGCCATACTTTCTTTTTAGATGCAGCTTCCTCATTGCCCATATTTTCCTCAGCTTACTCTATATTGGAAATAAGTAATAATATTACATGAATTAACACATTTTAAATTAGAAATATTGAATTTCACTCCACTAAGCCAATTGGTATTAGTTTGATTCCCTGAAGTGCTATTTCAGAGGCTTTTCCACCCGTGCAAGCAGCATATCTGCGGCAGGATGCTGGATGCACTCAAAGCAGGTGTTTCCACGCAGGTGTGGTTTCTGACTTGATTAACTTAATTCAGTTAATTGGTTAATTAAACAATCAATTATCCCATCATCCCTTCCCGTATGCCATTACGGTCATCACACTACACTCGGCCACTGTCCAAATCTTCCACTTGGCTTCAAATGACTTAAATGAGTGCATCTGTCTCCTGGATGGATGGAATAAAAAATGAAATGGAGGATAAAATGATGGATGGGCACACAGAGGGAGCAATGACGAATGCTTGGATGGATAGATGAATGAATGAATAGATGTATGAAACAGTGGGAGGGGTTAATTTTTTTCATTTAGTGAAAGGCAGTAATCCTGGACCTATCACTGAAATACTTTTTTTTTTCAGCTTTTATAGTGTAGCCATCAGACCCAAAAATAGGCATTACGTCTGTGTAATCTGCATGATGGCCAAATGATCCAGTAACATATAGTTCAATAAGGATTCATGACAGATTTTACTTTTGGTTTTCAGACATAACCACACAAAATAATTTTAATGAATTTCTAAATTTAGACTGGTTAACTTTTTGTTGACAGAGTGAGTCACTAGCACTATTTTAAGGATAATTAAATACGGTCTATTCTAGGAAACAGTTTTTTATCCTTTGTCATATTATCTCCCTCAAAAAAACACACAAACACATATATATCTCACCCCCTCCTCTCTTCCCTCTCTGTATCACCTCTGTGGATATAATAGTCATGAAGACAGCTAATGTCAAACCACCAATTACACAGTCAGTCGCTTTTTATCCTCTCCCTCTCTTGTTCTCTGCACCCACAGCCACCCACTGGCACGCAGTTGGAGACAAATGGACACAAACACACACACAACACACGCACAGGTTCAGATGTCACGCACTTTTGTTTATCAGTCATGTCAACAACAAGTATTATAGCATGGTAATTACTAACAGACCCGAGACTTTTCCTTTTTACACATCAGCACGCAAAAGACACACACACACACAGATGCAAACACACACACAGAGCTTCAAAGAGGAGATTAACCCCTAAATACATTTTACTCATGTTGCTGCTTCCTTTTTGAAAAAAAGGCCTTCATCTTTCTAGACTTCTGTCACTATTTATACATTTCTTAACTCACATGATAAAAAGCAACACTGTTCTTCAGTCTTTGTTGATCTGTCCCAGGCTGTTGATATTGTTTCAATGATTCTGCTTATGACTGGTTGAAATCATATCTCTCTGGAGGAGTTCAAACTGCTTTGGTAGATGGTTTGAAATCAAATTAACTTTCCTACTCAGCACTGTAATGCCATTTTTATGCTGATTATACCATCTTGTGTGCCATTGGCCCTTCTCCAGATTACAGTATGGTTGGTTTTGATGACCTTCAGATCTTACTGTTTAATTTGAAGCTTGTTCTAAACTCCAAAAAGACAAAATGCATGTTTTTCACAAGACACCAAGCCACTGTTCCCAATCCAATGCAGCATTATAAATACTGAGGACTTTGGTTTGACAGCAGATTGTCACTCACTCAGACTCACAAACTTTTTGCTCAAAAATTATATATTCAAGTTGGATTCTTATACAGAAGCAGAGCTTGTGTCTCATTTGACAACAGAAAACCTTTTAAAAAACCATTATGCAATGCACCATACTGTCTACACTGAATTATTGATATATCCTGTATACCCATGCTGCCTCTACCCTTAAACTACTGAATGCTACCTACCACAGTGGCATTCAAGATGGCACAATATCACACTCATCATCAGACATCAGAATACCTGTGTCTTCATTATAAGGCTTGCTATCTAAGCTGGCAAGAGTCTTTGTTAAGTTCAGAGCCAATAACCATGACACTAGATCACATAAGTGGTTTCCAGTACTATGCATCTTACTACTGGAATGAACACAGCTTGAATACAGAGACAGTCATCCCTTTGAGACCTTAAAGCTTGTGTGTGTGTGTGTGT
>NW_023340268.1:9716032-9716195 GCF_004916995.1 Morone saxatilis
AATAAATAAAGTAACTTTTACTCTCACACACTCTTTCTCTCCCTCTCTTCCCTGCTCTCTTTTTCTCCAATACCATTATTGGAACCATCAGCCAAAGTGGTGGCATCTACTGGCCCTGATGCTCCCAGACACAGACACGCCAATACACACTCTCTCACACACA
>NW_023340268.1:9716282-9723869 GCF_004916995.1 Morone saxatilis
CACACACACACACACACATAGTGTCTATCCGGGCATGCTGCCCACTGCATGCTAAGCTAATGAGATTGGCAATGTGCCACATTACCAATATCAGCGGCAACCTTCCTTCCATTCTCTCTCAAATGCACACACACACACATAGAGAGACACACAAACAGATTCACGCTCTGAGACACAGAATCAAACAGACACAGAAACACTGACAGACACGGGTGATCACACAAGAAGAGAAACTCAACCACATGCACAAAGTTATGCCCACAAAGACATTTTTGCAGTTAAATACAAAACAGATTGATAGAAAGGAGGGAGGCATAATTAGCTGGCAAGAGTTTAAAATGAAAGGATGGATGGAGGGATAATGGATGGTGTTTTTTTCAGGATTCCAAACAGATTTAGTTGATGATGCTGTGTCCTGAAATAACTTAATATTTTCAAATAGTCAAGATCATCAGGAATTGAACAAAAGACATTATTGATACTGACCATATTTGAGTTTTGTCATACATTATTAAAATGAAGCTTGGTGGGACCAAGATTCCTTTTGATAATGTATATACAAGCATGTATTATTTCTCCAATTTCTTAGTTAAGTTAGTTAAAACAGCTTTAAAGCTGCATGCTGAAATGTAGCACAAGACATGATGTGTTGAACGTGTGTTAGACTGTGATGAATCAGGTTACCTATTCATGTCCTTTCACCCAATCCCATTTTTCATCCAGCTTGACACCTCTTTACAGAGTCATTCAAAATTTACATTCTCATACTTCTAGATTGAAAAGAATAGTAATACATGTTAGAGCAAATTTGACCAAAATTGTGACACAGTGCCATTGTTGGAACTTCCTGTCCACAAAAGATGCCAAAAGTGGGTAGAAATCGTTTTGCATTTGCTTCATTGTGCCTGAAAGCACTGACATGAAAATTTCATGAAGTGGTGACCCAAAATCTATTAAACTTTAATTCTAAACGATACACTTGTTATGGATACAAAGTGCATTCTGACTGAGAACAACACCACCACCAGCGATTTCAACAGATAACCCTTAACACTTGTATTTATCTGTACTTTTAATCTTGTAAGGAGCATTTTGAGTTTAGCATGCAAGAAGTGAGGACTTTTCAAAAGGGTGAAAGTATAAGACAGTAAAATGCTAAACTTGGACTCCTGACAAACAAATCCACACTGGTACTACAGCTTAATAAGAGCAAAACCAGTTATTGGTTCAGTTTATAGAAAAGTGTTCCCCCGATGTCTTTGAAAAAACTCTGGAGTTTGCTAACTGTATTTCATTTGCCAAATCTTTAAATTTAAGAGCTCCTGTTTGCCAACATTTTGTCAGCTTTAAATTGAAACCTTGTACACGGAACATTGCAATTCTGTAAATGGAAGTTAAAAGCACTGTAATATGAGGTTGGACAAATTATTATTTTTTTTTTATTTAAAAAAAAGAATTTAAAATGAAGCCAGTGTAATGCATTTCAAATTAAATTTCTGCTAGAACATATTATAAATGGTGTGTTCAGGTACAGCTCTTTGGTTGTTAGACCTGTGCCTCTTTGTCAGACTCATTTTTGTTAAGTGTGTATGGGTGTATGCTTCTGAACAGTTTCACCAAGGCTTTTTGCCAGTTTATGTGGTGGCTGTCTCTTTGGCCAGACCAACAATGCCTCCAGCTGAGCCATTTCTTCAAGTCATTCATCATTTACTGAATGAAATAAATGTTTTACAGGGATCCTGCAAAGAAACGGGGGAATATTGTTCAATCTGGGATAAGAGCCGAGTGAAAATGTCCCAACCTTTAAAATTTGCATAACTTCATTTTCAGGTAGATATGTGAGTGCATTTCAAGGAATCATTCAATGGCTATTTGACTATGGCACGTATTACAGTAATCACATATGTTACATATGAATGGATACTTGAAATAACAAACTAGGAAACGGGTACACTGCTCAGGTATCCAACTGGTAAATACAATGAATTACTTAGACAGTAAACTGTAATAGACAGTTTTCACACTTACTGGGTGTTTCTACTGACAAGCCACATACATTCAGTGCGCTACCCACATATTAATCTATTTTGAGAACAAATACATGGCAAAGTGCGAATGTTGAGGCTGTGAAAACACAATATTTATGCCCGGCTTGTTCAGGACATAACAAAGAAAGGATATTCACACAGTGACAATTTATTGAAGGAAGTGATTTATTAAGAATAACTCAAAACAAGCAAAGCATTACATGTGAAGTCAGCAGTCAGTGGTGACATGTGGGTATTTGTGCTAACCTACAACTACATGTGGCTTAAATAAAAGGATAAAGTAAATGCAATCAAGCCAAACAAAACTAATTTGGGAGATTTCACTGTTTTATCATCTGATCTGAGCAATGATCTGCTCTCCTTCCATTGCTGCAAAATTAAATCTTTCATTATATCCTTCTTCCCCGTTCTTTCATCCTCACATCCATTCTCTTTCTTCTACTTTCACCCTCTTTATCTCCTACTTCTTCCTACTTTACTTTACTTACTTTACTTTACTCTACTCTTATTCGCTCACTTCTTTTCTGTACCCCCTTTCCCATCTTTATTCCCTTATTCTCTGCATCTCTGTCGCTCACTGTGCTTTTTTACTCCCACTTTGGCAGCCCAGCCCTCTGCCTGTTGCTAAGGTTACCAGACATGGAGGGCGGCAAAGAGGAAAGAAGAGCGAGGAAACTATGAAGGAGAGAGAGAGAGAGAGATACTTTGTATGAGAGATACTGTGTGTGTGTGTGTGTGTGTGTGTGTATGAAAAGGGTAAGAGAGATGGGAGATATGGAATTGATGTCACAGCGTGGGCTCATTCTCTCTATTTAGATTAAACAATTGTGACAGTTCAAGTAACAAACTCTCAAACTTTGCTGTTTTAAAAAAAGCAACTGAGTCATCAAGTTTAGTTTAAAAAAGACACTCAAACCTCTGCCCTGAATAAACCTTGATATGTGCTCATTTGCTCAGCCTGCTTGAATTCCTCTGTTGGATTGTCTTTGGGATTTTCTTTTTTTACTGAGTTTACACTAAAATGGTTTCGTAATACAGATAAGTGTTTTTTGTATTGCTGAGAAGTTGCACAAATAGCATGAGTGGAATATTACAACTGTAATGGAAAGTATAGTAAATAATAAAAAAATAATAGCAGTTGCTACATCATTAGAACATCCACTGTTGTCTCGGTTGCTGTCCAAGGTCCTGAACTGGCTCTGGATGCTCTCTACACTTACAAATATGGGGGTGCTATAAGACAAAAATCTCCATGTTGGCTTGTGTTTATATTCCTCCAACAGCACACACAACTAAAAATAGTCATTATTGATCATGATTACAATGAGTATTGATTATGATCATCTACTGATCATTGTTTTGATTGATTCATTAATCGTTTAGTCTATGAAATGTCAAATAAAGGGAAAAATCCCCATCACAATTTCCCAGCCAACAAACAGTTCACAACACAAATATATTTAATTTATTGTCATGTCTGACAAACAAAAGAAGGAAATCTCCATTTGTAAACAGCTGAAGCCAGCAAATGTATTCTGTATGTTTTACCCATTTGTCTGGAGTGTACTTTACATGGCTGTGCTGGCACTAGTGTTTTATTATGATTTGTCTTTATTTCTGAGTCATGTAAGTATTATTCATTATTAGTATGTATGAGTAAACGGGACTCAAACGGACAACTAAGAGGAGGTTAAAAGACAACCAAAGGGGCATTCTGTCTTCATTTTAAAGCAGAGGGTAAGGGTTATGCAACAGCACTACTTACGTTTTGCTTCTGTACTCACACTGGAGGGTCGGAGGTAAAAACATAATTTCCCTACAGAGATCAATAATGTCAAAGACTTCTGTGAGTTTGTAATGAGCTTCCCAAGGCAGAGGTCCCTGGGGTAACTAAATTTGATCCAGGCCAGCGAATTGTTCATTTTTGTCACTGCTTTCTACCCATTAACCATATCAGTGTCATAATTCATTGGTTTGACATGGCTGTCTTCGGGGTTCATTTTTAAAAAATTACTCATTGCCTGGGAACAATCAATTTTCAGTCTAGACTGCTTGTGATCAATCACAGTCGCAATGAGTTGCTTTACCCATGTATGTGTACAGTAATCGATTGATGCCAATACAGTCAAACTAGCTCCCCAATTAAAACTTGTGTCAGTGGTCACCTTCATAGCCAGAAAACTGATTTATGGAACGGGACACATCCAATTTAGAGTCAGTAAGTGATTAAAGTACAGTACAGTAAGGTGGGTTACCATATTTTAATTTGCGCCACAAAGATCACAAACAGGTGTAATTTTCTATGTTAAACCCACAACTCAGGAGAACAGATACAACTTTCAGTTACATTATTTGTATTTAATACTTTTATATTTTACCTGCTTTATTGGTTGACATAAAAACAAACAAAGACACCAAAGATAAAAGAGTTAGTGAGGGTGACATGTTTTGAAAAGTCCAGTTTTTTTGTTTTTAAGATGATCTAAGAAGTGTTGAAATGTCATAATTGTGTGTCTTTGCAATCTGGCTGTCCTGCCAGAGTTTACTTTTGCAGATTTGGAAACCTTCACTCTTCTTTTTTCAGGCTTTCAGATCTTGCCAGGTTTGAGCAAGAGCACCAAATATAAAAACTGAGAAAAAAGAAATAGATCACGGGAAGCTGTAGTGTGGCCTAATTACGCTTTTCATTTGCCAAGAAGGATTTCTCAGAAATGGACCCAAATATAAGAAGATAATGGAAGCGTCTGCCTCAAATGGCATTGCTGAAAAGAAGCTGAGAATTACAAAAAACTGTATATTTTCTATAGTGGAATAACTGTCCTTGAGGAAAACACTATTTAGTATCGGAGGCATGTAAGCTTCATATTATAGTTATAGCTGTGAATGCCTCTTCTCCTCCCTACAAAGCAATCTAAAAAGTCTTTGTATAAAGGTTGGAGGATGTATTATGGCTCTCATATGGTGAAATGGGATACTGCTCTTTCATTACAGCAGATGTTCAGTGTTGTTAGTTATGCAGGAAGTTTTAAAGGTGAAAAGTGCAGACATACTCTTTAGTGTTCTAACATCAATCCACCACCTACATCCGCAGTGGACTGGAGTCTTTATATTAATGTTGATTAGGTTGTTTTTTTTATTTTATGATTATATTATTGGGAGCTGTTGAAGACAATTTTCTGACTGTGAATGTTCACTTTAGTTTACCTAACTCTTGACCCACTTAATAAACTGGATTAAAGTTGAGGTGTAAGATTCTGATCACAGCTCAGCTCTTGCTCAGTCCTGTCACTGTGTGTTTTTAGTCTTGACAAACATGTGGGTGGTATATCGTGTACACAGGGGAACGGGAATACTCAAGGGTTGCTACATATGTGGAAATGACAGGGGTGTTCAGATGCACATTTCTGTCTTCATTTTTTTCCACCTATGCCTTTACTTCCCAGTTCCTGCTCGCCTGTAATTTTTAAATAGTGGGTAGCTCACCTCGGTTGTATTACGTTTTCTAAATTTTTACAGGCTTAAATGATTGGATTACATTTTAGTTCTGCAATACAACCCAATTTTAATCTGTATTTAAACGAGTGTCTCCCTAAGCTAAACAGCATGTTAAGATGATGTCATCTATTAGACAAATCCTGGAGCTGCTCCATAGACAGTAAATAATGAAACAACTCCTACGACACTATGACAGCACCAGTGGTGATTTTACTGGCTTAAGGGAGGAAGTCACAGCTGTAAGCCCTGCAGTCAGAAACTGTACAACTTATTTGGATGTATTATCTCAAACCAGAATTTTATGAGCCCACAGAGCCCGTTTCCAATTCATTGTCCTTGGACCATCTCCAAAAAGTGTCACCTGATGGGACTTTACTATCAATTTAGCATTCAAAATAACCCTGTACCCAGAACCCTGAGTGTTAGACATTTGCTGGTTTATATTCGCCAAACTGGAAGGAAAAATGTGGTGGAACAGTAAGTGACGCACACCCTCCACCCTCCCTCACGACATGCTGGTCCCTTGCGTGAGCATCTTGCTGCCCCTTACTGCAGAAGTGTTTAATGGCATTTATGAGTCACCTGCTAGATGAGATTATGTGGAAGTGAAATATTACATATGTGCTCTGCTGAATTACATCTTTAAGCATGAAGGCACAGTCCTGTGGGTGACACATTTTTTTTCGGTGACTCTTTTCCATATGTGCCACTCAGATACCAACTAGTTTAGCACTTCCACTTATGCATTAAACATTATTTTTAAGCCCCCTCCTCAGTCTCATCGTACTGTTGAAATGGCACAATGCACAGGATTCATATTGTTTCTTAAGATGCTTAAGAGTCAAACTACTGTTGGAATATCTTTGATGGAGAGAGCTGAAGTTTTCATTTAGCTTCTTAATGGAAGGCTGAGTCTAAAAAGGGGCAAAACGTTCCCTCTTTCAACTTTTCACTGTATAACTAAAATGTTTTAGAGTGGCTGCAAGAGGTTTTATGTCTTTTCATAGCTGTGTTAGGATTTCATATCGTACTAAAAGATCGTGAGGCAGCACTTATTAGTAACAGTGGCCCAAATGTTTCATGCAGTCTAGAAAATACTACACCTTAGTGAATATGTTCCATCTTCTCTGCATAATGCAACTTACTGTGGAAGCCCTTTGTGACTTATTGCGGTGTGTGATAATGTTCTCTCTGTGTTGCAGTAGGGGATAATAAGCTTATATATTTTGATCAGATTGTCACTTCTCTGGTGTTGACAGAAGCCATTTATGGTATGAACATTAGTCAGTAGTTTGAAGAGCTACTGACACCATGAAAAATGTCTGTTGCAAACATATTACCAATGCGAAGTCCCTAGATTTCTTTCAGCTCTGAAAGTGCTATTCAGATCGAACAAAGGAACGGCTCTAGTGCTTGCCTTTATATTAAATCTCCTAAAGTCGTTTAGGGTTCTACTAGCCGCAACATTCTTAGAATTCACCGAAAACTAGGGCAAGCAGCACAATAAATGTATGAGACACAATAAAAAATATTGGCCTTAGGGGTGTTTCACATATCTTTAGCTATTAATTTTGCACACTCTTTCCCTTTATGTCACTAGTCATCAGAATGCAAAATTGCGTAAATATAGTAATTTGAGCAGAACATTATCACATTCATATGGTTTAATTAGGTCACTGTTCTGACCCCAATAATAGTAATAATTTCATCACTGAGTCTACATGTCAGGATTGTCAAGTTTGATACAGATATGTTTCATTGATTCATTCTGGCAAAGAGAAGAGCTGGATTGCAGCTAATCTGGCAACCCTCGGAATTTCATCTGAGGAATCTGTGTGCATGACTTCATTCTTAATGCAGAGCCTAACCCAAACCTTAACCATAACAAATTCATGCCTAAACCTAGCCTAAACCTAACCTTAACCCAACCTCAAATCACACCTTACCTCTTACCCTAACCAGTACCACATTAGGACCAGTCTTTGGTTACCAGGAGGACTAGTCCCGACAAGTTCAGAAAAGGTCCCCAAAAGGTAACAAAAAT
>NW_023340268.1:9723934-9724824 GCF_004916995.1 Morone saxatilis
CACACACACACACACAAAGACTAGGTGAATTCTACATGATTAGTTGAGTGGAGCTTTGCCTTTGTGTTCAAGCTGAACAATCATCTTGACCTAAGTGATTGAAAGGGCAAAGTCAGAAACTCTTTTTGAGTACTTATGGAGCTTTTGTTAGATGACTGCTCTCCACTGATGGATGAGAAATTAATGGGTTCAATGAATAAATGAGTGAATTCATGAACAGCCACGAGATCTCAACTCAACCGAACACTTATCTTTAGGATTGGAGACTTTCCACCTCTATCATCACAACACCATATTCTCGGTTTTGTCACTGCAAACAATCTAAAAAGAGTAAATTGATCAGGTATTAATATTGTCTTCATTATGGCCTATAACTAGTAAGAATGTCCCATGACAATGACATCATCACATGAAGACACCATTATAGATCACAAAACTGGAGCTGATGTACAAAATTTTTGCCCCAGTCAGTTGATGTGTTTCCTGGACAAATAAAGGTTTTTAAGATTAACGTAAACAGTGTCACTCAATGCCACGCTGTGCAGTGCTGGTCCCATATCATTTCATTGTTGTATAATTCCTCATAACAAGACTTAACTTTCTGAATCTTCAGCTAAGTTTCTATCAAAGGTTTGTTTTTCTACTTTCCCCTGTGCTTAAAGGCCCTCAGTTTGACAGGAAGGGTTCACTGAATATTCATGTAAAGAAGTACTTGCAGTGATTTGTGATGCACTTTTGCTGTTGAGAGTTGACTGGGTGAATCCAAATGGTGTTGCTTGAAGTAGCTATCTCATAAAATGAGTTTGAGCCTTATGATTCAGTGAACATGCATTACAACAAACTGCAGCCTTTCAAATGACTCCTCTACCACACTGTATATGGATCTAAAA
>NW_023340268.1:9724844-9730379 GCF_004916995.1 Morone saxatilis
ATGTACAGTTATGTACTGTTATGAATATATTCATGTGCAGAATACAAACTCCTCTCTTCTATTCTCTACTAATATGACATACACATTTACAAATCTGTTATATTTTTCTATTCTTGTAATTTTGAAATTTCTTGATATTAAACCGTCAGCCCCGTCACTGAGTGTGGTAACTGTGTGGCTGTGTAGCTGGGTTTTTTGATATATTAATCATTGAAATCCTTTTTGGTAGAATTGCCTTGCTGGATTCAGTCTTTAAAGCAGCAGAATTGTTATATAACTGATGGTTATTCAACTACTAATTGAGAATGTTGATGTGAGGGAAATGGTCTGTGTGGCATTCATCTGATGATTTTTTGTTTTAATGATGAGCGTGTGTGTATGAAAGCACAGTATGTGATCAAGAGACTTTGAATGCCTTCGCTTGTTATGGCTATGATGTGATTGCACTGACCCATTTTTGACATGTTTTACCTTTGCTTTTCTCTATCTGTCAATATCTTAATGAAGGAATGGAGTAATACGTGTGTGTTGGGCTGAAAACGTGTGTTATTAGTGCCTGAATGAGGATATGTGTTTATATCCTTTAGTAAGTTAACCATTAGTTTGACCATTTCCTGATCCGTGTTCTCAACATGCAACTCCCACAGAGACATTAGCAGGCTTGGGAAAAACCCTGTTACTTCCTGTATTCAGATTTTGCAGGGCATGTAGTTGATCTGTGAAGAGGCAAACATACAGATTTTAAAATATTCCACAATACAAAGCAAAAGAACACTTGAAACACTTGCTTTAATTGCTTTAGTTCTACCATGACATCCATTTCCACATCTGACCCACTTTACTATGAATGTACTTCTCTATAATAAATTTATAATCTGATATACCATATCTAAGGAAGATGAGACACTGTTCTCACCAGAAATGACAGCGCTCATCATTTGTTAAAATGCCTGAAACAATGTGTGTTTAATTGATACGGGTCTCATGAAGCCATACACATAATAACCATTTTTGTAGGGTAATATGTTATAGTATCACCTCTTATGGAGGATATCTGGGTTCATTTTCGGGTCAACAAAGCATGTGACTTGGACAAAGAAGACGTTTTTGTTTCTTTTAACCATGACCTTGACGTTTCCCTAACCTTAACCAGGTAGTTTTAGTTGTGTAACCAAACCTTAACCATAGTGGCAGCAGGTCAGAAACCAGTCATATGAATAATTTTTTAATGGTCCTGTGAAGTAACTGAATTCACAAGATCACGAAATCAAGAGATCCATCTTGCCAGGCTACAAGCTATGCACTTGTGTCCAAACTACTTAAAACCAATTTGATCCCTTTGAAAAACTTACAGTATGAGCTAGGAGCATGGTTCAACTCTAGGTGTGGGGTGACAACATGCGTTTGCTTGAAAACAGCTGTGGTGGCTGCTAAAGAAGTTGCTGTAGATGCTGCTAGTATCAGTTATATCAGACTTTCTTCATTGAAAGAGCAAAAAATGGCACTGAAGGCTTTTCTCTATAATTTTCTCTCAACTGGCTTTGGTAAGACTTTCGCCAAAATATGGTTTCTTGATTTGATTGGTTGAAGTTCGCTCATGATAGACGGTGATAGACAGACAGACAGGTTCATCCAATCACATACCAAGTGTTTTCTGAAAATGTCTGCCCTTTTCCAAACAGTTTCCGATTAGGCACAGACAAACATTGTCATCATTCTGCGATCTCCTGACACCAGATCCTGAAATGCTCATATGGGTTATTTTGAAAGAAAATGACTATCTATGTAATTATCTATTTTGTTATTTAGTTTGGAGGTCTTGTTGGAAGATACAGTAGTCTGTGGTGTTATGATTGGCTGGCACATGTTCATAAAAACTGACACCTTAAATATAGTTCTGATCAAACATTTCTAAATCATTGAACCCTATTAAATGGCAGGTATTACATAATGTAAAAGCAGCCATAATTATGAGGATGTACAGTTTAATGGTAAAGGTTTTCTTGGTAAGATAGGTAAATAGTGGTTTACTTGATGCGCACAGATGCAAGGTTTGTCAGCTCACATCGCAGCGAACAAACAAAATGGTTTTGTCATGACGTGCACATGAAATAAGAATTGTAATGGGAAATTAGTAAATCATGAAGAAATGTTTGCCTCCTCCACTCCACCTCTCTGTATAGACTTTCTAGAAACAAGTGGAAATGAAATTTGATTCTGAGAGTGAATCCTGTAATTGTCCTCTTAGTGTGCCCATCCCGCAGTGGTTGTGTGTGTAATACCTTCTGTTGCAATACAGTGATCGAGATGAGAAAATAAACAAAAGCAAATGAAAGAAAATATGGGAAAGTTTGTGTATATTTGTTTGTACTACCTGTGAGGATTCCCCTGAGGAAAGAGAACAAAATTACATACACCGTGTACTCGACTTGAGTTACTTAGTCACTTTCTTTCACACAAGAGGGATAAAGTGAATAAGCAGTGGAGGTGCAGGAAAAACAGAAAAAGAGCGAGAGAGAAAGGACGGTGGGGCAAACATCGAGAAGGTTGGTGCTCCAGTACAGTTGTTGGGTGGAGTTCAGTCTGTGTTTCTAAGGTAACAGACTTACAGCATCTTACCTGTAAGAAAGAGGACTGGGAGATGATGCTGCCTGTCTGTGTGTGTGTGTCTAGGACCTCATTAGTCAGATTGGTGATGATGACACTCAGTAGACACAAATCAATAGTAACCCCCTAAGACAGCATTTGTCTCCCCGTTTCTCTCCGTCTAATTAATCCTTTATGCTGCATAGAACCTGCCAATCATTGAGGGTTTTATGTATCTAAAGTATATTAGATACATTCGTTTTCTGTATGTCATAGGAGAGGGGCTCATTAGATGCACTGAGAATGATCAGCTGATTGAACTTTAGATTACTGCAATAACGCTCTCTCTTCCTATTTCTCTCTTTTTCTCTTCCTCTTCTCTTCCCCTTTTCAAAGTACAATGATCACTTCTTAAAATGTAAATACAGTAAATTTTAATAAACCCAAGTAGTCGCTAACTCTCTCACTCACTCCCTCTCTGCAATGCTCAGACACACACAAGCTTGTATTTACAAAAAAAAACCACCCTCTGCTTAGCATTCTTTGCCTACTCTCAGTGACCCACTTTCTTAGAAAGCAGATATTTTTTAATTTATTAGTGAAAGTGAGTGCTTGCTTATTCCCTTCGCTTCCTGTCCTCACTGCTTACTGCTCCTCTCCCCTTCCTGTGCGCTTCTGTGGTTGTGGAAAGCCAGAGGTCCTCTAAGCTGCCATTTAGTCAGCAGCCATTAAATCCTACATGCTGCAGTTGGAATCATACCCTGCAAATATTATGGCTTATTGTTGTAATTTTAAATAATGTGAATGTTTGCTGTGCATACAGTCGTTCCCAACAGATGAATTAGCATTGTCATTACAGTATTAATTAATACAGTATTTATTAATTCACTGTAATTAAGTCCAAATATGAATATGACACAACAGAATGTATATACATACATATATAATGTATATAATATAAGTATTTAAGCTTGTTGAAGACGCAGTTGCCTTCCCACATTTGAATTTGACACAGAACAATCACTTGATGTTTTTGTTTTGCAACATAATTTTGAACAAAAATTAAGATTAAGGGCTAGGGGTTTCTGGATTGAAAGAGAAGCTGGAAAGATAAGATATACTCTGTCAGTGGACTTAATTACAGTGAACAAAAAAATATGTGAATAAACTGGTAAAACAATAGAGCAAAATAAATATTGCATTTTCTTTATCAACAAACACAGAGTGTTGTAAAGGAAAAACTTTCAATTTAGCCTCTGAAATGACACCCAGGTGATAAACACAACATTGGCATAAACAGCAGCTTTCTTACAATACAATTATAAATTAAATATTATATACTATCAACAGCAGCAGTGCAAACACCAATAATACTAGTATATAATGCTAAATATTATTGATTTGGTTCAAAGCAGGTAGCTGAAGAAGCATCAGTAGTAGTAGTACTAATGCTAGCTAGAGTAATATTAGTAAATTGTGTGTTTTTGATCATTGTGTAGTACAGATCTGAATTAATCTTGGCTGATGTAATACAAAATGAGTCACCAATAGGTAAGCAATGCTACTATCTTAAAGCAATGACGCTAATAGGCCGCTAATTGGCTAAGTGACGAACATCTTAAGTCACAGTAGCAGTTTGATGTTTTTGTTTTTCTGTGACTGACTAATGGAAATTGCGTAGACTTCCTTCACATCAACTAACGATTAAGACTATTGGGGGGCAGTCCTAATTACCAAATAGATAAATATAATATAAGGGCCTGTTAAAGAAAGTCTGTGAAGTATACATGTTGATAAATTTGGGATTTAAAACACACCACCGAGGCTAGAAAATGTGTCAAGCTGTCATAATTGGAATTAGGACTATTTATTTTCTCGGAACCAATAACAAAATTCTTTAGTATATCCCAACATATTTTGTACTGTAGGTAAAAGTAAAGAGATTGACTCGGGAAGGAAGGGTCCTTTGTAGATACACTGTATTTCAAATGTCATTCCTCCTCGGACTGCTTTACTAAAGGGCAGTCTGTGACGTTCTTAAACACTCTCGATCTTCAGGGCAAAAGGGGATAAGAGCCAGTCTTAATTGGCTGGAGCAAGGTACACATCTGATCAGGTAGACAGCCTCACATTAAATGTCACCAATGGTTACATTGGTGGTATGTGTCAGTTTACCTTGGAAACCATGTGCAGAGTTGCCAGCAAAGAATCACAAGCAGTGTACCAACTGGGTGACCTTTTCTTTGAAATCGGCTGTTCCCTTGTGCTGTGTGATGACTGGTTTGCCCGGCATTCTCTTTTGTTTGCTGCTTTTAGGTAACACCGGTAGTCCCCATATGACTGTTCAGTCCTTTGTTAGATTATATTAGCAAGAAGGTTTCCTGTGTGATAGTCCTCTCTAGACTGGTCTCTTTTTCCAAACTCCAGTTATAATACATTCAGATTCATTTAAATGCAACCCACATAGCTCAATCCAAAACTACATTGTAGAATTGATGTTATTTTGCCTATCTCCACTGCCTCTCGTTGAGTACAAGCTTCTTTACTAGGTCATAACAATAAATTACTAGTTAGTGGTCACGGACAGCATGGCAATACAATGGATCAGATTATTGTTATTTAACCAGGTTCTACAAAGTTTTAGTGGCCTATTCTTAACCATACTCTATCTTACAGGAAGTTGCAATGCACAAGAAGGCTGAAATGTAACATAATGTTAGTTATATCATGTGGGTGGATTTCACATCTTTGGCCTTGTCTTATTTTTGCATATATAATTACTTAAAAATCAACAATTCTGCCAATGTGCGCGTGCTTCTGTTTGGGAAAAAAATCTGTATAAACTTCTAATCTTCACTCCCTTTAGCTCAATTTGGTCGTTCCACACAATCCTTGAGGAATTGCTAAATGCTCCATAGAATGGAAGAACCAGAGTCAGGTAACAATCTC
>NW_023340268.1:9730404-9772264 GCF_004916995.1 Morone saxatilis
GTCAAATAGTTTGAGCCATTAGTACCATATAGAAACATATATCGCCATTAACCATCAGTGCTTGGAGCAGTTGGAAGGTACACTCAAGGAACAGGTCAACTGAAGATATGAGTTTTGACTTTGAAAGCCTAATCACATTTAAAATGAAAAAGCATTAAGGTGAAATAGCATTTGGATGAAAGTAACAATGAATCGTATAATTTATAGCACTTACATACAATTACTTACAATTTCCTGGGAGGGAATAAAAGCCCTTCAGAATTTTAAATGGCTTCAACAGTAAATCTGTTTCTACAACTCAACGATGAGCAGTACTGATGGTTTCCATTTTAATTTGAATACATTTTTGCACTACAGTTTTGAGTCTTCTCAAGTTAAATAATGTAAAGTTATTGCTGTAGAAAACTTGATTGACTGTTAGGCTACAGGTTTTAAAAATGCTAAAGAAATATCCAGCATGACATTCTGTATTTTCTTTTCCCTTTCTTTATTTTATAAACAATATTCTCATTCTGTTGTGGTCTTTTGTGTGGTTGCTGTTTTAAAGTGTTGCCTTTACTTTACCACCACAAAGGATGTGATGTAACCATTGTTAAACTACAATGGGTGCCCACATACTGCAGCAAGCTGGTTTGAAGTTCCAAAGCAAAGAGATAACTGAGGGTGCGTATGCCACTGGGTTACAAAGGTCCATCACATTTATTTTGTTGAGGAATTAAACTCACAACTCCCCCACAAGGTTCAACAGTAAATCCTGGCATCCACAGACTCATCTTCCCCCACACTCTCTCTCTCTCTCTCCGCACTGTTCACACTCACCTACACTACACTTCCACTGCCCTGACACTGCACCAACACCTGGGCTTGCGCTTAACTCGCATCTCACCCAGTAATTTCCACCCTCAGCATAACTCTAGACAACAATAGCCTAATGGGACAGCAGACCTTGTCAACTTGAAATGGGCTAGCAGGCAATTTAGAAACAGCATTTTAGTGTACACCTAGAGACTAATGGAAGGGCTGACCCTGCTGGCTAAATCATACTTCAATTTCCTTAACTTTCCTGCTAATGTTGAATGAGTGTTGAATAAATGCTCATTAACAACTGAGTTGGGTTTTAAGCAGGCAAACAGCTGCACCACAGAAGTATTATGTCTATTATAGTGTCAATGGTTAATCACAAAGTAGTAAAAATGAGAAACTCACAGCTGCATGAATGAAAGTCAAAAAAGAACATGATGTAGTATCTATTTTATTGTTTGTACTATTCAAACAGTCTCTGTTGGCAAATACATGCTCCCATGCTGAGCCACTATCTTATTTTCCTTGCTTAGCCTCACATTTCCATGTAAATCTTTAATGTTTCACAGCAGTGGAGTCGGGTGGTAATTTCAGTCTTAATTTAATGTTTATTCCTGTTTTGGTTGTAGTTTTTGCTCAAGTGGCGAGACACTAAAACTGTTCTTCTCTTGACACTTTTATTACATTCTAAATATGTTCCTTTGTGTTTTGAGACAAGTTGGGATAATTAAAATGTCTTCTTTAATATCTTACATTTCAAGTCACTGGAGGCTCTGTTGTAAAATGAATTTAGCAATAAAAAGTGGTAACAAACCCCTGTATTAGATTTGCTAAAAGTAGGTGGGTAATAATTATAATTACAGTATGTTATCCCTCCGCCAGGCAATTCTTAATAAACAATAGTATAATGATTAAAAACGTACTGTAGTACATACGTACTAGTACTGTATGGATAGTGATTACAGGTTAGCTTATTCATATTTAAATGAATTATTTTGCAGTCACAGCACATTTTCGGAGAATTTAAATAGTGGCTTAAACATGACACGGTTGATCCGTTAAAATTAATAAAGTGTTTCCAGTGTTTCCAGTCACGTATCCCTGATTTGTAGCAGTGGTGGTTCTGGATACTCTCAGCTTTTTTGCCAGCATTTTTTAGGTCTTTAATTAGCACGGGCCGATTATTTCTCTCAACAGTGGTGTATTATCTGAAGAGGCTCTGCCACCTGCAGTGGCTACACTGAATGTCTACAGCAGAGTAGCGTGCATCTGTCTGTCTGTCTGTCTGTCTGTCTGTATCTTTCTCTCTGTCTCTCTCCTCTTCATCACTTCCTCTTCTCTTCCTCTCTGATTCCCTTAACACAACAAAGAGTCCCCTCTGTTCTTATCCTCTCTCGATCAGTCCCATTTGTTTACTTTTTTCTCAAATCTTGTCTTTGTCTTTCCCTTTTATGTGTGTCCCTCTTTCTCACCCTTCATCTCTCCATTGCTCCTGTTCTCTTTTTCTCTTTCCTTATCTCTATTCCATCGTCCCCTTCTGCCTCTGACTGACAGTGTTATAAATTGATTTTCAGCCCGGTGTATTCCCTCTGTCTCTCTCTAGGCATTTCCCTTATTTAGCCTCAACCACTCCAGGGTATAGTCTAGACCGCGGGCCAACTGTCAGTCAGTGGCAGCGTGGAGAAGTCTAATTCTTGGCTGACAAGCGTTCCTGACAGCAGGAACCAATGGGACGTTTCAAACATGCTTACTCTCTCTTGCTCTGTCTCTCTCTATTGCATTTTTGCCTTTGCTATCTCTTTTTCTTCTCTTGTTCTCTCCCTGTCTGCCCCCGCCACTCCACTCTTCATTTGGACGCACTTTTTTGCTTTTGGTTTGTCTACCTTTCTGTCACTCTGGTCCTCCACCACCCCCTCCTCTGCATTTCCTCTGTCTTTCTTTCTCGTTTCCAAAACCATCTCAAGAAAATGAACTGATACTATCATTTTCAAGAGACACAGACATGTAAATTAACTTGCACCGCGGTCATGCACACACACACACGTGGGCAAATACACATGCATTTCGTTTTTCCTCCGGAGCTTGGGTGCTGCTGTGATCTGAATACTGATTGGACAGTTTGAGTGTCTGCAATGATTTGATTGGTCAGTTTGCTCCACTGGGAAAGCCATTCTTCAATCATAAATGAGAGTCAGTGAGATTAGACGGAATAGCCCTTAAAGCAAATCTGGTATCACTGAGGTCCCCAGAGAGAGGCAGAGATGGAGGGAGAGGAAGAGAGAGCGGCAGAGAGATGAAAGAGAGCGACGGACAAACAGAAAGAGGGAATCACAGAGAGAAAGGCAGAGAGATGGAAGAGAATTTAAAGAGCATTTTTCTCATAGTGGGACTGGTGTAATGTCACTATGGCTGAGGATAAGAGTAATATTTTATATTACGGGATGTGTGCACACCCACACAGATATGTGTCATATGGAGACATTGCTGGCCCCCCAAGTAGGAACTGGGGACGCCCAGCAACCTTGAGGCGGTACCGCGGGTCCCATTCCAATGAAGAATAGGGTAATTTCACTGTTTCCTCATTTAGTAGTCAGCACCATGTCGAAATGGCTATATTGATCATAGGGTTGCCTGTGGAAAATGACAAGCTTAGTAATTGATTTCACCCTCTCAGAATCATCAAGCTTATTTCAGGACGTGTGAAGTCGAATTATCTTACTGTATGCCTAAGACAGATTTTTATTCATTTATATATTCATTTCAGCTAGGTTTAAATGATTTCCCTTCGCCTTGTGATAATGTTTTACTCACTGTCTTTAAAGGCTTAAGGGACCTGGAATCTGTCAGCATGTATTAGCCTTCTGGCTAAGGGCACACAGTGCTGCATCAAAAAAACACGAGGGGCTGTAGTGTGAGTGTGTTGGTACAGGTACCCTTGAGGAGATAAAATGCAACTAAAAGTCCACTTTGAAGGCTCGTCAGATGCAAAGACACTGCACAGAAGTTTATAATCATTTTAGGCAGGATTTTACATTTCTAGAAAGGTAGCAGGCATTTTCTCCTCCATCCTGATGCTTGCAATGTAAAGTTTTCACAGTGCTGCATGGTATAGGCTAGCAGCTTATATGTATTTAGCCGCCATTTTGGTTGGGCTACCCTGTGTCTTATTGGTTCAGCCCTCTGCGGCAGCTCCCTGGCTGCGCCAACATAGTGGTATAGAACTAATGTGTGGCCTGCAGTTTTTGACCTAGAGAAATTGAAAAAGACTCATTGTGGCCTAATGCAGTCTGTAAAATATCCTGAAAAGGTCAGAGGCGTACATCACAGGGCCAACACAGACAGACACTCACATTCATACTGGGCAATTCAGAGCCTCCACTGCACCTTTGCTTGTTTTTGGACTTAGAAGGGAAGCCCATGCAAATTCCACACAAAAGAGTCCACAGGCTCTTGTTGTGTAGAGTAGCAGTGGTTAAACTATACGTTTGACGATTTAAATTCATAAAACTATGCCCAGGCTACATTCTGTAAAAACTGGACTGTCTTGAAAATGGTGTGACGAGTGCCAGCATACGCTACTTGTTAAGCTTATGTTTTTTTTTCTGCAGTGTAATACTTAAGACATTCAAGATGAGATATTGCTTTGATGAAAGAGATCAAGCCTATATTGCAGACCAGGGTTCATTAAATCCACTCAATTCAGGAAGCAGATTTTCTTCTTTGTCTTTAAGCTTATTTTATCCAGGGAAGGTTTTGCTGAGCATGCATGCTCTTTTCCAGCTAAACCCTGTTCCTCATTAGTACCAGTGCATATATTCACACCTGGAAGCTACCCAGTCCAACCACAAATCTTTCACTGTTTGCCAATTAGCATCTCTATTTAAGTCTTTGGGGGAAATGCTTTGCTAAAAGCGATGCTCCACCCAAAATCTTTTTAGTATTAAACACACATGCCCTCTAGACTTGAAAGGTGGCTCTAAAAAGTTTGTAGTCTTCTTTTTGGAGGGAGGCACCTGTAGTCATCTTGAAATGAACTGCATTTATGGGTTCCAAATGTGATTTAAAAAACATGATTTCACTATATCCACACTTCTCATGTGTGTATTTGAATGGCATGTGGTGAACAAAAGGTATAGAAAAGAGTAAGTTGGTTCATGGAAAGGGTAAACTCGTAAGGAGGAGGCTTTTTATTTGTATAAATGCATGTGAGAGAAAGAAAGGCAGAGGTGAGGGGGCTGCTACGGGCATAGCCACCTAAAAAACGCCTTGGCAAAGAGTGATAACACAGCAGGTGCGCCTGTGGAGTGCTGCTCTATGCGCAACCATATATGATCACAGAAAAAAAGTAGATAAGCAGACTTATTTACCGGCATAGTAAATGGCATTAAAACAGAAAGAAAGGGGTAAAGTAGTAAAGCCTGCCTATTGCTTGATTTGATTGGCTCTCAATTTTGACATTGATGAGCAGTGTGACTCTGCGCCTTGAAATGCTGAAAAGTTGCAAATATTAAAACTTTTGTGCATGACTAGAAACGGCTAGAAAACCACAACACGTGGTGCAAGAGAAGAGCGCACAGCAGGCACACCATAACATAGGAAGGTGACGCATTTCTAGCAATGCTGATTGGCCCCTGAGAACGATGAACTAAGCAAATGGTAGAATTAGTGCAAGGTCAGGGTGTAAGCTGTGTGTGTGTGAGACTTTGTGAAATGATGCATGGATTTGTGTTTATATCCCTCAGAATCTGCCTCTATTTATATGTGCATGTGTGTCTTTCTGTTATGATGTGTGAAGGTGAGTGTGTGTGTGCCTGTGTGAACCTATGTGTGTGTATGTGTGTTCATGTATGCCTGTCTTTCTGTGACCCTGTGCTTGTGTGTGTGTGCGCGTGTGTGTGTAGAAGGGCTGTCAGTTTCGGTCTGGTAGTCAGCATAATTAGAAGTCTCTCTTTTACCCCTGTCTCCTTCTCACTATTTCTCTCTCTCCTATCCTCTTACTCTCCCATCTCTCTTTCTATGTTTCTCTATCTCTCCCTCTCTCTCCCTCCTCTCTCGCCTCTATCCCTGAGTGATGAGTTTTAAATCATCCTTTCATTCTTTGCGCAATGATAAACGAGGGGAAATCCATCCTTTTCTCTCTGTTTATTCTGCTTTCCATCTCTGTCCTTCTGTCCCTATTCCACTCTTTATTCACCCTACCCTGTATCCTAGCTATTCAATTTAATGAAGCTACTTGATTTAGACAAAGACACCCACTACTCTGTTAAGTTCTGATACAATTGTGATGGACTTCGTCATAGTCATATTTTCCATATGTGGATTGTAGGCTACAAGTTGCGTGGTTGATTTCTAGTAGAAGTAGAAGTAAAAGAACAGCAAAAAAGTAAAAGAAGTATTCAAATATGTCAATATCTTTTTTTAAATTATAAATATAATTAACATTTAAAAACTGAGTGTGAGATTTAAGTGTCTGTTGGTGCTAATGCATGCCTTACGGTGGCCTTTTTTGGAAAATAAAACAGCAAACATCTCCTTGTTTTTTGTCAGTATTTTATGAACCACTGGTCTGGTGAATTAATGGCTTGATTCCACACACATGCATCACGGTAGGATACACTATATGCAAAATCATACTTTAACCACCAGAGGGATATTTAAAACAAAAAAAGATATCATGAAATACCTCGACTGCAAGAACAGAACAGACAATAAAACACTAGCTCCTAATACAGTATTATTCTAATCACCAGAAGCGTGTCCTGCAAAACAAAAAGATTAACTTTAATTCCAGACATTTAAGGGTTGTAGTTACTAATGTTACAAAAAAGGAACAGACTAAAACTTCTAATGTTTACAGTATTTGACTCGGCCACCTTAGATATTTAAACACAGTATAACCCCAAAGTTTCACTGGGCATGGCTTTATCACATCGCGTCTGCAACATGGTTTGGCGCCATGACCCTCAAGTCTTCAAATCCCACTGAGAACATTTCAGAAGCAGAGCCTCTACAGAGCATGTTGCCTTCCCGACAATGTTCACTTGTGTATACTGTCATGAAAAAAGGATCCAAAACAGTGTGTTTCTCCGCTTCAAATCTCCTGTAACCTGCCTCTGACTGATTGACTTCTAGCCTGGTGCCACACATAACATGGCTAGCTTTCACCATATTCTTATGGCAGAATATTATTGTTGGGTCGTCAAAGCCACGTGTCCTGTTTAGGAGCTGTTAAGTAACTCCTAACTAGTCCAATTACAGGCACAAAACAAAACCTCACCCATGGGAGTCCAGTAAACATCTCACTTAGTGCCTCATCACCCTACACAAAGTCCCAATTGTACTTTATATTATGTTTAATTGTCCCCCTCTCTACTGTAATATGTGATGAAATAAGGCCTTTGTGTGAGTTCCTGTCTTTTTCTTGGCAGTACAATTCATTCTTCCCCAGTAATAACGTTCTATTGTGAGCTTAATCCTGAGTCCTTTCCTCATAACCTCCCTGCTTGAGGCACTGTTGCATGTACAACAGACTGGGTTACAAAATCTTGATTACAGTCACATATGCATCACTCAGTCTTTATATTTGGCTGTAGGAATTATTGTCAGCCATTGAGCATCATTCTGTTCCAATCCCTGGTTTTCCTACAGATGGAAGTAAACAAGATTTTTTGCTCATTCCAAAAAAGTTTTAAACCCAAGAAATTTATGATATTTGTGCTCATATTGCAAATTGAATTCCAAATCCTTCTGAACCACATTTACATTGGTATAAAAAACAAAAAATCCAAAAGCTCCTCTTTTTGGATTATATCATCAACATACCATACCAGGTGGTAGTAGAATTGAAGTAAAAGCAATTGTACATTTGGGTGCATGTATTCATAACCCCTTTTTCTTCCTTGTAAAGTACACCCCTTAACATGAAAACAATATGTATAGGCATTCCATTCAGTTAGTTTTATAATTAAATCAGTTGGAGGCATCAAATTAAATTTAAGATAATATCTGAAAGCATTATCTTTATGGTGGACAGTGTTTTATAAAGACCCCATATTCCTAATAACCATAATCCTTGAATCACTACATGAAATATCAGTGATTTTATTGAAACCATGGACATGCAGGGGTTGTTACACCACAAAGAGTTTAATTAAAAAGTAAATACATTAGATATTGGCTCTGATAGCTCTGATAGCCTCTGTGAATATTTGTTGTCCTCAGGTGAACCAATGCTTCGTGGAGTGTAAATTTCATTTAACTTTGATCATAACACTGGAACTGTTGGGAACCACACGGATCTTCCCTTTCCGAACTGGGCCAAAATGGCAGTTCAAGAGGTTTTCTTGCTGTGCTGTGTCTTGCAGCAGAAATCAGAAATATATATATGATGGGGGTGCCCGGTTAGCTCAGTCGGTAAAGCTGGCAACCCATATACACAGTGGCCCGGGTTCAACTCTGACCTGCGGCCCTTTGCTGCATGTCTGCACCCCTTTCCTGTCTCTCTCCAGCTATCTCTGTCAAATAAAGGCATAAAGGCCAAAAAATAATACTTTAAAATATATATATAATGATATGGATGTGTATGTTGAGTGTATATGCCAGTTATAAGTTAGTTTTGTAGATCGGTGTATGTGAATATGTGCATACTCTCATATGGCTCTGCCTGTCCCTCGTGGTTCCTCAACATCTCAGTTCTGATTGGTTGTGAAGGGACAGAGATACCGGCCCTTAATTGCAGCTCAGACTGCCATTGGTCATTATTTCTGCTAGTGTGATGGTCTTGGAATTGTCTGGGTAAATGAGGGTTGGACAAACACACACAGGCACACACACAGTTTTTGGTTGGGGTTCTGTCCTGGATAATTGGTTAGAAAAGCATCCAGTGGGATCACACTGCTGTCCCTCTGGCCCTGGCTGCCATGGTAAATAACGAGGCTCATAAACATGAAAGGCGGGGGGATGATCATCCTGATTTGAGCTTTAGACTCAGAGGAGATCAATTAACGAGTTCAAGAACTTCAATAACCATATAGTAAGAGCATTTTTCAATTAAACACTCATTTAAACTTGGAATAATAGACTAAAGGCATTCTGCTGCTGCATCAAGCTATTGTAAAACCTGTGTATTTATTCATTATCTTTATTTCCAGTGATATAAATACATTTTTATCATGTATGATTACAAAACAGACACAGCTACACTGGAATAGAATGTCAACTGCAAAAAAACTGAAGTTTAGTGACTTGCAAAACCATTTCCCAGCAAGAAGATAAGATCAAGTCTAATATACCAGCAAGTCCCTTCTCTGCTGTAGTGTCCTTGAGCAGGATGATGCTAAATCCCTACCAGCTCCAAGGGTTTCTGCTCTGTAAGCTGACTCTGCAATCTGTCTCCCCTGTGGAGTGGAAGAAGTGAAGAGTCTCTCTATCGGGGATCGATAGAGCATCGCAAAAAATGCTCTGGACTGACTTCACTACTGGACACTCCAAGGTTTTCATCTAACACCTGTGGTGTGTTTGATATAAAAGGATCATTAAGATCAAAGGGGGAAGATAATGATCCTGATGTGAACCGTAAAGTCCAAGGAGATCAATTACATTTACATTTTACAATTTAGGCATTTAGCAGGGTCTGTAACCCAGAGAGAATTAGAATAAGTACAGCAGCAGAATTTACCTCACTTTTAATTCATCCGCACAAGCAGCCTGTAAAAGGAAGTGCAAAGGATAAAAAGAAATTCCATACACTCCTCCTCTTATCCACATTAACAATCCTTTACAGAATATTATAAGTTGTACAACATAGATCCAATCAAAAGTTTCTCAGCCATTTTTATCTAGTATGCAAGATAATATTGCACTGCACTGATACGTTGCCGTGCCATCGTAGAAGCAATAACTCTTTGCTTTGTAATAGTTACACTCACAAGTGATTCTAACCTAGACGTAAGTTAAACTGGCTATAAACAAACTTTAGAAAATAGATGATAATATTAAACATAGATAGACTGATAATGCTCTCTGAGGTGTTCCGATATTGAAAATGTCATTCATTATTGCTTGGATATCCAGCACTGTGACATTTATTTGGGATACACTTTAAAGCAGCCAAACAGCGGCATTACTGCCATGTTTTATATGTTGTGCTGAAAAATCAACATAATGCCTGTTGCTGTTTTGTTTTGCATCTACTCCTCTCCTCCTATACTCTCCTTGTTGCATCCTCCTACCAGCCTCCCACCACATACATAAAGCTATAATGATGAGACAGAAGCTCATTAAGATCTAGTATTTATCCTCTTCCTCCCTAAAGAAATCATTAACTGTCCTTGATGCTGCATCACGTGTGCAAGAGTTCGCATTTGCGTCATTTCTCTGTTGTATTCGCTTCCAAATAGACACAGTGAGTGATGTATATCTCTTTAAAAAAACACTCATGCATGTGTCCTTCAGTTCCAAATTGCTGAGTCATGTTCAAAGGCATTGTTGAAGCTGACTGACACAGACCTATTGTTGTTATGCATTCTGACATGTCAGTAATTGATTGGCAAAAACAAAGAAATAGCCAGCTTTTGATCTTTTCGAGACACACAGGGTGAATCCAAGAGAATGCCCCGGTCGCTTATTGATTTCACCTATTAAGTCAGGTGGAACGATAGCTCAGTGGCGACTGAGTTTCCCTTCAGTCAGGGGACCTGGGTTCAAGCACCCCATGCTGAATGTGAATACCAGCTCCCAGGGTGCTGCTCTGAAACAGACCCTGCCCTGTGCCCTCGCTGTAGGAAGTGAAAAGATTATGTTCCGGGCAGCACCACAAACTACAGATTCATGGAGCTATATGATTTTTCTGACAAATACTTGATTCAACAGTCTTGGCAGTAGCTAAAGTGTATATTCCATTAATATGTAATCATACATCAGCATCAAAGAACCAGGATATATCAGACTCTAGCTGACCTACTTAGTATCACTCATGCTGACTTGTGGCTTATTCCTACATTGATGTAAATTATCTCAGTACCAGACTGGCACTTTTTAGCACTGGTACCTGTAAAAGAAATAATTATTAGTGAACCACCATTATTATCCATCAGTACTGTTGACTCCATTTATAAAAAAAATAATAATACTGTGGAACCATGTCAACCTGATTGGTGCAGAGGGATAGTGTGTATGTGAATGTGTGTCCTTTTGTGTAACTAATAGTTACTGTGTGCATGTGCTTCTTATTGTGCGAGCGCACCCTGCAGTTGTTATTCAGTGTCTGTCAGAACTAAAGCTAAGTGAGCACACAAACACAGCACACCCTGCAAGACACAAACTGACTAAGGCTACGTGCAAAGAGAAACATGTATAGATGCAATCAAATGATCCCTTTGTAGCACAGAGACACACACATGAATGTGTCATTTTATTACTCTCTCATCGTCCGTGCTGTTTTGTCACTTACGTGCTTTAAACTTTAAATTTGATTTCTCTCTCCCTGCTTTCCTTTTTCTTTCTCTTTTGTCTCTCCATCATGTTGTCTACAACACAGCAGCTGTTGTTTGTCACCATTATGTTTTCTCATTTTAATAAACTAAAACGATGTTCAAATAAACTCAATGTTCTCTCTTTTCTCTCCCGCAGGTTTCATCTACACATGTGGCGGTACACTGAAAGGCAGAAATGGCAGTATAGAATCGCCAGGCTTTCCCTATGGCTATCCCAATGGGGCGAACTGCACCTGGGTCATTGTTGGGGAGGAAGGAAGTCGAATCCAGCTCATGTTCTTGTCATTTGCCATAGAAGAAGAATATGACTTCCTGTCCTTGTATGATGGACACCCGCACCCTGCTAACTTCAGGACCAGGTAGGACCAGTAATTTGTTAAATAATAACATGTGTTTTTTTTTCTGGTAAGTGGTTAGATTTTCAGAGCAGCAAAATCATGCATATTTGAAAAAGTATGTAATGACAGTAGGCTCTTAAGTAGGACACATTAAAACTGTATTTTATAAACTTTATTTAGACCAATTTGACAGCAAATTATTTGTGTTGAACATCCTCTAATCTCCATGAAAAAGTAGCACGGCAAACACAGCATAAACACCTGTTATGGCATATAGCCCATAGTTTAATATTAGGTTACCATTGATGTGCAGCCAGTTTTCACTTCTTTAAACTGAAGCTATGAAAAGGTACTCCTTTGTGTTTTTGCCAATTAATGATTGAGCTCTAATGAGTTAATTTGTGTGTGTTTACATGATCAAATATTTGGGATCATGAGTTCAAAAGAAAACTGAAAACCTGTGTAGGAATATATGAATCTCATATTTTGAGTTTTGGTATGAATTAATTATTTGGAAAGCACATTATGTTTTATAACAACATAAATGCTTGTTGTTTCCACAAATGGAGACCAGGTTTTATCAGTGCTGGGCTGGATTCTCTTGAGTAATACTATTGCAAGGGAAAAAATGAGCCAACAGGGTGCTGTCCTGCTGTAGTACACACACTGCCAAGGTTCAATCAATGACACTGTGGTTTCCCTTCAGTTATTGAACTATTTCATTGAGCTCTGATTGCAAGAAACACAATACCCCAAAAGAAACTAATTTCAGATAAGCTATTAAACTCTCCTTGCCTTATGATTTTATCAGGCAATCAATAGTGCCTAATAGCATCTCTCCGTGACTCTATTCACATTCGACATGTTCTTTTAACCCTGCAATTAAATTATTATTAAGTTATTAAATTAAGTGTGAAATGGGAGAGTGCTAGTCTATTGAAATGTTTGATTTTCTTATGGTTAAACATTGATGGTGATTAGGTTGAAACTGAAGTTTTGACAGATGTTGCACAAGTTGACCCACAAAAAGGACCTTGTCACCTCTTTTATACTCTTAATCTAAGTAGAACTGCAGTTTTATTAAAGACCTTACCGTACCTTAGAATGAACAGTTTTTATCTACAGAGGGAGTGGGTCCTCTTCTATGAAGTTTGCCATGTTGAATGGAATGTACATATGTGTAAGTCCTTGCATCCAACTACAGTTACACGTTCACATGTAAAATTACTGCTTCTCCTTCTCAATAGAAACCAAACATTACAACCAGTATATTATATGTTTTATATAGTATATATACAGTCGCAGCATTCCTCAATTCTAATTAGCTGTTGTATTTGATCCTTTAATCAGGCTTCTCTTTCTTGCTCACAGTGTAGTTTTGTGGAAGTAAGAGAAATTGTGAATGAGCTCTTGATTTCATTTTGGATCTTGCGAGTGGGAACATTCACCTGGAACTAATTCTTGGACTCAAGACTATCCAGCCTGAAGCCAAGGAAAGCTTCACACAAGAGGCTCCTCTGGTGCCTCCTCTTCTTCAAGGCAACAGCACTTTTTACACACACCAGCCTTGGCCACTTTGATGAGGGACGCACAAACCCATGGAGGAAGCTCTGCTTATGGAACAGATCCACCTGACAAAAGAAAAGACGATTGAAAAAGATGCCAACTCTTTCCCAAACTTTAACTTTGTTGTTGCCTTTTGCCTTTTACATTTATTTTTTTATCAAGAAAACATATTCATAACTAGGGGCTTTAGAATTAAGGAAGATCGCAATCTCGGTCTTAATATCCTGTACTCAGCCCAGTCACTTTTGGCCAGGAACTTTAAAAATATATTTTTCAACAGCGCACACAAATCTGTTTTGCATTTCCACTGTCCACATTACAGCCCGAACTATTAACTGTTTTCACTTTTGAGCTTGAATTGCTTTGTTTAGACAAGCATTAGGCAGGAGCCACTGTCGATGAGGTTCTAAAGTTAGAAGTGGATTTCTTTAATTACATCAGGCATGCATAAGGCAGCTACCACTGACCTAGTGCCGGGCAAAGGAAATCTGGTTTGATTCAGTTGAGGAAAAAGGATGTGCATCGTGGAGAGATGAAATGAGTCCCCTTGATACTTGGTCTGTTGCTGAAAAGCAATTCTCTCGCCACAGGGAATGAAGCGTGTTCCTTTGGTTCAACGGACATCATTTCTAATCAGCCAGCTGCAATAATCAACCTTTCTCGGACAATCCAGTGGCTTTTAGTGCTCAAATTGCCATACAGACTTAATTAAACAAAGGAGCAATAGAATATAATAAAATAAAACAGAACAGAGAAGGGTGACCATGAGATTTCCCTGCTATTCATTTTATTCTGCAGGGAAAAAGAGAATAAACAGACGAGGCAGAAAGTGAATGATGCCCTTTCTGCTCTTATTGGTTGATGAGGATTTCCTGCTTATCTGAGATAACAGGAAAGGACGTACTGAGTGAGAGTGTGCGTACATGCATTCATGTGCATATGTTGTGCATGTGTCTGTCTGTGAAGAAGATTTATGGTCTGCATAGTTACAATCGCCCCCACTAGTTAAGCCAAATTAGCTTTGCCGCCATTCTCTCTCGTTCCTTCTCTTTTTTTCTCTCTCCTTCACTCACAAACACAGACACACACATGCACATGGACACACACATGCCATGGGCACAGGGCAAAATGGTGATTAAAAGGTCTGATCCATTAACAAGAAAATGGTAATTATGGGGAGAGTGATTAACATGGATCAAACAGAAACATGCCTGGGCACGCAGACACAGTAAAGTACATGTACACAGCCACCTGACACACATCATACATTGTGTCATAAATGTAACTGAAGATCTTGTCAGGTTTGTTCGAATCAGAGGCATGATTCTTTTTAAACTGTATGAAAATTCTACAGCTGATGAATGATGGCAGTTTTTTTTTCCAATTATCAACCTTCAAGGTGATGCTGCATGTCCTCAAATCAGGGTCAACTCTTCACCAGATACACATTAATCAAGATTTAAAAGTGATTTTCCAATGGTAACGAGGTAATGGCACGTCGCTTGATTGCTGCGTGTTCTGGAGCCACGTTCCAGCTCAGGCAGTTGACAGCACAGCAAGCGGGCACTTGTGAAGCATTCGTCTGGCGAGAGGATGAATCATATTATTAACTGACTTTCGTGTTAAACACGGATTCAAGCACTGTTGAAGAACATTTCCTCTCAGTCCCCTCTTGAAATATTTATTGACTCTGGTTGGTAGTTGGAACCATTGACTGTGACAAACAGAGTGTTTTGAACTTTGGGTGGGTCTTGTCTCACCTGTCCACCCTCTTCATGATGTTAGAGCAACAAACAGATATGATGAATGGAAATGTTCCTACTCTCTGTGCCTGTAGACTTAGACTTTTGAAAGCCAGGATGCATGCACACACCACACACACAACCACACCACAACCTATACAAAAACATCACACACACTGTTAATCCCAACATTAATACTGATCTGGACTTAAAATTACAACATTTGTGCCATTGTATGTCTTTTCGTCAGTATAGCTGGGTCAAGCATTTTTTTTTCCCAATCATTTGTACCCTTATTTATTTCATCAGTTAACCAAATATAATCAAAAGACAATGAGTACAGAGATTACACCGATCAGCCATTAACTGAAGCACTGACAGTTATGGATAACACTGATTATTCTGGTTTAATGTGTGCATGGCACCTGTCAGCGGTGGTGGAATTACTATTTAGCACGCAAGTGGCTGGGAAGACATTTTGTCCTTCCAAAAAGAGGAGGTTTTGGTGTTTTTGGATGTTAGAAGGCAGGAAAAATGGGCAGGTAAAGATTAGCATGCGACTGACACTAGGGCCAATTGTGCGATGGCTAGATGACTGGGACATAGCATCTCCAAAGAAACGCAGCTCTAGTGGGTGTTTCCTTTCTTCGAGTCATCCGCATCTACAAGAAGTTGTTCAAAAGGAAGAAAGGGTGAACCAGAGACACGGTCATGGGCTGGCCAAGCTCATTGAGCACCTGGGAACGAAAGGCTGCCAGTTGGTTGATCCACAAGCAAGCTACTAGAACCAAATCTGAAAAATGTAAGCTGTTTCTAATACGGAAAGTGTCAAGAAGGCAACACCAGTGCACATCATGTTTTTATTTGGCTGTGTATGGGGCTGCATAACATTATGATCACCAGGGTGCCCAGGTGGTCATAATGTTATGGCTGATTGGTGTAAAATAGTGATAGTACCGACTCAGTGAATGTGTTTTTTTTTTTTGTATGTTTTTTTGTTTGTTTGTGCTTTAATGTAGTCTTTAACTTGGTACTATTGTTTGAGTGAATTCATTCCAAAAACATGCTACCCCATGTGGCTTATCAACTGCAAAGTTGGGAATACCTAGAAGAAATATGAACTAATAAATATGTAATTGCACTAACAATTTCCACTCTAACTCTCCCATGGAGAGTTTTCTTAATTAAATTGATAAAATATTTTAAATAGGGAAATTAAACTATTTAATGAAACATAGTTCCTCATTAAAATACATAAATATTCTAATTGATTTTGTTCTTTGTTGATCTCATAATCACTATTGTATATGACCAGTCCAACCTGCTTTCATTAGGAAACAAAAGAAAAACATAGTAAGAGGCAGAAGAAAAAGACTGTGACTGTGTTGTGAGTACAAATCTATTTGGAATTTTGGCAATACAGTACAATAGAGTACAGAAAAAATATTTACCTTATTTTATTGTTTATGTCCATACTGGATGGTTTTACAAGAAACAATGTATGCCCATTGCCAACAATCAGTGCAGATGCTAACCCTTAAGACTGGAGACTGCACTTTCCATCTTGGCTTTTTAGAGGAGAGACAAGTAAACTTTACTGTCTCCAAGGAGAATTTTGTCTTGGGCACAGTGCAGCAATCCTTTGATTCACATAAAAAAAACAAGAGAAAAAACATCACAAAACCGACATGAAACATCTTGAAACATGAAAGAGACGATTGATACCATGACAACCATCTTTCCCTAATCTTCACAAAATAGTTTAAGTCAGCATACTGCATTTTCCATGCACATATATTATATGACTAATTCATTAATTAATGTTTGCAATAGGCATTCAAAAATATTGAACATAATCCATGGTGTTTGCAGATCTGTCCATTATCAATATTCTCACCCTGTTAACTGTAGCTACCTCTTCATCTACAGTGTGTTGTTATTAATTGTTTTGATTACACAGACTAAACTGACTGACATTTATCCATGTTATATAATCTGAATGACTGTTTGTATGGAAAATTAGTGTTTTTCTGTTTTCTGTGACTTGCAAACCCCCATGGGAGGATGGATGGAAACATTCTGCACATTCACTCATCACTCAGTCATAAGTGGTGTCCTGTTCTGATTTCATTCAAAATATGTTCTTTGCATGCACCATAGAGTAGCAGTAATTATTCATAACTTATGATCACTGTCTGTTGTTAGTGCATATGGAATTTCAACTCATTGACATCCTGGCCAGTTTATACCTGTTTGAGGATATTAAACCGTTTGCTTTTATGGCTATCCGGGCACCAGGATAATCCAATTAACTATCCATGACTGTGGTACTGGTGTGCATGCTAACACACTTATTAGCAGTGATGACAGAGACACAAAGAGAAATTAAGAAGAAAACAGAAAAATTGGTGACAGAGAAGCAGAGTTGGGAGGCAAAGATAGAGTGTGTTTGTATGTAATCATTGTGAGTTCTATTGGAGCCTCCAGAGGTGTGCTTGATTTATCCTGAGAGACCCTTAAACAGACAGTGTGACATTTTGAAATTAAATCTGTTAATTCTCTTCATTGGCTATTTGTCACATTATATTGTTGGGTCTTCAGCTGGTCGTTATCCTTCGGTTCGAAAGTCTATTCGAAATGCCAGTTCAGTTTTTTAATTTCTGATAATACAGCAAGCGTTTCACAAAGCTACTCATAAGAATGTCAAGTAATTATTATTGCCACAGCCTTAGTAAATACTTAAATAACCTTAAATAAATACAGCACAGGAGTCACGGGTATCAGTGTGATTGCTAATCAATACAGTTTAATGGGTTCCAACCATATTTATACATTTATTTTCTCTGTACAAAAGATGAATCATTGTTGTCTTTCTTGTGAAACCTACAGAGAAGCGCCTTGAATGGATTGGGTAGCATTTGCATAAAGTTCAATATTACTTTACCTCGTCACCTCGGGTTGCATGCATCCTGTCACTGTGTATAGATGAAGCCGATGTCTTCCTGTGTCACAAGTTGCCATTTGAAATGACTTGCTTCCTGTCATTCACTAATGTTTTTTCATAGTAAATGTGAAAGCCTGGTAAGGTCACGGCACATAAATTGTTGGAGTGGAAGACGTGAGTAGGACAACAAGTAGACTTTAGAGAATTTAACAGCTGTCTGAGAATTAATAATGAGTGTGAGCACCAAGAGAGCGTCTGAGAGTTGTTGGGCATGGATGGAGAGATGGATGAAATGCAAGAACTAAACGATGAGAGATACAGTTTGTGTCTTTCTTTGCCAGACTTTCAGGATGAAAATAGGAAAGGGCCAGATTGAGGATTAAGGATTGTTTGTTGAGAATTGCAACAAAAAAGTAGGTCACCAAATTCTGAAATAAAGTCATAATGAGGTTTTTGGAGTATGATGAATCAGTCCACATGAAACAAGGGAGTGTTTTAGAAGGATAATTGAGAGCAATTCAAAGACTTTGAATGCACCACTTACTGAAACACTACATTTAGACTCTTTTGTGAATAACACCAGCCTTTCCACCCAGACCTGAAAATCTGGTCTTATTTAAAAATGTATAACCAGGGGGACATGCTTCGATAAGGAGGTATTTGCAGCAACCCACATTTCTTTTAAAAAGAAAATCAAGACAGCATGAGGAAATTAAATTGTTTCACACATCCAGGGCACAAGCAGGATTTATATATATAAGCTTCAGTAAAATGAGAGGCTTTGGCGTTAGAATCGATATGAAACTAATGGTAAAAAGAGGAGTGAAAATTGTGGTTATGCCACTGAAATTGATATTAGATTGCCATGATGTTACTATGGAAATAAACAGGTAATTATTGTCATGATTTCAACTGTCATCATTATATAGTATGTCAGTTTCTGTTGAGATATGTCAAATTGACGTTATTAAATGTTTAGTGTTTTATTAGTGTTTCTTTTTTCAGTCCCTTTCTTTCCCCCTTTCAGGCATGAGCCCTTCTCTTTCTTACATAGCATTACTGCTGTGTTCAAGTGAAGTGGGAACATCCAATGCGGCATCCCAGGGAAAGACTTTCTGTTGTTAATGCATGCAAACTCAAAACAGCAGAGGTTTTGTAGAGTGTGTGCACGCTTGAGATTTAAGTTGTTTCACAGCAAGAAACTGAAGTCAGGCTCACAGAAACAGTTACTAAAGTTATGTCAGGTCACTGTATGAATATTTAATCACTGCAATCTGTCAATCTGTCCACTCCATCTAGGTGCTATATTTGTTTTGTGCAAGCAAATCTGTTTTAAGACCATTTACTAAAGTAAACTAGGTTTGTGTGGATGCATGTCAACAGCCTCGCTGGGTTCTATCTGGATAATCATAGACTCTAATCATTAGAAATGTGGTTAGAATGTCTGGATTACATTTGGGTGAAAAACACAGGAGGATGTGATGGTAGTGTTAACTTGTTTATTTGTAGTTTCGGAGTGCTTTCGGATTCAGTGGCCAACTATCAAAGGGTCATGCGAAAAAACTTACATTGAACCACACCTCACAGTAAAAGTTCACCATTTGATATTACAATCCTTATATAACATTCATCTCTGAAGTAGTGATGTGAGTCATACACCCATGACCCATTGTTGTTTATAAAACAAGCAGTTGCTGCAACCAAGTATGATTAAGAAACATTCCATTTTTTACTATTACTTTATAATAGTATAAATGCTTAGCTTTACTAAGACTAAGGGACCTCCACAAAAAACATCTAAACCCAAAGAAGGTAGGAGGATACGTCTATTTAAAATTTTCATCTGTTCAATTTTGAGTTAAGTCACATACTGGATTATTTGTACAAATACTGTACAGATAAGCCAATTTTCCAATCGCTGCTGAATGCAACCTAACAGGAGAATGAATAAAGCTTTCTTTATGGACTGATTAACTCTAGTAAGTGCTAGTATCAAAAACAAATTCCACCTGTTATTTTTGTTGTCAATAATATCCGTTAAATACTAAATAAACAGGAAGCAACCATATGGTAACTCCTATTGCATGTAGCTAGCCTTTTCTGTATTAACTAGCTGATATTTGCTAGCTCAAGCTAAGCTCTAGCCCAGGGGCTAACCATAAGTTGTACAGTATGTTCTAATTTAATTCTGAAAGCACATCTGCTGGTGTAATATTGATTAGACACCTTTATATATCAATACTAAAACATCTATTTCTTTCCTGCTGCTATAATGTGACTTATTTGGTTAGATCGTTTATGTTGTACTCTGTCTCACAGTTGTAGAAGGAGAAGTATATGTGAGGATTGGCGAAATCAGCTGAAGCCTGGAAGCTTATTTTGTCAGGTGTCACTGAAGCAGCTCTGTGATGTGAGAGTATAAGTCCCAGTGCTGGAGGAGGAGCTGATGCAGGGGCATCTGTCTTTAGGCAGGTCAGCGAGTGAGTGACTGAGGTTACAGGGAAGGAAAGCAGGACTATAGGAGAGGTGAGAGGGCAAAAGGACTGCCAGGGCTCGACTCTGGACAAAGAAGCATAGTGCAGTGTGATTTGAGAGTTCTGCCTGTCTTACCCCACAGCAAAATTTCTTCTTTTAACATATTGGTGATTAGGTTGCAAAGTAGTTCTGCTGCTCTCCGGGTGCTTTGTGCAACAGGTCTGAAATCACATGCATATTGTATTGTGTTATCCTTATTACTGCATCATTCCAACCAGCCATAATTAACACATCATAACATGGGAAATCAGTCTATTAAATAGCATGTCTCTCAAGACTCACTCCCACACATTTGGCGTGACATGCTTTTATGCTCTATGTCACACTGTCAAGCTCCCTAAATGAATCCGACAACATAATATGGTCATTGAATAGGCATACAATGCTGATATTACCAGGTAACAGGATATTTTTAATCTGCTTTATTAACTTTTATATTGGACTGTAACACCAAATGTAGCATCATTTGGATCGTATTTTTTGAAACCATAACTCACATTCCATTGTTTTTAACCATAACTTCTGTGACTGACATCAGATGAGTCTTCTGAAACACATAAAGAGGAGAGAGAAGGAAAGACTGGAAAGTAGTAGATGAGAAATAAAGGATAGAAGTCCTAATGTGGAGAGGTGTCCGGAGGAAAACGAAGAGGAGGAGGAAAATGGATATGCAAACAGAGAAAGCCCTAGAAGCAAGGACAGATGCTCTGGTAACAAATATAGCAACAGCAAAGTTTGGCAAACCATAAAAAGTACTGATGTATAGAATGTGGAACAAAACGTTGTGCATAATGCAAAGTGTTTATAGTTTAGATACAGTAATGCCCAGCAGCACAGGCACATTATTTATATTACAGTCCAATAGAGGTGTACTGCAGAGAAACTGGAAATGAGGGGAGAGGGAAATCACCACACAGCTTTTGATCAGATGTTTGTGAATTTCTTAGGTGAAATTTCCTGATGTGAGGTTGCAACCTTGGTTTGAGTTATTAAAACTTATTTGTCTGGGCTGTTACAGCTGTTTGTTAAAGCCTGCGTGCAGCTTGTGAGAGGGAAATATGTCTTTTCCTGTTTTGCACATAAAACACTTAATAACGTTAATAAAATGTTTCTGGGCAAATGTTGTTTACGGCCCTGAGCCAGTAGTGTAGCAGGTGAACTTGGAGTAATTTGGTTTTTAAAGCATGTTGTACTTGTAGTACTACTCATTCATATTGTTAGTGATATGCGTACCTAAACATGGCCACTATTATTATACAGTTTGGACAGATTCGACAAGACAGACAATTTTTGCAGCAGGACCGTGTCTGTAAGAATTGTTAATATATAATATAATGCACTTCAAGATAATACTCAAACTTTATTCTAACTTTTTTAACTCTGCTCTGATACAGGCCCAGGCTATGTGTTCAGGCTTATGTCGTGTTATTGAAATGTGTAAACTGGGTACATCATACCACGGTATTTAGAAATCCAGAAGGTCTAATTTTCAATACTGTAAAAAATACAAACACTCCCCTTTCGAGTGGCTCAATCGTATTAGCTCTTAGATTGTTTATTGTCTGTGCGCTCCATTCGGATTTGAGTGTTTGCTCAAAAGATGCTCTGCGATGTGATGCTTTGTCTTGTAACATCAGTGGCGCTTCACTTTGCCGCTTTTAATAATTGCCACAGTCTGCCCGTGGCAAGAATGAACATGTAAGAGTCTGCCCATTCTGGATTAAAAGCTCTCTTTTCACTGTGTACCTTTCTCTTTTTCGAGCGTACAATGTGAAATTACTTTTCTCTGACTCACTTATTTCTCTGACTGTCTCTAGCCTTGTCTACCCTCTGTGTGTATCTCACTCAGTGAGTTAAGTCGCAGTGCTTATCGGAATGCACAGAGTTAAATTGGCTGAGTAGCATCACGTGAAATTATTTACAACGCGTGCAATTGGGTTGTGAATGATCTGGGTCGCCTAACCAGTGCTGTAAAGGCTAGAAAAGCTGCGCCAGTTAGAATAGAATTGCTCCGGCTCTGCAGGGCTATGTTTCTCCTAGATTGTAGGGAAATCTGGTCCTCCACAATCTATGGTAGAAGGGTACTTATTTACTATCTATTGATTATTCAATGGGCCATAAGTATTTAAACCCTGCAAGACTTTTCTAGGGAGGCTAATTGCATATTAGATGTATACATGCTACAGTCACTTATATCTGAAGCAGGTCAGCTTTTAATTTTCATTTATTTTGTGTATATGTCAGGAAGGTATGAAAGTATGAAAAAAAGATACCGCCCAAGCCTGCTTTATATGTTTGTTTGCTTGCTTTTAATCCATCCGTTTTTGCTTTGGCATTGGTCATTTATGTTGTAAATGTAAACCAGTCACACCCAGTGTTCAATTCTGTTATGACGTGAATTAAAATGCCCGGTAGACATAGTATATGAAAAGAAAAGCATTACTTTATGTCACAAAAAGTGGCATCTGTTAAATCTGTTCTACTTCTTTTGGGTTGCCTTATACTGGCTAGTTTATTCCCTCTTTCCTGTTACTGCCCTGACCCAGTTAGTATCTGCAATCCTCTACAGCACCAATTTTACACCTGGCTAAGTCACACCCACATCCCCCTACACATAGGAGACATGCACAGAAACAAAAATACACATACACACAGTCACAAAACTTAACTAACACACAACCTCATGAATACACACACACACACACATACAAATAAATGCACCTACTACACACAGGCACAGAAGGAAAAGGTGCACAAACACAAAGGCCATGGGAAACAGCAGTGTGTGATTGGTGTGAAAATAAGCAAATACCGTCTTTGATGTTGGGACAATATTCCTGAGTGGAATTGAGCATACTTTTTTGGGAAGAAGGAGGTGTATATGCAGATGTATATGTATGTGTGTGTGTGTGTGCATGAGTGAGTGAGCGGTTTGTGTGAGTGTGAACCGAGGTGTGTTTACCCCTGAGGTAGTGGTATTTCATCTCTTCCTGCATCAGTTCTGCCCTGTAGGGGGTAAGAGGTGTGTGTGTGTGTGTGTGTGTGCGTCTGTGTGTGTGTGTCTGTGTGTGTGTGTGTGTGTGTGTGTGTTAGAAGATCCAAATAGCTTTGCTCAGGTTAAAAAGACAGGAAGGAAGAGAAAAAGAACACTTTTTCTTTTTGTGGCTTTTTTCAAGGCTTTTCTCCTTGCATGCTCCTGTGTCTGGGGCTTAAACCAGCGTCTTTTCTCGCTTCAAAATCAAAATTACTTCATATGCGCAAAATCTGTCTTAGTGACTTTATTGCAAAATTAAACATGCTGTTATGACAACACAGCATGACCTCTAGTACAGGAATAATTCTACAGGAGGCCTTATGACAAGTGCACAATAAAGTCAATACATTTAAGTGATTGTGTGCATACAGTAAGTACACAAGAAATGATTACACATCTCTTGTTACATATCATTGTAAATCAAACATAGTTAATGGAAAATTGTGAGATGTGCATGAACTATACCAGACAGCCCACCTGTGCTGGACAAGAATTAACTTTCAAAACCCAAATCAATTCTGTCCGGACAGTTTTTTTTTGCTGCACCAACTTGTATTGCCGTGAACAACATTTTGGCACAGTGGGTGTCCATCAGGTGTCCAATTTGGGGTAAACGATCCCTGCAGGAAAACTTTGAGTAGCAAAAACCTTTTGTGGACCTGCTTTGATTTGTGCATAATTGCTAAGCCTTGCACAGTGTGCATATAAATGGTGTGGAAGTAAGTGTATTTGTATTTGATAGAGGGAAGCTTTCATTGGAAGTTGCAAAGCTATTTTCATCCTTTTAGGAAATTAGCAATGTTTCTATTTAATGTGAATACTGTGCTGTGAAAAGGGCACCTCACATTAAATTTGTGGCTCTACAGGGATGGTGTTAAAGCATCAGAGACTGTAATACACAGTTTTTTCCTCTTTGATATTTTGCTAAGTACAATTTTTTTTGTAGTTGTTTGTTTGTTTGTCAGAGATGACTGAGACACAAAGGAGAGAAGAAAGGTGTTATGTGTTTATTGAGATATAATTTACTGATGGATTTAGCTCATCCATCATAACTGCTTTTCTTTGAATTACATAATTTATCTTTCTCATTTTTCTTTTTCTTAGTCACTGTCTGTATCTCTGAGCTTAGTCCATTATTACTCCTGTCTTGATACACACTCACTGATATCATCTCTTTCTCTCACAATCTGTCTTAGTCTTTTTGTCAATGCCTGATTTTCTCTGAATTATTGTAATTCTTCTCTTTCACTCCTCTGTTTCTTAATGTCTGTCTCTCAACTCTTCTCTGTGTCTCTCTTTTCACAATATTAATTCAACCCCCCTCACTCCACACCCCATCTGTTTCTCTCTCAGTTCTTCCTATAAATGTCATTAATTCAGTACAGATAACCAGCTCTGTTCTTTTCAGCTCAGACTGGCACAGATTATAATTATAATCATTACAATAACGTTAACAGTGCAGTACAATATTCAGGAGTCAAATCCCCTGGTGATATATCTCTCTTGAGTCTTTGGAGCTCCTGTTCTTTGTGCCATATTGTGGCCACTGTATAGATTATGTCTGCGTGCATTTAATACACCTGGGGCTGGTGTTAATTGATTTTGTTCCCCCCATTTCCTGTGAGTGGTCTGCTCTTTTGAAAGGAACTGGCACTGTTTCACTGTTTCATGTGCTATAAGCTATCCATTACAGAAGAGAATTTATATAATAAATACTACCTAGCAGTGCTGGATGAAGGCAAAACTTCTACTTCAGAAACTGCAAGCTGCTGAACAGCTGTATGTGTTTGTTCACATCTGATTATTATTATTCAACCTCATAATCAAAGTCATAATCAATGTGAAACATACAAATGAATGAATCAGGCAAGAAAACTATAGCCTCACTTTTTTAAATTTTCACGTGTCCAAAATCTTAGAGGCAGGTGAGCCAGATGCAGCAGAACAAATAAAATTACTCAAATTAAAGTAAAAAATAAAAAATAAAGTTTTGGTAAATAAAAAAAAAACATATTTTCAGTGCAATCAGACAAACGTGAACAATTTATTTTCAAAAAACTAAAGTGATACTGTAGAGAATATGAAAAATTGTTTGTCCTTACTCATGGTACCTTATAGGCTGTGAGATTGTTTTGGTTTTTTGTGACAAACCTCTGTTTCCAAGGTCAAGAATGAACTTTTACACAAATATGTTACTTAGATGTATAAAATATATACATATTGTGCATACACTGTATACTATGATCCAATCTTGTTAGTAGAAACTTTGAATGTGGGTACAGAATGTTTCTAGAAATAAGTCATAACTGAGAGAAGTATTCTTCTAACTATCTTTTATATTTTGAAAGACTGCTTACTCCATATTTTCTATAGTATGAGTCAGTTCGCCATTTGTTGGCAGTATCGCCACTTACTTGGAAGGACACAGGCGAGCACCTACAGTTCTCTGTTCATAAATTTCCTAGGTGACTTTACATAATATGAGCAAGACACACGCATTTATGGCAGTTGGCACTTGTCATGATACCTTGAGCTTGTCATTGCAAATCTGAGTGTGGCAATAAACAAGGCAGTTGTGAGTGTGTGTGTGTTTGTGTGGTAAGCAGGAATGCTTTCCAAAAACAAAATAAAAAATTAAGCTCAGGGTCATAATCTAATCAGAGTTTTCTTGGCAACAGCAAGATGTGCCTTTGTGATTAGCAGCAACACTTAGGCAATTCTTTGGGCACTGTTACAACATCAGAGGTGAAGAAACATTTTTTGTGCTGTACAGCTTCAATGTATACATCTAGGTAATACTGATAGTCATTTCATTACTCTATGTACATTTGTAAATGTATTTGTGGGGTTAGATTGTTGCCTTACACTCTTTTAAATTTCAAATAGCACTATTACTTCAAATAAATGGATTTTGATACTGTGTGTTAAACCTGTTGAGTTGTGCATGGCCCTGGCTAGACCCACTTAGCCCTGGTCATGGCTGGATCTTCTTAACCCCGTTTGTTTTGGATAGCAGGCTAATGAGAACCAGGGCTGTGTAACAAGTCAGCCAATATACCTTGGCGGACTCTCTTGTCTGGTAATATTGACAGTCCGGCATGTATGTGTGTGTGTCTCTGTGTTTTTGTGTGTGTGTGAAGTTCCAGTAATCCCAGTGGCTAAGCTGGTAATCCCCTCAAGCTGCCCATTAGCCCCTTGACACACACATACAGCAGACACAGACACACACATACACACACACACAACTCCTCTAGGGCAGTCACCCAGGTGTCAGGCAGACTGTTCCTCAGGGAGGGATCACTATGATCAGCCACAGAGCTGGCCCACTGCCCCTGGAGGGAGGAATGGAGACACTGGCTGGCAATACGCACAGATTAAAGAGTGGGAGACAAAGGCAGAAGAAGAGATGAAGAGAAAGGGATGGTGAGAGGGAAGGAGGCCAGACTAGGACAACTGGATGGGAGAAGAGGAAAGGAGGACGACTGGAGTGGAGAAGAGGAATGTAGAAGACTGCAAAGGGGTAAATGTAGGAGGAACAGGGAGGAGGAACAGGCAAAGAAAAGGAACAAGGATTAAAAGAAAAAAGAAAAGTTATTTCTTTTCCCTCTTTCTACTCACTGAGCTGACCTCCGCACTGGATGTTGTTATCTAGAGAATTTGAAGCTTTGGGACACTCTCTCCCCTCCGCTATTTGGACAAGAACACCAGATTTCTGCTATGGTTGGCTGTTTCTTTCGTCTTGTACAGAGCAGTTTTTTCCATTTCTGCGTATCCCCTGTTGATGTTTCTGGTTGTCTCTTTCTCTGAAATGGCATCAGCTGATCTGTGCAGCACTGTTTTCTTTGAGTTAGTATCCTCAAAGAGATGATTCAACCTGAACCACAAATGGACTTTCTGATAAACACCATGCCTTTTTTGATATGGAGTCTTTGTTCCTGAGCTTCTTTCCCTTTCTCAAGTCGATGTGTTAATCATTGTGTGGACTCTCAGGGCCCTTGAAACCTGCAAAAAAAACCTCAGAGTTTCAAATGTGTGACTGCCAGTGATAAAATAAGCACTCTTCATTATTTGTGTAAAACACACTTTTTATAGGTATGTGGCGTTTGTTCAGACAACAACATCTTGCTGGAGTCTCGTAGCCACCCAATTTCCCACTGGTTAGTAGTGAACTGTGTGGGCAGCATGAGACATGCTTTTCTCATTATATGACGACAACCACGCTGAAGCTCTACTATTGTGAGTCATTCTGTTTGAACACTAAGCCCATCAGTACTCTACACTGATGTGGGATGACAGAGGAATCGTTCTTTTTAGTATGTCACATAACACAAACAGTGAGACGCAGCAACAATGACTCATTCACACTGTTGTTGTTTCTGTTTTCCCGCACCTCTTTTCTGTTTCCGCCATTTCTAGACAAAATGTTAGAGATGGTGTTCTCACTTAGTTCAGCACTTCTTTATTTAAACTTCCTTTTGTTAGTGCGTTTATGCTTGTATCATAGACATGTTTATATTATATATGTTTCTGCTTTTTATATCTAGTACAGAAGAGTTGTGCGTACCAAAGCATTTATGAGCTGAACTAATGCAGAAATAGTTGGTGCACTTAAATAATTTAGCAAGCATTATTTTGTTGAGGGCTATTCAACCTCCTGCTATGTAGTTTAATTCTAATTCACTGCCAAGGGTTACAATACAACACAGGAGAAAGTCACGTAGCCAACACCTCACTCGCTGTGGAAAAACTCCAGACTGGAAACACCAGCAGTCTTTTAGCAGAATACCCCAACTGGTCCGCTAATTATCCAAATTTGCCATAGCTGTGGTGTTTGCATCCCGCACCTTCCCACTATTTCGGCTTAATGAGTGGCCCCGTTGACCAGCAACTTTCCGCCAAACATGTTTTCTAACTGGAGACTTTATTCAGCTGAAGGTCGCTATTTAACAGGGTCACTAACCCAGGAGGCAGGGGGAGGGAGGGAGAGTGCAGGTGATTAGCAGGTGCAAAAAAAAAAAAAACCCATGCTGTTGAGCCACCCTAAATCAGCGCAAGGAAATTTCTTTCATTGTGACAGCCCTATAACTAGCTAGAAGATTAACCATGTTGCAATAGCTAACGATCTTAAGATATATCAGCAGTCCATCGCTGCTTCATGTCACAAACACTTTTTCCTGTCTTTTCATCTGGCTTCTTATGTATTTCTCTTCTTGCCATTATTTCCCTATGTCAGTTGAGACAAAGTTATCAGTATGCAATTGTAAAACTATTAGGTGACAAAAAAACATAGAATGAAAATCTTTTTTTTAAAGAGATATATGTACACTGTCTTTCCGTGGAGTTGTCTCAGACTTTACATTTCATGAACTTGGGCTAAGAGTTTGCAATACATCAAGGAGAAGGCAGATTTTGTGGCTCTCTGGACACTTAAGGCTACGTATATGGTTTTAGGTTGATTTAATTGACAAGTATGTGACACTAAAGTCCTGGGTATGCTGTCCTATTTTATTTCATTTTTATCTTTCTATAGCCTTTATTCTATGCTGTATGTCAAGACTATGAAATGCTGTCAAGGAGGAACCTTGAGTTAGTTTGTGTCATCCTGTCTGTATTCTGTGCAATTGATCATTGGATTTTGGAGCATCTGTCAACCTGCACCAGCATGCCTAAAAGTTGGGGAGCTATAAAACTTGCCTAGAGGCTCACATTCAGTGCTGAACAAGATAATTGGCCTGTCTGTGACCCTGTATTACTGTACAATGCTGCCGATGATTGCTTACAATTAAAATTTTGTCCATGACAGTCTGAATCACAGTTGGATTGACTTTGACCCGTTCAGTGGTACCACCAACCCAATTTAACCTGTGTTACTATGTCACTCTGAATGGGTCATTAGCACCCTTGGGGAGTAACAGATCACATGTAAGTGAGTTACATAATCAGGATACAAACAAAAGGTAACTGTATTGATTACAGTTATTATAAAAAGACATTAGTCTTTCAATCATTAATCACATTAGCAAAAATGGGCATTATTAGGAGTATTATAATTTTGAAATACATCAGTTTTTCTTTAAAAATAATCTGAGCAGAGGACACATTTTTTATTCTAAAAATATTTTCTTTTCAAACGTTTTATTGCTCTGTTGTCTTATAGAATACACTTAGATCAATACTTCTTGTTGACATTTTCTTTTCTCGTTGTGTGCATGTTTGGTGTTAATATGCAAATAATCCAAGAATAACGGAAAGTAATCAAGTTATATTACTTAATTATTGTGACACTTGGATTAGGTCACTGAATACAACAGCTGCAGCAGGACCACAGGGGCTGTGCCAAATGACATATTAATACTTTTCCAAGAACACAACTCTCAAACCGCCAAAAACAGGAGGACAACACAAAGATGGCATGGTGGTAAAATTTGTGCTGGGACATAAAATTGTTTAAAACTGCATGTGGATTAAGTGAAGTGACTAGATTGATATCGGTACCCGAGCTGGCGGTGTAGACTCAGCAGCATAATGAGTAGCAATAAAGTTGATGATTGATTCTGCCAAATAGACCACAGTTAATTATGAATTCATGTTTCTACATATTCTACTTCCAATTGTAAAAGTAAAAGTAGCTTTGAGCTTTGCGGGTGTGGGACTCATGCAGAACTACGTTGCCTTGTTCTGTGGAAAGGTTATGCTAATATGAGGCTTCTGATTCTCTTCTGATTTTATCAGGTTTATCTTGAAATTGGGCTTGAAGCTTGAAATTGTCAATAAAAAGCCTGCATTACAAAATGAGGTTATGGAATTTTAAAAACATAGGCAATGACCAAGCACAAATGGGCTAAGACAAGATGTTTGTTTTCAATTGCTTTATGGAAATTGTAGGATCTAGGATTTTTAGAGCTTGACTCATACCAAAAACCTGAAGGCAAGAAGCGTTAAACTTGCATAATGTGACCAGTAAGGAGATTATGACATAAAAATCTGAACTAACTGAACACACTTGACTCTCAACATCATCCTGATACACAGTACGCAGAGTAAAACGCGTTAAGTAAAAGTCCATGCTGTAATTTCATTTAAGTAAGGCATTTACTACCTTATTAAATTACATTTTGTATAGCCATTAGGTTAATTGCTCATGCGCACACACAGCATGGACATGTTTAAAAATGACATTTAGGGATCTAGTAACACTTTGAGTCTCCACCCCAGAGGGAGAATCAGAGAACAGAGCAGAGACAGACAGACGTAAGGAGACATAAAGGCCCAGAGACAGAGAGACTGAGAACAATGTGTTTCTCTCTGCTCTATTGCTCTCTCCATTATCCTTCAAGACAGAAATACAAGAATTCAATTAAAAGACCATGTAGTGACCTTAACACACATACACATGCGTGAACACACACAGTGTTGATGTATCAATTAATCACTGTCTGTCACCTGACCATTCTAGCCTGTGTATCCTCACTGGACCATGGGAATTATATACAGTGTGTGTATGTGTGGGTGTTTGTAAAATGTCATTCTACTCTATAATGACCATTGTTATTCCTAACTCTTAAAATGTTGTAAGCTCCAACAGGCCCTCTAATAGATCTTTTTTGTGTGGCTTTGTGTGAGTGCACCTTTGTGTGTCTAAGTCATTAGTATGCAGTACTGTGTACTAGCCTTGTGTTATTAAACATTGAAACTAGATGACAGAATATGGCCTGAGCCCTGCAGCTAAAACTAACATAGTGGGACACACTCAGGCAAACACACACACACATACACACTGGCAACACAAGACATTCACACAAAAAAGGCATCTGAGTATCCATTGGAAGTGAAAGCCATTTTATAGCTCATTCTTAAAGTAGTGATTTTGAACGAGGAATGTCATTTATTTTCACACAATAGCAAATTAAAGTCACTGACTCTGGTCGGCCCATTTCTATTGATGTCATGGTGTGCACAGGAACTGGCTTTGTGCCAGATACCCATTTCACTTACCAGTTTGAGGACACTGTGATGAGTACAATCTTACCATACAGTGCTTTAACTTGCATTTGTGTGTTCAATAGATCAAAATATATAATTATATACATACAGTATACTGTATATATCTTGTGTATGCTGTAAATATTACTGATTTTAATTAGCACACAAACAGGACTTTGAAGTTAAGAGGACCCCAGGGTAATTTTATGGATAGAAGCTATATTTTCTGCTTTACAGCTCGAAACAATGCTGTAGAACAAAGTCCATTTGGATATTAAAACTAACAAGCACCCCATCTGTCCATAGGTTCAGTATGGACCATATATTAACCTGAAGTTCGAAATGTTCTAGTCAGAGCTGCTTTATTTCACTTCAGTGCACTCTGCAGACAGAGACTAGGTATAATGTCAGTACATCTCTAATACTGCATTCCCACCAAAAGCGAAGCGAAAATTCGCCTTGCATTACTCGCACGATCATTTGCGTTTACTCAAGTTACTCACGAGAGTAACACAAAGCGAAAATTCACCTTTTAATCTGGTTTACAATGGTAGTGTGAGCCTAAAGTAAGCTGATTTTGCTGTGATTTAATGTCAAGAAATGGATCAAAAGGATCCTGAAATATCTACATCATTGTGGTGATTTGTAAAATGTCTGAATTCATACGAGCAACTTTTAAAATGCTTGTTTTCTGAACTGAGTTCCGATCGATCAGGGCTATGCTAACTCATTTCATAGTTACCAGGTAGGCCACTTTCCTCTATTTCACTGAAATTCCATAGGGAACGGCTTTATAACATTGCATCTGCGCACACTCTCGCTTCTTGATCCGTGCGTTTTCAAATCCCAACGAGAGCTTTTCAGAAGTGGAGAACCCTCAGATCCTACCCCCTGGTTGTTTACTTATGTTAACACTGCTTAAAACCTCTTCTAACCTCCCTCTGACTGATTGACTTCTAGCCTAGTGCCACATTGTTGATGTAGCGTGAAATTTGAGAAATTTGAGAAAAATTGTTCTCTATGCCGTAATTTTATTTGGAAAATGTATCTGATTCTCTATGCCGTTTCTGTGTCTTACTTCCTGGCAGTTCGATCTGCTCTGTGCTGCTTGACACGAGTGGGTCATGGCATCTGTCAAAAATAGACCAGCCGCTTATTCTCTGCAGAGCAGAGTGGCAAGGCGCTTCTGGGACATTTTCGGGATGCGCCAAAGCGCTTATGGTGGAATTCAGACCATTGTGTAGAACGGGCGCGGTCAGCTCTGGCGACTGCTGCTGAGCCGGAACGCGTCACGCCCATGCCCGGTGGAATTTCAGGGGATACTTTTCGCTGAACAATTTCCTTTTTTTCCCCGTCTCTGTATAAATATGAAGTAGTATCATAAAGCTCCGGGTGCACACAGATGGAGACAAGTGGGGGTGTCACCTCCGTGACTCACAACAGACAGGTAGAAAAGAGAGACTGAAGATAAATCCACTTTTTAATCCCAAAAGTTCAAAAAACAAACTCCTCTCTTTTATTGCCGGTTAACGTCTCCAGATCAGAGCAGAATCCGGTGTGACTACCTCCTCCAGAAGCTCTGGCCCCAGCTCTCTTCTGCCGAGCTCCCCCAGGCTAAAGCGGCTGTCTGTGGGCCAGCAGCAGCTCTGTCTCTCCACTCCTTCCCATCCAACTCTGTAAAAACCCTGTGAGTTCAATATTTTCAAGTCACGTCGCCTTAATTGCACCGTCCGGTGCAAATTTGCATTTATTCGCGTCTTTGTATTGATTTGGTATTTAATCTACTCGCGCAAATAATTTTATTCGCCTTTGGTGGGAGCACACCATTAGGCTTCTAATTTATGATACTGAACTAGGGATGTCTTCTGCTACCTTCTTTTCTCTCTGATTGAGTATCTGCCATTGCCAATTAAATGGTTACATTTTTATATACCTATAGAATTACTTTAACAATATTGCTCATCAATATGTCTAAAATCTTCCAACAAAATGCAGCAAAAAAATAAACATAGTAGGTGTTATAGGTAATTGTGTGGCTGCTTTCACATAAGTCATTCTACACTGCCACAGTTTCAGCTGTGAATCTTTTTAAACCATGTGACTGCAGCAACTGCAACATGGAAGGACATCTCTGTACTGCGGCAAACAATGTATTTTCTACACAAAATCAACAATTTTATACTGTAGTATAGACCAAATCACTGTAATGTCACGCTAACAACAGTCACTCCCGGTTCGACAACTGGCAGTCCTTTGAATGGCGGAGATACGTGAAATCTGCAATTTATGTTGTCATTTTCAGCCATAACTATAAAGTTATATAGTGAAACACAGTGGTCTGAACAATCTGGTGTTGCTTTGCTAGCATCTTGGATAAAGCAACAGAGACAGCCAGTCGCACGGCCAGCCAAACTATGATACTCTCCCAGTTGTGTCCTTGCTTGATTTGTTTTGTGTATCCAGCTTTGACATCTGTGTCTGGCTTATAGTCAATGCTGCAAAAATAGGGAAGTTTTCTTTGATTTGTGTCCATTTGTTTGAGAGAGAGAGAGAGAGACAGTGGTGGTCAAGGTACATAGGACAGAGGAGACACAAATAAACACCCCTACGCACCGCACCAGCCTGTGGCTAATAGCTGCAAAACCTGATTTGGTCTGAATATGGTGGTAACTGCTAGTTGTGGGTAAACTCAAGCTGACATTTTTCCAGTCTGTGACCCAACTCCGTGACTGAAAGTGTTGTTATTAATGAGATATGAAAGCATAAAACATGCAGTTTAGATTAATTAGATACTAGATTATACACTTTGAAATAACATTGAAAGAGGTTTTCTACCTGGAAGTTATTATAAACAAACATTATGATACATTGTATACACAACATTGTGATTGTGATTGTACATGAAATCAGAAACAGAAACAATTCTTAGCAATGTTATGAGAAATATAATTATTTTTTATTAATCCATGTATGTATATGAAGCCAAACTTAAAGAGTATCCTAACATCAGAGTGAAAAGGTTTGTTTCACCTCTGACCACACCCAACGTCATTGATGGGTGTGTCTTGGTGATGTGATGCCATGGGTTACTGACACAGACACCCTGCAGTGCCCTTCCACATCAATGCAGCAAGGTGAGATGTTTTAGACACACAGTGGTGTTAAATATAGACTTCAAGTACTTGTACGTCCTCTATATGCTATCCATTTATTTTGAATTAAGCTTTTGGCAGACTGCCATATACATATGTAAGAAATGATTTAATGATTTTTATTGTTATTTTTTTGATTTTGTTTTTTTGCATTGCATCCATTGAAAATGAAACTATTTAAAAATAAAATGTATTTATTTTTATATGGGCGATACAGACAGTTTTTTGATTCCCAAAGACGTGGATGTATGTGTAAACCATACTGCCAGCGTAGTGAAGTGAAGGGCATTTTTATGTATGTTTTAATCATTCTTTGTCATTTTTCAAACTCATCAAGTGACACCAAGTTGATCTCATTGCTCAAGTATTAGCTTGTGAAAATACTAATAAGAATAAATTCATAATATCACATCCTTCATTTGGTACATTTTGTTTTTTCCTTCACATGTGGCACACATGGTGTGGGGAATATGCCTTTGGTTTTGTTGTCTTTGTTTTTAATTTGGATTTGTGTTTGTCATAATAGTAATTTCATATAAACAGGAAAAATGGGCCAAAAGGCTTGAGGCAACAATCCATGTTAATATTCAGCAATTCGCTCAGTGCATGCATGTACATCTTCCAACATTTGTGAGCTGCATGTGTGTGAATGATTGTTGTGTGTGTGTGTGTGTGTGTGTGCACACAAGTCTACTGTTGAGCTCTGTGACTCTTGTGTTGCATGTTCGTTTGTTGCCTCTAACAAGTCAAAGAGGTAGTTTTTACCGCAGGCAAGGTTATATACCCCAGTACAGACACACACAAAGGAATACAAGGTTGTTTATTGCAGTAAAACATGAAAAATTGATAAGACAGTGGGACCACTTGCTGGCCTCTACAATAATTTTTTATTTTTAACTTAATATTATTTTTAGCTAAGAAGTGCCTCACTGAAAAGAAGCTATTTTACAGGAGTTGCCCAGCAAGCTGAAGCTCACTTTCAGTTCAATCTAGCTTGATTTAATTTATCACATTGCACATAAATACATTATTGTTAGAGGGTTAAATAACCAATTTAGTGGGTTCGACTTTTGTGTTCTACCTACTATACAGTATATTACAAGACATAATTCATGAAAGATGCGTTTTATGTCACTTGCTTCTGATTTCTACCTCATTCTATAAAAATAAAGTTACAGTAGCTTAATGTTTTCCCACAGTTCAATGCAAGAAAGCGACACTGCAACCTAGCAATGTAACTTTACATCTTGTATAAGCTGAGGACTATCATGGTTTAATACAAATTATTATATATATTGCAAATCTTGTTTTTCATAATGCACGTAATCTTAATGAATAATGACACTTAGAATGACTGAGGGAGCGGGTCCTATCTCTATGGAATCCGCCATGTGAAACCGTAGCAGTAGCCCAGAATGGACAAACTAAACACTGCCTATAGGATATAGGGCTTTCTGTGTTATCCGCAAGTTGCGCTTCCACCATAGTTTCTCCTACACACTTGGAACAGGAAGGTGAGGCAAGGACATTAAAATCAGCAACTAAACCACTAGATGCCACGAAATCCCACACACTGGTCCCTGGTCTAGTCGCAGTGTTAATATTCAAACACTGTAAAACCATATTTACAATTTAATATTGTCTATTAGCTTTTTTTTTTTTACCATTTATTGTCAACAAGCTATTAGAGTTGGAAGTAGACTGAGTATTTCCAGCACACTAGACTTAGGTTCTATTAAGCGTTATATTACATTTTGTAAGCTATTAAATCACAAATGTCAGGTAACTGGAGTAAACAAGTTTAACAGTGTCTCAATTATTCTTCTAACATGTTTTTTTTACTTACAATTTATATCGCTAATGTGCATCTGCTCTTATGTTGATCTCAACTTGTGCGTTTGAGTGTGTTTGTGTGTATCCTCTCCCATCATATTTCTTCTACATTCTCCCTCTGTCTCTCTTTTCTTTTTGACTCTCTCCATCCATATATCTCTCTATTGACTGTCCCTGTAAGGCACTGTCAGCCCTGACACCTCCCCTTTAAATGCCAGCAGACACATGCAATCTGTCTCTACCTATCTACAAAATACAGGTGTGTGCACTTGCTCGCATACACAACATTTGTGTGCGTCCCGCAGTAATGTGTGTGTCCCTTCCAGTATATGCATGTGTTTGTTTGCCCCTTCCTATGTATGCGTGTCAGGTTTAATAGTAAGTGATGGGGTAGCCAGCAGCCTAAACAAGCTTTAGCTCAGGGGGGCAGCACTCACTATCTATCTAACTGCCTGAGAGAGAGAGAAAGACAGAGAGACAGAGGAAGGGAGGGAGAAGGAGGTACACAACATTTATCATTTAATAGTGGAAGCAACAACTCCTTTTTCAAGAATGGAAGGATACTGTTTACTGTTACCATTGAAAGTCTTGTGAGAAAATATCATAGCAAATATATCAAAGTTAAAGTTACTGGTCGGTATTGTGTAAGCAGTTCCTTTAATGGGTAATATATTCCTCTACCCTATTTGCCACATACACCAGTTATAATTACTCTTCTTTACTAAAGAAATTGTGACAGGCAATAATAAAGGAAAATGTTACAATGCTCCAGAGTTGACTTAAAATTATTAATATTATCATACTTTATCCAAAAAAAAACCATACATACATACAGACAATCACACTAAAAAATGTTTGAAATCCTTCAAGAGCTTCATGTGAAGAACACTCGAGAAGCAATTATCCTACTCCACATTTATAGATTGGGCTTTTAATGTGCGTCAGTTCATGTCAGTTTGAGTCTCTGCATGTTTGTCTTGGAACCTCTGGGGCTGACAGGGAGGTTAATCCACTATTCAACCCCAGTCAGAGTTTCTATCCTCTGGGGTGCACAGAGAGCAGCGATGGCCCCTGTCACCTCCACATCTCTGGGACAAGAACCCTCGCCCCGCTTCCACAATGCACCACAAAAGAGCTTATCGTCCCTGGGCATCAAGCAATGCTGACGGGGATTGGAAGGAATGGATGTTTGCACTGCTGGGTGCCAATAAGAGTGACACAAACGCACACACATATGAGTAGGTAAGGGTACACTGCTGACATATGGCAAGATAAAAGGGTGGGACTGCACATGCACGCTGTTTCACAAACATACACGCAGGACCACATGCACATTGTTAAGCATGCATACACACTGACAGACAAAGCCATGCTAGGAGCACTGGATGCTATCTGTTGGAAGGAAATTAGTTTTCTCCCATTTCGAACCTCAGTCTGGTGTCAGTGAGAGTGTGTGTCTATGTGCCCTCAAGCGTATGTGTGTGAGGGTTTTGAGAAGTCTTTTGTGTGTTTTCACAGAGGTCATTGATTCAGAATATTTCTTATTGATTCAGTGTCATAGTTAAATATTTTAGTTTTTCTCTGCCTCAACAGATATGATTTGGTTTTATTCATTTTTGAATTGTCATGGCCTAGCAGTAGCTACAGTGAATAAGTATTCAATTACACACAATAATTCCCTCTCACTGTCTTTTAGTGTTTTATTCATACATTTTAGAGACTTTAGAGAGCTAACATCTCTTTTAATCTTTCACTCACTCACTCTCCCGGTCCCTCCCTGCCTCCCTCTCTCCGTCTGTCTGTGATAAATGTAGCTAGTCAATGAGTGGGTTGTAAGGGTGACCTGGCCAGAGGACCTATGTGTTTATGTGTGTCTGTATGTTTAGAATTTACGTGTGTATGACTAATTTAATGGATAGCATGCCACTATGGTCAAGGACCCCCTTACACGCATACAAAAACACACACATACAAAAACACACATACACATACACACACTGTATACACACACAGAGTTGAGAGTGGGCAGCGAATGACTGATTTACAGGACAAACCAGTGACTATTGACTACATGTACTGTAACCTGAAAAATGACTCTGTGTGTGTGTGTGTGTGTGTGTGTGTGTGTGTGTCACTCAGACTAGCCTTAATCAATCACTCACTACAGACCCTGAACTTTGGACACGACTGGAGGAAATAAATCTACTGACATGAAGTGGAAGAGAGGCAGGGAGGAGAAAATATGATAGAGTGTAGAGATGATATCTTTTTTTAAGATGAAGATGCTTTTTCATGTCACTTTGAATATCTCACTAATGTTGAATAACATTGAACATATTTTCTTCTGGTTCAACTTATTAATGTATTCGATTTATTTTGAGTTGAATTTTAAGTACTGATGCACTTTTTGCATGAATTTCTTCATTTTTGATCCCTCTTCACAGTAACTATCTGAAAAAGTCCCCTTGAATAAACAGAGAGAAGGTTCAGTGTCAGTGATGCAACCATAAGTGTTGCAGCTATCACTAATCTGGTTAATCCTACTACAATATGTTAAAAAATCAATTAATCTACTAAATATTATATTTTAGGGGCAACACTTTTATGTACATGTAAATGTAATATAATTGAATGATCTTTATGATTTCTAGCATTTGTGTGTGTGTGTGTGTGTGTGTGTGTGTGTGCAAGAGAGAGACAGAGAGAGAAAGTATATCTGATTATCATATTAATATTAACCAGATACTGCATGATGAAACATCACTGAAATAAGAGAAACTGATTTTCAAGAAATTAAGTAAATATACCATTCAAAATACTAAATAACCATATTGGAGTGCGTGCTGGGAGGAGTTGATTAAATACAGCCATGGCTGTTAAATGGATCAGATGTGGCATGAATCCCATAACTTACAATTTCACGTATCTAGTACGTTTGAGTGCCACAGTGAGTAGTTCCCCATTCTAGTATCCTCATTCAGCTTTTTTTAAATCTTTGTGTGAATGTAACGCATATTAGTAAAATACAGTACAGTATCATCTGCATATAGATATATTCTAAATTTCGACAGGTCAAATGAAAACAGATTAAGAATAATAAAGTTAACACAAGTATGCCGTTATCAATAATACACAACACTTATGATTACTTCACAATATTAAAGATTAAGTGTGTGTCATTAAGGTGGCTCTATTGACAGAAATGTAATATAATATTGACAGGTATGTACGTAATAGATTCAGCTGATTTTATCTACACACACTGCAGGTCACCTTTCATGGGGTCCACCATGTTGAACCAGCATGTTTCTACAGTAGCCCACAACGGACAAACCAAACACTGGCTGTAGATAGGGCCTTTCATATTTCGCAAACCATTCTGCAATGCTCGATGCCACTAAATCCTACACACTTGTCCTTTAAATTGTTTTTGAGTAAGTAAAATATTGCTCGACAGTTTGACCAAAAACAAAAATCCAAATGATTACAAAATATTGTGATTAATTGCTTAAAATTTTTTGCACATTGAATATAGTGTACATATTTTTCATTTATAGCTTTATATTATCTATTATATTTTGTAATATTCTTATTTGTGATACTATTGTATGTACTCTTTTTATTGCACTATATTCCTCAATGCTGCTGTGTGTAATTTGAATTTCTCCTACGGTGATTAATAAAGGTATATTTTATCTTATGCACTATTTACTTGCGCAATAAATAAAAAAGAAATAAGGCTGCAGTCGCATGACATGTGTAGACCACACCATGAAAAATGTATGTAGATTATATCAGATAATATTATTACATTATTACTATTATAATAATATTGGCATATAGATGTGTTCAGGGTGGGACTCTTATTAGAAATGTGAAGTTTGGTTGAGATTGGACCATGTACAGTGAAATTATGACAACTTCCTGTTTCATGGCGAAATGGTGAAATTTGATGCCAAGCAATGGACACACCGTTCGATGCACAGTCACACAAATAGCACAACTTTGAATTGTGATGGTCTTTAGATTGCCCTGACCAAATTTAAAGGCAATCCTATAAATTCCCTAGGAGTAGTTTGTTCAAACACAACATAACTCATTGTTATGAGTCATAGTTATGTCTACTCCTGAATGCTTGCTATGGTAAAGTTTAGCCATGAGCAAAAACATCCATTTTGGCGTCTTCCCAGTTTTGTCATTTTTTGAACCATTATGTTTTATTTTGTCCTGTCTGTGCAAAATTAACTGTTTTGTGTCACCAATACACTGATCAAGGACAAACGACACAAGAATAGGTTAAAAACCAAATAGTTTATCATTTATAAATTGCTAATTGTGATGCCTATATTTAAGACAAATGGTCATTAATAAAAATTCTGTTTCACTACATTGCAGTTTGCACAATAAAAAATACTTACATTCTGCACACATGACTACATAAAAAAGTTTTTATATTCTATATACTCCTGGCAGTAGAATAAACCTCTATACTCCTAAGGCCCAGTCATGCAAAAGAAAATACTGTGAAACTGCCAGAATCTTAAAAAATACTGTGATATAAATTTTTGGTCATACCGCCCAGCACTACTATGAGTGGGAAGACAGGCAGAGAAAAGATTATGAAGAAAGGCAGTAGGCAGAGGGGTTCTATTGGTGTACGTGTAGAAAGCTACTTGCCTCACGGGAAAGAGAGACGGATGGAAAGAAACTAAATGGCCAGGAAATTGACACAGTTACTATTCTCCCCATGGAGAAGAGTCCGGAAGGAAGAGAGGAAGGGAGGGAGGGAAGAAAAGGAAAAGATGGATAGAGGAACATAGGGAGAGACTGGAGGAATATGAGGTTCAGAGCATTTTGGTTTGTGGGGTCAGGCCTTGGGTCAGTATCAACTCAATAAAATCCACACAAACAAAGTAAAACACAGATACACACACATTCACACACAACCACAGATGTACACACTTTCTCTAGCTCACAGACAAACACGCCCAGTGGTCTCTCGGTACTGCTACTTTGGTGGTTAGGGACTGGTTGCTACACATACTGACACAAGCTGAGGGAAAATAAACAGGCTTTAACTTACAGACTTTAATACTCAGGCTCCTATCCCCATTCATTCTCATAGAGAAAAGAAGTAAATTGGCACCCAATTCTGTTTTCCATTTAAATAATTTGGTGAGTGGGTGACACCAACTGAGATTAAGTTGCTCAACAATAAATATCCAAGTATATCTATAATACATTAATATTTTGTAAGGTGTTTTATACAGTATATTCAGCGCCGTCGTATAGGGGGAAAGATGATGACAATTCTAAGGGCCCACAGCCCATTAGGGCCCACACACAGCCCCCAGTAGACTCTATGACTAAATTATTATGCATAGACTTAACTAATATATTCATACTAATGAATCTGAGCTAAAACAAAACCACAAAGTC
>NW_023340268.1:9772364-9774403 GCF_004916995.1 Morone saxatilis
GAAGGGGGGGGGGGGTAATGTTTTTCCTGAATGTTTACTGTGTCTGGTAATTTGTTGATAATGTCAACACATTCTTCTCTGTGTTTCTACAGGCTAACAGGCTTCCAGGTTCCTCCCCCTGTCACCAGTACAGGAAATGTCTTCTCTTTGAGGTTGACCAGTGACTTTGCTGTCTCGGCACATGGCTTCAAACTCAACTATGAAGGTTAGAATGTGTCCGTATGCCCGTATTTGTGAAAATGTATAGGCTGTGCTTCAGTGTTAACCTCTATAGTTGAAAGAAAATGAACAATGTGAATAACAGCCACATGGGTTATTTGTTAAATGTCAGATAAAAAATTCCATTGCTTGTTTAGGACTATTCGTGTGAGCCATGGAAGGAAGAAAGAATGGTATTCAGACAGCAAAAACTCTGCCTTGGTAGACCCCTTGTTTTTGAAAGCAGAAGTAATAAGCAGGTGCACTGTGGATCTTAAGCAACCCCAGCTGATATTTGCTAGATGCATTAAACTTAGAGAAAGCAAACGACCAAATGCTGAACTTTCAAAACACACACCCCATTTGCACCTGGTATTAAACTCCGATCTTTGTCCGGATAATAAATGATCTGATCTTGCCTTTGCATTTTTCACCTGGTATTTTTAATGCTTTCTTGTTGTCCTCATTGAGATCAGATCTCTGTCTTCCAGAGCAAAACTCTTTGAGAAACATTGTCTACAACAAATTCTTTATTATCTGTCTCCTCTTGTAAATTCTGCAAATGCCCTATTAAGCGTTTCTAACCATTATATAACCATTTAATAAATGGTTTAAAACACAACATAATGTAGATGTGAGCAGATATAAGGCAGTTTTTATGTGTTTATGAGTGTTCGTCATCAATTATAAATTCTCCAATGAAAACATATTTCAAATAATCACAACCGTGTTTTACTGTATTGTCATTCATTATCTGTTTATACACCAACATCTGGTTATGGGAGTCCAAAGCACCCAGGTTGGTTCACACGTAGAGTGCATCATTTATAGTCAATTCAATTCCTTTGAGAGGCAATTCAGATTTTGAAACTTTTCAAGGAGATCTGCAATATTCTGAAGTTTGAATGTTTTTTGACTCCTTTCCACTCAGCACAGGAAAGGACTCCCTAATGGGTGCCTTGTCCATTCCTTTTCAACAGGCTGTCAAACTAACCAAATCCAGAGAGTGGATGGGCAGACCAAGGCACAAAACGAGAACATAATGAAGGCTTTATGTTATATAGAGAAATAGAAACATTTTGTTGTGATTTTTATGTCGACCAGATTTTACAAATTGATCCATTTTGAACCTCAAGGCGAATGATTGGAGGCTAAAACACCTTACTTGTACACTTTTATTATTTACCTTCACAAAAACAGACACATTCTCTCTCTCTGACACAGTATTCATTTCAAACACTGGTTCACTGAGATAATTTCTGCATGAAACAATCAGTATTTAATATGCATTAACCTTGTTATATTCATTTTTACCAAGGACTTTGATCATTTTAACAAAGACAAAATGTGGGGGTTGCTTCCAGAGGGAACTTGGCCCATTCCAGGGGTAGATAAAGCGTCCCCTTTCACCCTCTTCCTTTAGGCCCCGAGTAAACACCAAGTACAATTTTCACAGATGAAAGAAGAGATATGAATGGTTGAAGTGACGGTTAAAATTAGAACTCACTATGTATCAGCACCATGTCCTGTGTGCGTTAAAGATTTCAGATTAGATTTAGATTAGAAAAACTTTGATGTCCTCAACAAAGTAGTTAGTTCCGGAGCATAAAACAGAGGAGCATAAAAGTGTCTACCGGAGGCACACACATGACACTAAGCAAACCAACAAAACAAATATGTACACAATTATGTAGTTCCTTGCTATTCACTGAGCAGATGAGAGAGATGTCAAGAACCAACATGGTTCAAGTACATATATGACCCCATATGCCATTTAAAAGGACACAGTGGGGGCAGCTGTGGCTCAGAGGCAGAGCGGGTCGTCCCCCAATTGGAAGGTT
>NW_023340268.1:9774571-9790404 GCF_004916995.1 Morone saxatilis
AAGGCGCTATACAAGTGCAGGTCCATTTACCATTTACAGTGAGAGACAATAAACATTAGGTCATTACTCTGTATACTGTATGTATGATCTACATTATAATATTACACTTATCATTACACATCAGAGCCCTTGTTTCAATGTATATATTGAAATTGCAGAGGTGCACAGATGGTGCATGAGATGTAGTCATGATCATGTAGTATTTATGTAGTAGTCCAGTGTATAGCTGGGATATTAATACTGAATGTGAATAATGGTTTATTACAGAATGCACTGGAACCAAGGTGGCACTGAGGATTAGTTTTTCTAAACGAAAAGCGTAATATAGACCGTGGAGAGAAAATCTGAATAAAAGGCACAGACATTTAAAGCAGTTTTCTGAATTAGAGTCAGCCATTAAGGCCCTCTCTGGGGAATGTTGCCTCTAAAGAAATTGTGCCTTGTATTCAGGCTTCCGTGCCTGAACTAAACTCTCCAACAGCTAGTTTCACTGATGAGTTCCTCAAGTGGTTGAGTTTGTGATAAATGTAAACCTGCAGAATATTCCATGGAAAAGGGCTGGTTAGCACTGGCTAAGATTACAATGAAACTGGAGGCAGGACAACAGCTAGTGTGTAAAAAAATTTTGTGTTTTCTATTTTGAGATTTAACAGACAGTTAAAGGTAATAGCAGCCATATTTCTAGGTACTCTAACACTGGGCTTTTTTCCCTGAAAGCTATTTGACACATCACAACAAGAAAAGAAGAAGTGTAAATAATAAAGGTAATAATGGCTGAATTCCACTGATTCCCTTCAGTCTCAGAGTCCTGGTGTTGTTCATGCTGGTTCACTGTCACACTGTCATGGCTTACTGGGAACACAGCCATTGTTAACGTTAATAGCAACACCTGTGCTTTTCCTGCTCTCTCAAGTCTGCATTTAAGCCCTGCTAAAAAGAACTATACCTGGTCTAATGTTTGATATAAATTAAATGTATGTATGTTCACTAACTTTCAGATCACAGCTTGTTTACATTCAAAAACACACTCAGCCACAAACACAGTGTTTGTCACAGCTGGTTGCTGTTGAAAATGATAGACTGCTTAACTATCTCTCTGTGGCCTTCTGCTCCCTCTGTGAGCCTTTGTGCTTGTCTCTATGTAGGTTGGATGGTTGGTGGGTGTTCATCTATTTGATATGTGTGTCTGGTGCGCCGCATAATGACAATATCACTGATTGCAAAGTGCCTTGGTTTAAGTCTGCACACATGCTGTGTCTGAGTTTGTGTGTGTGAATGTCTGTGTGTGTTTGTGCTGCTTGTATGTCCAAGCAGTTGTCCCAGATTTATTCACTGGCACAAGTTTCTACTTGCTACTTGGCTCATGTTCATCCTGTGTGATTATGCGTCTCTGTGTGTGTTGTGTGTGCGACATGTGAAGAGTTTGCTCTCAGCGAGAGCATCCAGGGACTTATCTGAAGAGCCCCTGCTGCTGATACATTCAGCTGTTTAACTTAGTCTGTGTGTGTGAGACAGAGAGGCAGACCACACTTGGCATTTGCTAAAATGCAACACTGTGCTAATGATCTGTCTGTCTTTCTATATTCAGCATCTCCCACTGTCCACAACACACAGCTACACTGTTCATTTATATAGCCAGGAGGAGATTTTCTCAGAAGAAATGATGCACCCTGGTTTGGACAATATTTGGCAAGTCAGCCTTAGTCCATGTAATCCTTCTGCCTAATCTGTTACTGGAGACATTTCAGATTTAAGATTTCTGCGGGTATTGCTTCAGCATTGTCAACAGTAAATTTTTAGAAAAGAACTGAATAAAAAGTACCTGCCCACAACTCTTATTTTCAGTAAAATTGCAAAAAATATTGAGCCACTGGAAAGAAGAAATGACTGGTCTCTCTCTGTCTCTCTCTGTATTGCAGTGTCTCTCTCCCACACACAATATCTACACATTACAGATACAAATTCAATAGCTGTCTTTTTACTTTTACTGTATTGTACATGAAAGATTTAATTTCTACTGGAGGAGGGAATTTAACTGACCTCTGTGACTGATAATTTTAGGCAAGCAGTGTATTTACCCTCCCTAAGTCCCACCCCTTTTTGCCCTATGCTCCAATAACAGTTGAGCAAGCCTCAGTCAGAACCTCAGATATGATATAGTCACGTCTTAAGTTAAGCTAATGTTAGCTAGCAAGCGATTGATGTAGAATGGCCTGGTAGTTAATAGCACTTTGCTAACACTACTACAGGAGAAGAAAAGGTTTACTGAGGTCCTGAAAATGAATTGAGCCAACTCCTCCATTTCTGTTGGGACAATGTGGACCTTTAAATAGGAACTTGTTCATTTGGTCTGATTGACCCAGACCTTTAATGTGACAGGTCACTTCCTGTGACTGTAATCTGATACGACTTGATAAGGCGCACTGTCCAGGTGATATAAACTCTTTTCCGTTCTTCTCGCTCGTAGCACCTACTTTAACTTAAAAGTTAGTTTGTGGATTAAAAATCATCTAAAAGACCCTGGATCAGATGTCATTATCAAGATAATAAAACCAGATACAGATGGCACAGGTGTAAATGGGGTTCAAGGCATCGCCCCCCATGTGTGATGTCAGCTTTGATTCTCCAATTTTATCATTCCCACATTTTAATCTAACAAAGCAAGAATTTATCCAAACTAATTTAATTTCTACTTATTTTGACACAAAGGTTTATCTTCTACAAGATGGAATAAACTGAAGCATGAGAACAATAAGCGGATTAGTGAAGCATGAGAAGTGTTGCAGGCGTTTTTTAACAGACTGCTGTGTAGACGCAGCTGAAACTCTGGATTTACCAATAGATAACCTCACCTTTGGTCATGAGCTCTGACGAGACTGAAAGAAAGACTTTGTGACCCAGACTGAGTTTCCTTAGGGGTGGGGTGAGGAGCCAAGCAATTTGGAAGTCCTTCACATTGAAATGAGCCGACATCATTTGGGCCTCTGATAGGGAAGCCTCCTGGACATCTTGCTGTGGAGTTATTCCAGGTAGGTTCAACTAGGAAGCGACCCTGGGGCAGTCCTAGAAGATGCTGGAGGGCTCTGTATCCCACCTGACCTGTGAACGCCTCGGGACTCTTACCTTGGGAGCCCAGGAGGAGCTGGAGGGTGTGGATGGGGATGGAGGAGTAAGACCTCTGGACTGCCCTGCTTAACCTGCTGCTATTGCACTTTGGAGCTACTGCACTTTGGAGCGGGATATTCTTTGAAAAAAAAGATGAATGGATAGATGGTCAAATAAACATACTGTACTATATGATCAAAGACGAAAACGGTGGTACAGAGGTATACAATAAATCCACATTATAAAACAGAAATCTGTAAAAAAGGTAGATTCATTGATTGCTCAATAGGCAGGAATTTCCCAATTGGCAGGACAAAGGTAGAGAAGTGTGGCTCCATCCTTTTTAGCCTGTCTGCTTGGTGTGATGCACTTTGATGTGATTGTTGAACTCCTTGAACATTTCTTCCCCTTCCTCTGAAGACTGTCAGGTCATAAGTAATTCATACAGTAGCACATACCGTACAGTGTGAATATGTGCGTGTGTGTGTGTGTGTGAAACATAGACAGAAAGAGAGTGATGTATTATTTAGCATGATGTCGAAGGCATTTTGATATTGTGCTGATGAGACGGAATCACAGATTATCACAGCACTTAGACAAGCTTGTGCAACTCCACACACACATGCACACACACCCATATACTGTCCTTTCTCAGCGTGATCACTGTTGAATAATTATTCTTTTTGTTTCCTCTTACTCCCCCTCCTGTCTGCTTCTGCTCCACCTTCTTCTTGTTCATCTTCATTCATCTTCTCTCATTCTTATTTTTACATGATTAGACGTTTACTTGTATTGACTTGTGTTTATTATCTTAAGTGAATTAAGAACTGTATGACACAAGTTAATGACATACAGTATTGTAGTTATATTAACTGCTGTAGGTGAATTTTCTCTCTCATTTTAGACCAGTGAGTTATTTTGGCGTGACTGGAGAAAGCTGGAACGTTGTTTGGAGCATGTAGTGTCAGTTGTAGAAGATGTAAGTAATAGAAATCTAACAACATACATTTCTGATCTTAATGCAATCTTTAAAGTATATAGGAATCACAACACTTGCGCAGTACACATAGACACATAACATAAATTACCCTCAAATATACAGTAAATGTGCATTACCCACATACATACCATCCATATTTAGACACATCTATGTTTTCAGAGACACGGCATGCACAGAAACACAAACAGACTTAGACATACATACTGTACACTCGCAGACACACAGCTCCCAGATGTAATCATTTTCTTCAGAACATTGACTAGAGAACATGTTCTTCATCCTAGAACATGATGCCATGTGACTAACAAGTCAGCAGAGATTTCACTTCACTCTCCTCATCCCCAACCTCTCTTCACTTCTTCTTTTTTTCCTCCTCTCCTCTGCCCTTACAATATATCCACCGCTTGTTTTTCTCCTCTCCATGGTATAACAGCAATACACTTATTTTACCTTCATTTACACGTACAGTACCAGGGAGAGTTTACATAGTGCCTCAAGAAAAGGCAGAAACAAAGACTAATAAAATATAGAAGAGGGAGATAAACAAGAACACACATTCAATGGAACATGGTTAAATGCGCTTTTTTTGAAGCAAACAAACGCAGGAACAACAGGTTTCCATATCTTCCATCCTGTTAAAATATAAAATCCAGTTAAATGTGGCTTAAAACTGGATAAAAATGTAATTTATGACAGCTTCTGGCAGACAGTCATAACAGTGGTGCATGCATAAAGAAGATATGATGCCATTGACAAACGACCGGTAAAACACTATCAACAACATTAGCTGAATGAAATTAAAGATTTCTCTGATTTTGAACATTGTTGGAAACATTTTTGGATAATGTAAGTACACAACGCAACAAAATACAAAACATAGGTCCTAGATTTTCCCAGTCGAATATTAGCTGTTAGTTAAATCCAGTAGTCAACTCGTTGTGTCACACTTGTGGACCTATCAGTAAGATGGACGATCATTAACATTAATTACAAATCAACTGACTACAAACTCGCTTATCTTCCGCTCCCTCTTAACACCTCTCCTGTCCCTGCCTGAACCCACTGTGTGTTTTTCTGCAAATATCCGACTAATGAAACGTGCGTCAACTCAGACTCTTCTCGTTGATTAGCAATTTACTCGACTATTAGGGGGCAGCCCTACATAGGTCTAGTGTTTTTAAACATTTTCATGTGGAAATTTGACAGATTATAGCTTTAAGTAATGGCTTGATTCCCTTTTGATAGTTGTTCAACCATAGTAGATGAATTCTGAAGGAACTGGAGATAAATAAATTCTTACCAGAGCAAGGATGGAGAAGGTTGCATTGGTCTAAATGAAATCTGATAAAAGGAGGGATGACCTTCTTTCGATCTGTCCACTTCTTACCCTTCATCTATTTTGGGGGTTAAAATTTTATTTTTGCAGGCAAACAGAGGTTGGTGGCAGCAGGTTAAACACTTTAGGAGCTCTCACTAGCCAGATGTCATTGGCATCGATGGACCATTCTCCATCTGGGCATTTATCCATCAGTTCCACATAATATCATGGAGAGGGTTGCCTACTCTCAAAAGGTTTACAGCCAATCCAGTGACCTTCTGGTCATACGCTCTTGATAGAAATGATTTAGATTCTCTAGGAGCGAGCTAGTAGAAATATTAACTTCACTCAAAGGTCAGAGCTCACAATATCAATAAAAAGATGTTTGTCCATTTTTTTTATTTCAGATACAGATACAGTAGCTAAAAATACAAAGTTATAAAAATTACATAACCCTTTCTGGTACTGTGCATGCGTATACAGGCTAGCTTTTTGCCATTTTCCATTTTACTCTGGTTAAGTCACATTATCATTTCTTCTAATACTGCATTTTGGTGACATTTTTGCCAAAATAAAAATAACACTTATGGAATATTATTGTGCTTCTTTCTGTTACCCGCCAGTAAGTATGAAATGTTTGGCTATCATTTTGGAGTTTCTATTTAGATTCTAAATGGTGTGCTGCTGTTTTTGATAATAGCAGTTCAGTCTGTGTGAACAGTTTCAAAAAGATGAAGCACCTATTCAAGACAAACCTTTTCCTCAAAGTCACACAACAGAAAAGCTGTTTCTTTTGAGAACTGATAACGTGATGAGACAAAAGTAACTGAAGTTCATTCAGTCAGCTCAAAACAGTGACATAGACAAACACCAAATATCAGAAGTAAGGACAGATGGACAAATACGATACTTCTCCTCAAGTATTTTTTTTTTTCTTCAGAGTCTAAAGAGTGCCTACAAATTGACAGATTGGTTTGTTATTATATAACATTTACATTTTAATGGGTCTTTTTGTGTCTTGCAATTTTTTTTATGAATACCATGCCATGAAACAAAAAGCTGAACTTTAGGTATAAATCAACAGCAACTAACGACATGTTGCTGTGCCCATTTTATCTTTTGATTTACTTATCTTTTATTTACATGTGTTCAGCTACCACTTTCTATTTGTGTAACATTCAGCTGCAGAGATATAATGAGCAGCACACTTCTAAACTGTTTGACTTGACAAGTAGCCTAGAAAATAAGTAGAGAAAGTTCAGTCAGACCAAAAGAAGAGGACCAGGATTTAATGATGGCAAATTTGGCCATTTGCCTGTAAGGTCATCACTCCCTCTGGCTCCATAAAACATGTGGTCAGTAGCCACCCCGGTCCTATGTTGACAGAATAAAATCAAGTTTGATGCAGAAGCATCAAGGAAGTGTGACGGTTTATAGTTAGAACCGGGTTTAATTGCTTTCCACATTAGAATTCAGTAAACATAAACATCTTTCATTGAGAGAGCTTTCCTAAATTTTTCATCTCCTGCATCCATTATATTTCAGGCTCGATAACTGTTACTGCAGTAAACACAAGCCAACAACATTCAATCCTCACATTGATGAGTCTGATCAGTCTGCTGCATGCATTGCCACCGAAACCGGCTCCTCAGAGGAAACACTTTATGAAATCTGAAATTTTAATGATTGTGCTTGCTGAAAGTTCCGGTTAAAACTGAAAAGAGGCCTCTCAAGGGGCTAAATCTCAGTTTGAAAAGCGTTTGCATCCATATTTAGAGGCAGCCATTAAAGGGGCATTCCACCATTTGTTTTTCTGAGTCTCTGATCCCTTATCTGCACTTGATTGATTGATTGATTTTGGCTCTAGCCTCGTCAACTTCAACTTGAACATGATCTGAGTGTAAAAGTCAAGTCTGTGTGTATGTGTGCTTACAACTGAGGGCATTCATCAGTGTTTGTGAGTGTTTGTGTGTCTGCGTGTGCATGCGTATGTGATTGAGGCTGTGGCTGTGGCTCCTCTGATCTTTATCAAGAAGACCTGAGGGGACTGACAATATCCACTCCTCTGTCTATCATCCTTCCATCTGTCTGTCGGTCTTCTTTCTCACTTTCTCCCATTCGGTCTTTCTCTCCATCCCTCAATTCATTCATTCTAGATTTGCATATACTTACATGGGCAAAACATTTTGTAATTACAAGTTGTTGGGTCTTATAAAAACATAGCTGGGAAGCTATACAGAGTCAATCTGTCCTAATTTGTGATGGGAGTATAATCCTTTAATTCTGCTGCCATTACATGTGAATATTAATTAACAGACTTTAACTTTATATTAACATTATTAAGGCCATGGCTTTTCTGCTTGCTACTAAAGCTATATTCGAACTTTCTCTGGAATACTGACAAAAAACAGCCGCAACAAGTCACTATCTTCAGCACAGAGCAGTTTGAACACCTTTGATGGAATTACATATCTTGCTGTTGTGCTTCAACAATTTAGAATTACACTGTTTGGTCAGGGGAGGAAATACAGTTTCTATGTACAACAAGGTAACATATACTGTACATGTATATAGAAAGTAAAACTATTTGCTTCTATTTCTCCTTTTAACTCTGTATGTATTCCCTGCTCTCTGCCCATTTTCCCACCACAGATTGTACACAGCTCATTTCACATATTTAGCACCCGCTATACATACAGCACACACATAAACACGTGTGTGTTTGTGTCTGCACACAACTATGGCTCAGTTCATACATTTAAAATGAGAAGGAATATGTCAGTTCTGTCCCTGGAGAAAAGTGGTTTTACGGTCCTTGAGAGTCACATATATATGTGTGTGTGAGTGTGTGTGTGTGTGCCTGTGTCTGTACATAATGTATGCATGTGTCCTACGTATTCCTGTGTGTATATAGCAGGCAAGTGTGAAGTATGTCAGATTTGAGAAGGGAGGAAAGGGGTAAAAAGGAAGAGGAGCAGACTGTATTTAATGAATCATGGAGAGCAGTGAGGAAAATAAATTAAAGGTAGGAAGGGAAGAGAAGTGTAAGAGAAAAAATAAGAGAAAAGCAAATCTGCACAGAGAGAACAGAAGAGAATAAGGACTAGGAGAGGATAGAAGAAGAGAAGTGGAGCTCCCTGTAATAATGTAATGTGCTTGATGCTTTCTAGTTGAACAGGAGAAATCAATGCTGTTTTAAAGTTTGTGTGCTGTGGTGGTGATGTGCAGACGCGTTCATTATTACAGTGTGATGCAGCTTCCTCACTGTCCAACACTTGCTGCAAGGGTTTCAGTTCAAACGCAAGGGCAGTTCAATCAAAACAATCACACACACACACACACACACACACACACCACAAACACACACACACCACCACACACACACACACACACAGTGACAGCAGATGTGGAGAGCAGATTGTATGAAACTGAATTTTTAAGGAAAATATGAGAATTTTTGAATACATGTCTGTCATGAATTATACAATTGTCTGTGCCCACCACTACCTCATGTACCTATAAATCAGTGACTTTGGATTTCTGACAATGTTCTTTTCTGCAGTCATAGTGTCATGCACCATTTGCAACCCACTGGAGACTCAAGTAAGCTACGAATTATCTAACAAACCACAAACCTGTTGACAGGACTGTGACACTGATATATATATGTATTTTGTGTCATTGCACTATTTTAAATATTTTACTTTATAGTATTGCATTGTTGTTTTCTTTTCACATCTGTTTCGCTCAGTCCCAGTCTCATGAAACAACAAAGCACAGTGAAAACCACCCTGGATTTTATATGGAGAGCATCAAATAGAGTCATTTTGCATTATCTCACTTCTTATCTCAGTTTTTTGTTAATGACAGATTACATAGGCAAGGGTTGCCTGATCTTTCCTCATCTGGTTAGGCAGGATAGGAGAGTGACACCAAAGTAAGTAAACTAATTACCTCATTAATTTCAGTTATACGGAAAGAAGTGTGACTCCACAAGGTTACCCGGCATTGTCAAAAGCAAGAGACATTAGCTTGTTATCTGGATCATTGTATATAATTTTATAATAATATAGTACAAAAAAAGCTGCCAAATCTCTCAGTGTCAGGCCTTCAACGACTGCCCACACAATGTATCAATTTGATGTCTGGATAATGTAATTACAGTAAATGGCTGCCAAGCGTCTTTGAATCTGGCTAGTCAGGATACTGTAGGTGCCTCACATCACAAAAGTCCAGCAAATGACATATTAATGTGATGCCTTGGTAAAACCAACTAATTCGATGATGGATTTATATTAAGAAGCTGCCAAATGTTTTAGTGCCTGGAAAGAAGAGGTGTCTAACATCAAAGATTGTCCAAAAAATAGTCATGAGTCTGATACCTGGATGATCTAATCAGAGTAAAGTCTTTCACTGCCTAGATTGGCAAGATTGGAGTTTGACACTAAAAGAACTCCAGCAAATGATATATTGACCTCATATCTGAATGGTATTAAATACTTTTATGATGGAATTATAGCGAATAGCTACCAAACCCGTCTGTGCCGGGACAGGATAGAAATTACATCAAATGATATATTGATCTGATATTCAGGTCTGTCAGACAACCACTAGCCACCTGACTAAAATATAGGCTATCCTGGTTCATAGTTAATGTCAGTGTGTGTTGAAGTGTGCTTATGCGCTGCAGTAGTGTGTGTGTTTGTGTGTATGTGAGTGTGTGTTGATAATAATGCGGCCTCCTGGCCAATGTCAGTCCATTATTCAGCTTTATATCAGCCAACCAATCAAACGGCCTCCCTTCAGGGTCACCACCTCGGCCCATCCAATCAGCTCCTCCTGCCAAGCAGGAAGGAATGTCACCTTATTAGCATAACCAGAAAATGAGCAGGGTCATGCTGACATGGCAGTTTGAGATGCCATGAGTCAGATGGCAGCTCCGAGGCAGCATTTAGACAAAACGTATCCCTCAACACTGTCAGCCAATCAAAGAGGGTTTTCACCAAATGTAACACCATCCAATAAAATGTGATAAGGAACATCGACAGAATGATCTCCAACCTCCTTCAGCTGCTTCTCATCAGCAGATTTCATTATTTAAGGGCATTCCATGGGGTTTTTCTCTCAATATTTAATCATCTAATTAATTGTTAAAATGACTATCAGCGCTGTATTCTCCATCTCTTGTGCTCTGCTTTCTATCAGCAGATTTTGTTATTTCACTTTCCCACTGCTTTTACTGTCTTAACTACTGTCTCTTAGAGGGGAGAATAGCAGTATAACAGTGGAAAGTACAGTAACACAGCGCTTTTAGCTTCCTTTGAGAAAAACAGATTCACTGGCTTTTCCCTCTGAAATTGCTGGCTGAGCATTTGATACAGTCAGAAGTTTGAGGTTAAGAAAAGTTTCTTCACTCTTAATATAGTAACATAAGGTATAATAACCAAACTATTCACCTCATCCTAAACAAGACAGGGCTGTCATGTGTTGCTAATGGAACTCGCTCATTTTAAAGTGCGTGTTGTGGAGCATTGCCCAGTTTAATGAATGAAAATTCCTACTTATAGATTACAGCATGTTCCAGAATAGATGAATACATTTTCCACAGGTTTTATTGCTATAATGGTAATTTTGTGCACCGACCATTTTTGTTTGATATCAGTATAAAAATAAGTGAAACACCGTATAAAGCAACAGCTGCAAAGTCCATATTTAAATGTGTGGGGAAAATATTATCTTAACACCAGTTTCTGATCACATTCAGTTAGCTGTGGAATAAACACAAGTAAATCTCATTAAAATAACTCCTTTACTTTGCAGCAGAAAGGAGACAGAGTTTTGCCTTGTGATGTCTGTGTCTGACTGTCATAACAGATAGCTGCAATTATTGAAGTTTTGTCCTGTGATGAAAAGAACAACTTCTGTACAAATTGATCCCCTAGTGACTGTGCACCCCCAAATATACAAACAACACACACACAAACACAATGGCATAATGTACTTTGAGTGAAATATGTTGGGCAGAGGGAACACTTGTTGGGTTGTAGTTGATGTTAGATTGTACCGCAATAATGGCACAAAGACTGGTAACGGAGGGAAAGATGAGGACGAGGAGAGAGATGAAAGGAGAAGAGATTAAAAAGGACAGGATGAAAACAAGCTGTAAGAACTAAAACAGGACAGAGGCCAACTACTTATGTCTTGAAGTGTACGTCAGCGTAAGGGCTGTCACCGTACTGTACATTTTAATATCACTTAAACAAGAATTATTTTGAAAGCCAATGTTAAACCTCCCGTTAATCAGCTTTTTGATCAGGGACGATGTCAGGTATTTAATAAACTAAAACAGCTATAGTTAAGGAACATGGTTTGTGGATCCTTATCCATGTTGAATGACAGTTGGTGCAAGGTAGAACCTGTTTGAGGTTAATTTCGGTGTTGATTTTCCTCAGCACTCAGAAACTGGGAGTAGCATTAATGAGAAGACAAGCCAGTTGTGTGTGGTTTGTTGCCTGTTTATGTGGTATTGACCTATTTGTTTCAGTTTGTGCCTTTATTCTGTTGACAGGAAGGTGAGATAATGCAATATTACTGCACCTTAGTTTAATATTCTGTTTGGTTTTCAGACACTGTATAACCACTGACTTTATATGAAGGATGATTACTCAGCTGTGTCTGTGTTGGTTGGTTAGTTTCACGTTAAGGTGAGCTTGGTAGTTTTAATTTTGTATGTGTTTGTATGTGTGCCGGTATCTTTCAGTCAGCTTTCCAGGGGGTCTCTTGATGTTAAATTTAATAAGTCACGCTACAGTAATCACAGCTATTAGATATCCCACACATTCTGGCACACACACACACACTCACACTCCCATAGCTAGCTAGCTAGCTTACCTCAACTGTGCAACCAAGCAACACACTCACAGATGTTATCAGCACAGTGTGATGACTCTCACACACACAGACACACACACACAATATGAACTCAGTCTGTGAGCTTTTATTAAATATGCACAGTATACACCAGAGTATGGCTGAAGTTGTCAGTCACTGGAGACACACACACATCGACAATGACTGTCTCCACTGGCAATAATCAAAAATGTACATGGGTTACCGGTTAATGTTTTATACACCACTTAACAGCATTAACCTTGCACAGCCCTCCATTGCTGTCTGCTCACTTGGTGTCAGACGGTTTAAGGACAAGCGAAAGATCTGTCTGAGGGTATTAGAGATATAGGAAAGTGACAACAGTTGGAGCCCCGCTAGTGAACCCTAGAGACAGCACTGTTCATTACACCCATAATACCAACTGTAGTAAGAGTTACGAACTGTCAAGTTTGTCTTGAGGATAGAGCTGGAGGAAAGGCCTTGGGGTCATTAAGATAAAAAAGAAAGAGAGAGTGAATGTGCTGAGCAAGTTTCTTGGTGAAACATCTTTTGTGCAACGTTAAAGCTCATGTAGTGTCCAAAATGAAAAATGTTTCATCTTCATTATTCATCAGAATGTTTTGGAGGGTTTTTTTTTGGGGGTTTTTTTGGGCTTTCAATGGCTTTATTTGGATAGTGACAGCTGATAGATAGACAGGAAACTGGGGAGAAAGAGAGGAAATGACAAAGTGCTTCCAGTTGGAATCAAGATCCTATCCACTGCGGTAAGGACTTATCCTTTGTACATAGGATACACACTCTACAAGGTGAGCTACCAGGCCCCCCTGATTAGTGTGTTTTATGGAAATATATGCACGATGTGTCTTGTAGACATGTAGACATTTTAACCTGCAGTAATGGAAAGATCAAAGGGTCACTAAAGTCAACTTATTATTGAATTATTGGCTGGGGATCATAAATCTATACGACATTGAATGGCAGCATTGCCAGAAGATCAATGCACTGGATTAATAAACTTCAAAAATCAAGGCAGCTATTTTACAGAACTGTTTGCATCACACAATTTCCAAGATAAACTGGATAAATGAGGAAGTGCATCTGCATCTTTTGTGTGTTTGCTATTATGAATGCCCTTTGTGAACTTATCAAACAGAGAGAGAATGTGAAGTTGTGGTGAAGAAGTAGTTGGGTCTTCTAGTTTATTTGTAGAGCGTGGTTTTTATAAAAAAAAAGGAATTTATATTCAAAGAAGGGTTCTCTTCTCTGCTTTTCTCTTCTCTAATAGACAAGCAGAGGGTCAAGGTCAAAGTTTTGTTCATAGTTATCTATCTGACTGCATATCATACTGACAATGGCTGATAGTTAGCCTTAGACAAAAGAAAGAGGATAGATTGAAAGACAAAAGAGGAGATCTGAAAAAGTATGGGGTCGGTGGAAGAAAGTGCTCTGGTATTGATCAGCACAAAAAGGCCTTCTGAGAGGACACACTCATCTACTCAGTTCTGTACAATGACAACTATGGCATCGTTTTTGAAAACCTTTCTCTCCCTCTCTCTTTCTCTTTTGCTCTCTCTCTCTCCCTCTCTTGCTTCCCTTAATGGATATTGATTTAGTTTAGGAACATACAGTAAGTTTCTATCTATTACGCCAGTTGTGTCTTCCTAACCTCTTCTGCTTCTAAACTCTCTCTCTGCCTCTCTCTTTCAAACCTTTTGAGTGAAAACCTATCTTTCCAGATGACAGTAGTGTGAGTGGTAAGACAAAATTACTGTGTGTGTTGGATGTGATGTTGTTGTGTAGGTGTGTAAGTGTTAGGTGGTGTCTGTGTGTGTGTGTGTGTGCACGTGTCACAGTGTAGTGCAGCTTTAGCAGAGTGACAGTGATGTCAGACACATAACGATTTCCTATTGGCTGTTGGCCCCTGAGGCCTAACGACCCGTTATTGATCTGACCAATTAGCATTCACACCTTTAATTAATACTGAAGCCTGATGTGCACACACAAGAACATACACACACACACACACACACAGTTTTAATTAATAGCGAGAGAGAGGGTGGCTGTGGGAAGAGATAAGAGAAGAAGAGAGGGGCGGGAGGGAGATATGGATGTGTGAGACAGAGAAGAGAAGGGTCAGTTAGAGAGAGAGGAAAGAAGGACCCTGACTTAAATCAGTGCAGCACCTTGATATAAGGACTAATGGTATTTCAGAACTCAATGGTATACTGACTTTTCAGACTATAAACAAGCATACCTTTGTGCATTGAGAAAATTGCTATTCACTCTACCTCTAAAGGTGCAATCTTCATTGTGATACACAAAGATAAGGCAGCTAGCTCCATTCCTCAACACTGTAAATGTTAAAAATCCCAATGCAGTCCTTTAATATAACCATCATCTACAGCACGTCACTGTAATAAAAAGCTGTCTGTTTTTGCAATGCCTGTTAACAGTGGACCTTGAACCATTTTGTTTGATCAAGTCTGATGGACCTGATTTGTTCTGGTCTTCAGGAAGACGGAGTTAGCCCTTTCAGGTCAGATCAAACAGATAGCGATATTTTTGTTTTTCTTTGTATGTATGTGTGTGGGTCTAATGAAGCTCTGTTGGCAGGATGTCTTTAGGGGGAATTCTAATGGTTTATTGAACCAGGCCTCAGAGAAACATTGATCACCGCATCAAGGAGCTATACCCACGCGGGCACACAGACACACAGAAACAAACACACACAAAACACACGTACTTGTCTTGTATATACACTTGCAATGACGTGCATGCACTAGCACACACACACAGGCACTAGAGCGTGCACACACACCGGTGGAGTGGAGGTAAAGGGCTTATAATTGACATCCCCATGTTTCTTTGTGAGAAGTCAGACTGCCATCATTATTAGCTCATTCAATTACATACAGGGAAATTGCAAGGCTGAGAAAAAAACATAAGTACATCTTTTCAACTAACGTTCTTAGATGGATATTCTATCCAGAAAAATAAGGTAATTGTGTTGGACAGGGTTATTGTCTTCCCCCGAAATTATTAACTTGCTTCATCCAGTCTCATTAAATTGCATCCTCACCCGGCTGACTCTAATTGTGTATTTCTATCATATGAAAGTTTATACTTAACTGCACTACATTTCAAAGGAGGACCATACTATACACTTCACTGCAAAAATGCGAAATGTGTCCTTATTACTCCTGTTGACGAAATAATTATGCATGCACAGTGGCCCATAAAATTATGTATATTTGTCATTGAGCTGACCAGTATCATAAAAGAAGACAGAGAATAGGGGATCAATTTTAGGCTAAACAGCAGTGGTTGAAAGAACGAACAGGCCTCATGCAGTGACATTCTCTTAAGCTTCCCCTGTATTTTCTCTTAATTTTCTGTTTAGAGAAAATATAAGACTTAACCATTCAAATCTGCTCTTATCAGGTGTACTGAATAATGAACCCCACTTGATCATAAATTGGAGGCATGTGATCATTTGTTATTAGCACAGGTAACGCCCCC
>NW_023340268.1:9790504-9794629 GCF_004916995.1 Morone saxatilis
ATATATATATATATATATAGGATCTGCCCCAATCAGTGATCATCAGTGATCATTAAATTCTGTGTCATTTACGATTTCTATAGAAAGCATATAGTGTATCACCAGTATGGGTAGCAGGCTGCTTGAAGCTGCTTCATGACTGTATTGAATACAGATAATTATTGTTCACACAGAACATCAAGGCACCACTAAGGCAATCCTCAAGACTGCTTTTACCTTCAGGGAGAGGGGTGTGTGTGTTTGATTGTCTGTATTGTGGCGTGTAATAAACCCAGAGAGACATTAGTGGTCTGCTGCACTGAGTCCATAATGTTTGATCTCCACTAGAAGCTACAATCATTACCAACACAGTTGTGTGTGTATTAACTGATCTCCACAGCTGCCAGATGATCTAATGCTTTGAACAGCCGTTACTCGATCTGGGAGCTCTCTTTTTTTCCCCACTTTCCTGCCTCTCCCTGAGAATCTCACTGTGTCTATCTGACACACACACAGACACAGACAAAAAAAACACACCTTCTTCTGCCACTTAGTCCTTTTTCCTTCCATTAATGTTTTCATAATTAATCATAATTACTTATAATTACACCATCATCAAGCAGCTAGCAATCAAAAATGCTTTCTGAGGGGATGCAAAACTGTAATGTGTGTGTACGTTTGTGGTTTGTTAGTGAAGTTCATTCTTGTCCTTGACTCTATATAAAGGGTCATAAAAGACTAAACAAACCTAACGACAGGTTTGATGAGGTTTAATGTTGATATTTGAACAATATCTTTGAATGTTAATGCCAAGGTTTTCCATTAATATTCATACGATATCAGCAAATGACAACTACAGTGTGGATAAGTAGTGCTTAAAGTATGGGTTGCCAATTAAAATTGTTAATTGGTATGAGACAAACCACTCACTTACGTCTCTGGCTTGAATGTCTCATGCACTCACCACCCTTTTACTTAGAGTACACACAGGACACAATACTTCTTGTATTCCTGCATCAACAGCAATGGAACAAGAGTACTGTTGATTGTTGAAAATGATCTTACTTACACAGTAAATTCAACAGAAAATAAACTTTCTTGGTCTTGCACAGTTGTATTTTGGATTTTACCTTTTATTTTGTTACACTTCCTGTCCAAAGTTTGACCAACCATGGCTCTGGTCCAGTCCCTTAGGAGCCAATTAGCTAACCAATGTTTTCTTGGCAACATGATGAAAGCAGACTAATTGTGCCAGCATCATCAAGTTGTCAGTTTTACCGAAATGCAGAGTTGTGGTGGAGCATTTTTGTAACTTTCAGTGTTAAGTGGTCATGTAATCACAAATTAAGTGGATGATTGGTGCAGAAATGGAGCTCAGTATAAAATACCCTAAATGCTTTCCCTGCTGTATTGTGCAGAGGTGGAATATGGCCATTATCTTTACACAAATACTGCAGAGGCGTACTGTTTGTACGTGCTCATGTCTAAATGAGGTATTTCCATTATTGAGAAGTTTAGAACTTTACCTACACCACAGCTCTCTGGCACATTTCTCTAACAATGCCTTTGAAGAAAAAGATCAAATCAATTATTCATTTGGCTGGGCATCGTCTGATGTATCTTTTTAAGATCAAGTACGAGAGGGTCTTGAAAAATCAGGAATGGCCTGCTTTTGTCATGAGGACCATTCTCCTTGAGCTGAAGTTTAGATCTTTTTGTGCCTGTGTAGGCACTTACTATTAATTTAAAGATGCTTCTTCAGACCAGAACATGGATGAAAAAAAAGTGGTATTAAATGTCTAGTTATGTTGCTGGTGCTTCCACCGTGCTTTGCCACAGGGAGTCAACTCAAGACTCAAAAAGAATTTGTCTTGAATAGAGTCTGCAGTCTTATGCTGCTGTTCCTCTTATTGGACTGTGGATTCTGCGGTTGGAGAAGGCCAGAACTGTGAGTGCTTATATGCCACTTGCATTATTGCATATCTTGCCTGCCCTCTTGTTGTGTAGTCTGTTTCAAAATCATTAACAGCCAGTGTTTCCATCAACCATGAAGGGGGAAGTGTGCTCTTCCCTAACTGCTCATATCAAGCATTGACCACTCATTTTTTTTCTATCTCTATCACAATTTCTAAGCATTTATTACAAAGAGGCATCCAGTAGTTTAGCAAAAATATTTACTGTTGGTTTAAAATAGATTGTAAAATAGAAACGTTGCATTCCTTCTTTCCTTTGTACCTTCCTATCAGTCTTTCTTTTTACTCCGTATGATCCTCCATAATGGGCTTTTGAGTGGCATTTTAGATTTTATTCTGTTAATGCTTTTGTAGAGAAAAGTCTTACAATTTTTAAATGATATCTCATCTTGGCATTAATCTTTTCATAGTAAGAAAGCACACAGCCATGTAGAATAATTCCATATTATCCTATTTGTGATTGTTGAGCTGTCATAGTTAGAATTTGAGGAAATTGCCTGAATCCCAGTATGAATGACAGTTTCTTGACAGCTCTGCAGCAACTTTCTAACAATGGTGGGTGAGGGAAAAAATCCACTGTCAATATTACAAATATATGGATGTACTATAGTTGAGCAAAATGGGCCCCAAATGCCCTTTTTTCAACCATAACACTGTTTCCAAAACTCCAACGTAACCTCTTAAACCTTAGCTGAACTTTTCTGAACTTTTCTGAGAGTTTTTGCAGTAAACTGAAAGTTCTATAAATGTTTTTTTTTACTGTATACATGTTTAAACGCATATGTTATTGGGTCTTTTTATTATATACAATAACAGTTTGTTTTGCTGAACAAACTTATACAATATAGATTATTTGTAGAAACTTGATATTTAAACCAGTAAACAGCTTAAAAGTGTGTGGTGAGCCATTACAAATCCTTCTTATTGCCATTTTGAGATGTCAAAGTACAGTTGCAGCACCCCCCTTCAATATTAATTGTGACAGTAACAAAGTAAAGCTATTTTTAAATCAGTTTTCCTTGCCAGTTCCCATTCAATTCCAAATGACATTTAACTCCAGCCACTCCAGAGGCTCTAAGTCAATTGGAAATGGTAATCCATCACTGTGAACAAGAAACTGCCAATCATATATCAGAGTGCTAATGTCAGGCTGAAAAACCTAGTTCACATTTTATACTCACACATTGGCAACGCTGTGAGAGATGAAATGAAACAGGAGGATGTATCAAACTTCTCATATATACTTGTCTGATTTCTGTATGACCCTCTCTCCAAAATAAACCATTAGACACCAAAGCAAATAAGAAGAATAGTGATGTATGAAATTATGACAAGAGGAAATAAACATTAACTATATTCTGGACCTGATCTTTAAAGACTTGTTCATGTTCTTTTTATAATGCCCTCACAATAACAAGTAGTATAAGTAATATAGTATAAACATAAAGTTGCTGTATGAAGCTGCATAATCTTAAACACACAGATTACCACACACAGTAATGAGTCATTTCATTTTTAATGAATAAAAATGCTTTATTGTCATGAACACTATGGGATCTCAGCAGACTAATGTCACTGAAAACTTTAAATCTGTGGATTTTGTTCTGGCATTGTTTGCGGGAGGTCACATGATCACAAAAATGATGTACAACTCACACTGTAAGATTTCATTAACTTAACAGACTAAAAAACTTTTATGACACAAGTTCCTCGAGTATATAAAAAGAGTTGGTCAAAGTGTGAAACAAATCAAACTGACAGGCAACTGACTTGAAGTTGACAGCCATTGAAACTTTTTATAGATCTAAATGCCCCAGAACACATATCTGTTTGTTACAGACCTCAGGACTCATTTGTCTGTGCTGTTACAGTCCTTATAAACCTTACATTTTTTACAGGGGAAATGTCTTAAAAGGAGTTTCTGAAAATCATTTTTCAGATGTAGTTAATGGAAATCTATGTACATGGTTTCTTGTAACAGATTCTATGCTTTATTTTCAAGTGTTTCAGCATCTATTATGTTCCAGTATAAAACTTGGTTCATTTTTTATAGAAGCTACTGCTGACGGAGGTGTAAAACCTCCAAACTCATTGAATCATCCCTCTCTCACTCTGTCTCTCTTTTCTTTTTCTGTCTCCCACTCTCTCTCCCTCTGTCTCTCTCTCGCTCTCT
>NW_023340268.1:9794644-9818221 GCF_004916995.1 Morone saxatilis
CTCTCTCTCTCTCCTTTTCTCTCTATGTCTTGTCCTTCACTCCTCTACTCCAATCCTCCAGTCTGCAGTGTCATCTGTCTCACTAAAAACTCTGAAAGCATGGCGGCATTCTCTCTTTTTTCCTGCACTTTGCTCTCGCTTTTTACCCACCACTCAGTTCTTTTTTCCCATCTCAGTTCTTCCGTCTCTTGCTTATCTTTTGGGGAGAAATAAAGCCACGGTAAATGGTTATGTGGTGTGGATTTTGCCGAAAATTATACTTATGCTAGGTGTCTGCTCTACATGCACCTTTGTTGTCCCCTATATGTGCAAGAGAGAGTGTGTGTGTGTGTGTGTGTGTGTGTGTGTCTGTGTATGTGTATGTGACTAATGCAGATAGTTCTACAGATGGCCCATAAAAGCAGCAGCTTGTAATGAAGCAACTGAGACTGAAATCATGGTTATGGTAAACTGGGGAGAGACAGAGATAGGAAAAGACAGGCAGAGATAGATAGATAAAGAGAGAGAATAGAGAGGAGGAAGAAGTAAGGGGAAGAGAGAATAAATAAGAGAGGGCAGGCAGCAATAAACCATGAAAAGGAGTGTGGTATAGCCGTTGGCTACTGAATAAACTAGTGTAATGAAACTATGTGATGTTCACAATAAACTAGGGAGTAAAAGAAAGGAGGAATGAAGGGATGGACAGAAGGGGTGATATAGTGGTATGGTTGGAACAGGGGAGAGAGAGAGAGAGAGAGAGAGAGAGGGAAGGAGCTGGCATGTCATCAAGGTTTTGAGTTGAGGAGGAGGGAGGGAGGATGGGAGGGGAGGGGATGGGTGGAGTGTGACAGGAAGAGACATTGAGGGAAGAGTGGGGAGAGATAAAAAAAACAGGGGATATGGGAATAAAAGATAAAACGAAGGGGCTAAAGAAGCAGAGACAGATGGAGAAAGGGAGGAGGAAAGAGCTAAAAAAGAGTGAAAACGAAGCAAAAGGAAAGCAAAAAGATATTTAAAAAAAATAGGTTGAATGAAAATGTAATGGAGGCACTCATTAAAAACCAAATGGCTAAGAAGGGAAAGTGTTGGCGTGAGTGTGATTCCGATCACAAACAGAGCGTGTGTATATATGTATGTGTGCGTGTGTGTGTGTGTGTTGGTGAGAGTAAATGTGTGTCTGATAGGGCACTGAACAACAAACATCCTGACACTGAGTGGGGCCACACTGACTGGCAAAATCGATAGGCCAACAGGTCACAACACTAGGCCAACCTGACATCCAATCACAATACAGCACAGGGGGGTCGCCACAGTGATGGATGACCCTGGGTGTGTATGTGTGTGTGTGTGTGTGGGTGTGTGGGCGTGCATCTGTGCTAGTGTCTTGTCAGTGTGCGTTTCTCTGTATCTGTGTGTCTATGTGAAGATAAGGAGGATGGTGGTTGGAGGGGGGGGGGTCTATCAGGGTCTTTAGCAAAACGATTTTCCTCTCTTGCTGTGTTGTCCGTGCTCTCGGAGTACCAGAATTAAATATACCCTCTAAAGAAAACCTTAAACAGAAACTTTATATCAGCTAATTGCAGCACATGAAGGCATGTTTGGGTGTATTTTTCTGCAATGGAAACTCATTTAGAGGCAAAGTTATTTCTCTTATTATGTTATTTTTGTTCTAGTTATATCTATTTTTAAATGATCCACAAGCTTTGGTCTAGTGGACCCCATCACAAGGGAGACGGGTGCTAATAATAAAAGGTAGCAAGTTTCATTTAAAGGAAACTAAACAAAGGAAAGAGTGTTTGTGTGTGGCCATGTCCACGCAATAAGTAAGAGTAAACAGCATCACTGTGGCTGCAGTGGAAACCGAGAGGGTTGAGAGAGTAAGGAGGGTGTAATTGAAAAGGTATGACAATAAAATCATTGTATAAATTATTCAATCAGTCAACCAATCTAAGAATCACTGAATCGGTTCATTTGCTGACATCACATCTTCTCTAACCGCTGTCTGCTTTGTGAATGATAATTACACATTTTTGTCGTTAGCATGGAAAATATTCCCCTGTAGCTGTACTCTCTTTTTATTCAGAAATTATTGAGCATATTTCTGAAGTTTGAGGAGTGAAGCTCCACCTCTCATTTGGGAGCAGTAAGCGTAATCTCTCTCACTGCTAGAGGAGAGAATCTTCACTGCCCTCACGGTTTGATTCGATTATGATACATCTGTCAACAATTCGAATGCAAAACGATTCTCTTCTAGTCGGGTAGCCATCTCATGATGACTAGCTTTACTCATTACATGGGCTTTGGTTTCGCTGTAGTGTGGAGGTATTGCCATTTCTGTAAAGTGTGCCCGAGACTGGAAGATTCTCTTCCCTCACTCAGAGCAAACTTGACAGTGGCTTCTCCTTGGCTGATTAGCTGGGCTCACTGTATGCTTTATGCCCACAGACATTAGCTTGGGATGAAAATGGCTTACGTGGTTCCTCAGATTTGTTGCTTTACCAAAATATTTAATTTATGTGAGGCAGATTTTACACACAGCATGCATCTTGTCCAGTTTCGTGCTTCCCAGTGAGTTCATAAAATCTGAAATGTGCCAAGATGTCTGCTTTCAAAATACTGGGTATGTTTTTAATTACTTACTGCTTATGTTTGCTTCCGTCTATCATATGTATAAAAGTAATTAGTCGTAGTCTTAATTCAATGCTAGAAAGTGATGTTGCAATGTAACGAAACAACTTCCATGTCCAACAAACAACATTGGTGTAGTTTTGTGTAGACAGCAAACTCCTGATTATATTTATTGTCACTGCATTAATGCAGAATCTTCTATGTCTGCATTGCAATGCATCTTGAATCAAGAAATTTCCACCCCTCTTTTGCTGATTTCTCTCTTTCTGTACTTCCCCCCGTCCCTTTTTACTTTCCTGTTCACTTCTTTCCCCCCCTTCTATCTGAGTAGTTTCATAGTGCTATCTATCATGTTGGGCATCCTCTGTCTCTTTCTGTCTCTCATTTTTTATTTTATTTTTTTCACCTCCCCCTCCTTTAGTCTCTCTCTGCTCTTGCCTCCCCCTCAGCCAATCTGTCTGTCTCCCTCTCCCCCCTCCCTAACCCCCTATCTGTCTGAACAGTTTCATAGTTGTATCAATCAAGTTCAAACAATAAGACTGGAGTTGGTCCCTGTTCTCCCATCTACTTCCTGGTTTATGGCTTGTAATACCCCTTCTCTCCCTCTTTGTGCTGTGTGTGTTTATGTGTGCGGATGTTTATATGCACACTTGTGCATATGTCTTAGGCAGAGAATTGTAAATATATCTAGAGGGAATAATGTGATTAACTATAAAACATTCTGATATTGTCTGCCTCCATTTCTCTGGGGCTGAGTTTAGCCTCCTTTGACTCGGAGCGCAGTCAAAATATTCTTTTACAGCCTTCATACTTGGCAATATGTATTGTAAAGAACTATAGGCTTAAGGACCTTTGCATTATGTGTGCTTGGGGTACAATTTTAGAAGAGGCTGTGACATTGTGTAGGTATTTAAACTGCATCATCACAATGAAAGTGTCTTTCTTAGCTGACCATGAAACTGTGTTTTTTAATAGTAGACACAGCGTGTGGAGGCTGTAGGTGCTCCAGAGCAGTCTCCGTATTGGGTGCATCACTGAGCAAGAGCTGGGTATATTATTAGGTTGAGTGAGTGGTTGAGTTAGGGGAAATGCATAGTTTAACATTTTAGTACAGTTAAATCAGAAAAGCTTAAATTCTCCTCCCTTTCTCTGTTTCTCTCTTCTTCTGCAGAGCTCCACAGTACATCGTGTGGAAACCCTGGTGTCCCACCCAAAGCAGTGCTGAGTGGTGGCGGCCGTTTTGCTGTGGGAGACCGTGTGCGGTACAGCTGTGTTCCTGGTTATGTCTTAGATGGCCATGCCACACTCACCTGCATTACCAATGCTGGAAACACTGCTGTCTGGGACTTTCCTGCTCCGATTTGTAGAGGTATGGACGACTTAACCTAAATGTGTATGTGCATGAGTGTATATGAAGAGTTTTATTCTAAAGTAAAAAAAAAATAAAACTTAGGAAATGGTGCATCTATTGATTTGGAGTACATTTCTCACAATGAACACAAATTATGAACATAGAAATTACAATACTTGCAATTAGTTTTACAAAAATAATACATGACTGTATACTGTACATATAAAATGCTTTTCTAAAACTAAATATTTTGAAGTGTGGAAGAAAACTCTTCATATAATTTATGTGTAAAGGTGTGTCGGTGAGAGAGACAGACAGACGGCGCATGCATTTGTGTGTATTTGAAAGCGAGTGAGGCAGGCAAACCAGGAATGCTTGTGTGTATAGTGTATGTGTGTCTTTTTTTTTTTTTTTACTTCATAATCAAAGGTATGTGTAGGAGAGAGGCAAATATGCGGAGTGCACTGTATGCTATTGTCTATTTTTGGATTCTGGTTGTCTGGGTATGTGTAGTTGGTCTGTGTGCAGTGTTGTATGCTAAGCCACACCACATTACGTATGCTAAGGAAGACCTCTGCTTTACTTTATGCATTTGTACCGACATACATCCCCCATATGGTGTAGGCGGATGCAAATCCAGCATCATATATGTGTGCATGTACATATTGCAAAATTGTCTTTTAAAATAAGTTTATTTCATATTAATGTATATTCTACGATGCCTAGTATCAACATTGTTGATAATATTTACTTTAAAGTTCCACTGTCCATGTTTTATATTTTCATCAAATGTATGCAAATAGGTCCCTGTTATGGAAAGTGTTGCTTGTACAACCAATCCTGCTGAGAATCACACCCACAATCTGCAGATGTATGCTGCCCTTAGCCGGTGACAGCTCATTGTTTTGCTTTGCCAGTGCATATGGCTAGTCCCAACGGTTCTCATTGCCCCCCATTTACAAACTATTATGAAGCCAGTATGCAAGCTCACTCAGAAACAGAGAGCCAGAATAAAATAAATGAGTGACTGATAAAAGGGAGCCGAACATCTAGCAAGCCACAGACACACAGATAGTGTCACAGATACCAACGTGGATGTGAGTGGCCAGATGGCAGCTGCATGCACGCCCCGGTATCTGGGAGGAACTGCACTGACAGAGAAAGGAGCTGATTGGTGGTGTCAGGGCTATTACAGTTACTTTTGGAACCAAAAGTAACTGGTAATAGCCCTGACCCAGTTTACACCACACACTTTTGATCACAATATGTTCATCAGTGACCACACCCTTAAAGCGTTAAAGTCCATGGTAAAATACATGCTGCTTGCTTTTTGTAAGACTATGTATTGCAATCAATTACCATATTACAGTAACCTTACATATTCACTAAATACAGTGAATATGAGCATGTACCATAGATACAGGTATATTTTAAGTTTGAATTTCTGAAAAAAAAAATAACTTTCAACATACAGGCAGAAAATTTAAGAAAATAAAAGTCTACTGGGCTTGAGTTAAGGATGTTTCTCCTTTTATTAAAGCTGCATTATCGGTCACTGTTAAAACCTCCCTTTATTGTATTCCAATGACTCTCTTATGACTGCCAAGTGACATCAATGAGCTGAACTTGCCCATGCAGAGACAGTGCTTTAGTTAAGATATTTAACTTTGCTGCTCCACCTGAATGCATTCCGCCTGTAGATCTGATAAGTAGCACAGAGTCAGTCATCCAGAAGATCACCATCCCTAACACACAGGAGAAGGCACTTACACTTCTCAGAGGGGACCTGAACATCTCCATCCTCTGAGGAGAGAGCGGGTGTATTCACAATATTGAACTTGGAGGACTATCAGTTCATGGTATGTGCACTCCTCAGAGATGCAAGCACAAGTGATAAAGAAGACAGATACCACCAGCTGCTACAAAGAAAGAAGGAAATTAATAACTTACTTATGAGTGGAAATAAGAAGGTGTAGTTCACCTTAGCATCCACTGCTGGAAAACTGTTGTCGGAGTTGTACTTAGCTGTCAGCTGCAATGATCTGGGGGACTGCTGATCAGCTGATCTAACAGACAGAACCCAATACAGTTCACATTAAGTTAGAAGACGATGCCTAACCATAGCCTGGTGTTTCCGGACTGTGCAGTTTTCATAAAATCAAGGGGACATCACATTAAGGCTTACCCACAAAGGCTTTCTATCTATTAATTTATACAATCCACCTGAACACAAATGGAAAAAATATCAACCAAACACTACCACATATCTATGGTTGCTCTAACTAAGGTATAATGAAAATTATTTTTCATTATAGCAAGTTCCACGAAAACCATCAGGCCAGTACAGACAAAAATAGAACCATATTGTCATCTGGTGTGTAGCCAGTCTTCAGAACTTGCCGAGATTTTCATCCAACCACAGTATCTTGTTATTTTTCAAAACTGGCTATAGGACTGCTAATTCACATTGTTGCTTTGTGCCCCGCTGTCATAACATGGAGAGTCATTACAATAAGGACAAGGCAGGTGTTGAACATCTAACCTCTGCCATTTCACTTATTCACACCTCTATTCATTTGACTTAAATTACTTTCATAAGGCTGTTATATGACCCTAGATGACTCATATGACACTTTGCCTGGGATCATTATCAGTTTAATGAAAAGGATTTCCCCACTCAGTAGAACTGATAACACACATTTAATGACTACTGAAATGTCTTCAATTACAAGATTTTATTCTTGGTGGATATCTGACATGAAATCCAGTATACAGGCCACAGCTAACAGGGTTGCATGCAAATAGCCAATGCCAAATTAATAAAGTTTGTATTGCCAACATCAAAAATGAAAAATAGACATGTAAATGACTGGGAATCAAGGTTACTCAGTGTGGAATCCATCCTTTGAGTTTGTATAATGCTGGTGCATTTTTCCCAATTAACCTTGCCGTTTCATGCACAACAATGCCAATCTAAACCAGTTCAATGCATGCAACAATGTGCTGAATTGTTGCACAACATACCTCACTTTGGAGTGAACTGTAATTTGGGTCTAGGGAACTAAGAACGGGAGCTGAGAAGGGAAAAGAGAGGGAAGAGGGGGAAACGGCAACTTGTCAGTGCTGGATTAGCAATGTCTCTGTCACTCTGTCAGTAAGGCTAAGAGGAGCTAAGCTACTAATACGTTCACACCAACTTAGAAACACACACATACACAACTATACACACCTCCCCCCACGTACACACTTCATGCAAAAAACAGAAAACATTCCCACTCAAAAACAATCACACAGACACACACAGAGTTGTATACTTCAGTTTTCCTGCTTGTGTGTGTGTGTGTGTGTGTGTGTGTTTGTGTGTGTGTGGTGACACCTAGAGGCATTCATTCCAGCTGTAATAGCTTTCTATCAATTATTCAGCCATGCAATCAAATGAGTTGAAATGCAGTGCTTTTAGCAATATCACCGGGAATGTGTTCTCTCTCTCTTTCTCTTTCTTTCTCTCTCTCTCTCTCTCTCTCTCTCTGCGTCTGTGCGTGCGTGTAATCTTGTCCCTTTTATTCTTGCAGTTACATAAATGTAAACATGAACACCTATCTACATTCATAGGCACACACTGTTCTTAAATTATCATGCATGAATAGAAAAGATACGGATAGAATACTCACTCACTCATAATGGTAAAGTGCTGTTACTTTCAACTCTGTATTCACATTCATCTCTCACCTTTATAGGTGAAATCAATAGACCACATTTTGTTCCGACACTGAGCAATGAATATAGGCGCACACACTGTGGCTAGTGGATATTCACATCAAGAATATCCTGGTTCAAGCCTCATCTTTGTGTAAACTAAATGCTGTTTCCCATATATACCCAGTCCAGTGGGATCAGGGAATTTAAATTACTCATAGGTGTAAATACAAATGTTATGTTTTTATAATTTTCTGCCACTATAACACTGAGTGCACAAACAAAAGACAGACTAAAGCACATCTTACAATATAATGATAATATTATATAAAACTATAGTTTTATATAATACCATAGAGATGAGTTGAGAGCCCTTTGACATGACCTAAAGAAGTAACATAACATTTGTTGCATGATGCTGGATCACTTTATGCTAAACAGGTGTTGCTCTCACTGTTCATTTTAGATATTTAGTGTATTGGAATTTGTTATGTTCCATGTTGGAATATATTTGCCACCACTGAGCAATCGCATTGCAAATTAGATTGTTTTCTAACTGGCCTGAAAAAGACTGCCATCATGAGGAACGTATAATGCCATGCCAGTCCCCTGATGATGATTCTAATGGTTTAGAGAGACATCATTTTGGGATGCAGTTGGTATGAGCGGAACTGCAGTCTCGCTGCTAAAATATTTTTCTGTCAAAACTCAGTTTGTCTCTTTGTTCAGCTCGATGTAGATAACCTCTGACTATGAATTTGCAAAGCAATACAGTGGGCTCTGTATTATACAGTCTTGTAAACCTAATTAAAAATGTGACTGATGGATATTTAATGATGCCATGTTGTACCTTAATCACATGAACATGTTTCATTTTAAAATCCTTAATCGTAGTGACTTGGATGTGACTGTCTGTCAGCTCAACATCAATACCATTGTTAAAGTTTAAAGTAATCATAATCATCTGCACACATACAGGATTGGGTGTACAGCCAGGGTATCAAGTAGCTAAGCTAATCTAACAAAGCTGGTCAGAAATATTAACTACTACCATTAGGTTTGTATAAATTCCCTACTCTGGTTTTCTTAAGTGTAACAATAATGATAGAAAAAATTACCCAGCAGTGTAGAAGCTATGTTGATTGATACTTCACTGACTTGAATCTCATCTTTATATTGAATGTTCAATCACTTCACCTTATTATATATATATTTTTTTGCTCTATTTTGTATTTTAGTTTCTTTCATATATCTGGAATATACGGTACAGTATCCTTCCCTGGTGTAGTGAAGATGTTGCTGTTGGAAATAGATGTCACCTTACAGATGACAGGAAGTTGTCTAATAGCATGAACAACTACCGCAGAGGTTGGTAGAGTTGTTCTCTTCGTATTCCAGAGAACTTGGACTGGCTTGGGAACCATTGTAAATGTTGTCTTACAGATCCAAAACTTCACTTGACTGGACATGTGTACTGTAGCAACAGCAGAACCAATCTTACAAACACCATTTGAAATTGGGATAGATTTAGAAGGTTGCTGTTAAAGCACCCTTTTATTGTACCCAAACTGTGTGATAAAGTACCATGAGCAAGATATAATGGAAAAACTACTGGACAGCTACAGTATGTCACTTATGCAGGCAGTAGAAAAAAGTATATAAGTTATATGCAGTGTGTGCCATGTACCTCGGAGTGCATCTGTGTTTGTGCGTGTATGTATGAGTGTCAGTATGTGTGCGTCTACTAAGTTGGTGCAGAATTATTTACGGGACAGAAATACCCTTCAGCATCCAAGGCATCCATATTCACAAAAATACACACATACACATGAGCGTAGTTGGCCCTGAGAAAATTTCATCATGATCTAACAGATACAGAATATTCTTATGAATATTCATGGTTTTGGGGGGGGGGTCTGAGTGAAACTGAGCAAGACAGAGATAAAGAGAGACTGAGCATCAGTGGATATAGTGTGCAAGTCTCTATGGTGCAAGAAAGAGAGCTTGAGCTGAAAAATGTGGGAATTGAGGTGAAACTGTGATTGACTGTGCATGTTTGTGTATGTACAGGTGCATTAATAGGCTGTGAATCACTGAGTATACCATAAACGCAAATTGATTTCTGTACAATATCTTCAAGTCACAATAAGACCATTTTGAGGAGAGAGAGAGAGAGAGAGAGACGAGATGGGCAACTTAAAAGGGAAAAAGAGTATTGGAAAGGGAGGGGGGAGAGCTAGAAGGAGAAGAAGTAGGGGGTTATTGTTGGAATTGAAAAAGTAATAATGTGCTCTGACAAAACTCAAAATTAGGCTTGCTGCGAAACGGAAATGAAATGATTGTGTGCGTGTGAGTGTGTGGTTGTTTGTGAGTTTGTACTTGTGTGTAGTCAGCATAACAAGATTGAGGCTGCTGCCGCTCGGGTGCGTGTTTTTGTGTGTCACAGGGGTGTGTGCATTATTGGGTTAGCTCATAGTACTAATTCTGCTGCAGTCTGATCAAGCAACACTTTTCCATTTTTTCTCCTGTTGTGAGCAATAACACTGCAGTCATTCTTTGTCCCAAACAAAGGCCATGCCGTGGCAGAATTTAGTTTCAGCCTGTGCCCTTACATAACCCTTATAGTGTGTTCAGAAAAACTGTGAAGCTAATTCTAGGGGTGGCATGTATGTGTACAGCACGGGTCAATGGAAAGGTATGAGTGGATGCATACTGACATGGATTGAGGCAGCAATGCAATCTGCTCGTTGAAAATGTTAGCAAAATTGCATTTAACCTGAAGATGGAGGACTCCACTTCGGGAACCTACACAAGCAAGAGGAAACATGAGAGAAACTGGAGAAATATAATACAAACTCCTGTAAAAATGTGGTAATATCTGACTATATAATACTATAATATAATCATCTGACTTTATACTGTCACACACACCCACAGGCACACACAGTTGGGTATGCTTTGTCAGCTAGCTACAAGCTAATGTATGTACTTTTGCTGCATTGGCTGTTTGTGCTGAATAAAACACTCCAAATCACTCCGGCCATCATATTTGTAGGAATGAATTCAGGCTAAAATTCACTTCACATTCAGCTTCAAAGCCCCTTTAGTCGTAACTCAGTGAGTTACTTACTAGAGCTTGTAGCTGATGGGGTTTGACTACTGGGGAACTCTAAAAACAATACCCTATCCCAATATTTACTTATTTACTTGAACATCATTGTCAAGTTACTCCCATATAAGTAGTATAATTCATTTATTATAAAAGTTCCCTTGTGAACTGCCGCTTGGGTCCGTTTTGTGTGTTCTTTAGGGGAAGACCACTTTGGCCTTTGATAAATACAAATTTATGGAGGCTTGTGGCTAAAATGTAAGGCACCAAGGCCAAAACTACCCAACAGCAGCAGTAAAATGCAACAACCTTGCATTTTATATTGTTGCAGCACTAATGTTATTTCAAAAACATACAATAGTAAAAACTAAAATGTTATTATTTTTATTGCGTTATTATTGAGTATTTTTCACAGTTAGGTTGGTATTAGTACTTCTGCTTAAAGCCCCTACAAGGAACTCTTATCCGACCTAGTGGGAGATCTTAAGAATAACTATATAATAGCCAAACAAATAAAAATAGCCAATATTCTCACTGGTAAATAAAAAACAAAATAAAAAACAAAGCATTAAATGAATAGTTGTTGCTATAAATACAGATGTGTGTACTTACATAGTGTACACAGTATGTATTAAAGCATGTGTGTATGTGTGCGTTTTATATTAAACAGCCTATAAATTAATAACCAAGTAAACAAACCTATCGTTTGAGTAAACATATTTTTATTTTTATTCAACTTTATTTATTCAACTTAAGTTACAATAACAGTTGTCATAATTTTTTACATGTGTCAGAATGACAATGAGAGTCCGAGGTTAAAAAATATTCCTTCAGTGTGTAACATTTAGGATCATAATTGTCATTTTTCGGCATTGCTGTGCTAGTGGCCATCCATAGGTCCATCCCACACAGACACACAGTTTAAAGATGAACAGAAATGTGTCTTAAAAACAATTATTGATGCCCCATTAAGACAGTTTGTTAATGAATAATTAATGGACTCTCCTCATTCAACTTTATCAACTAAGACTAATTTGTGAGACAACAGTACAATGCTGAACCAAGGGTGTGTTGTAAATCAACTCTCTGGTTATATAAGGATGTTTTTTCCAGCATGGCCTTGAACAGGTGTTTGCTTTGAATCTGAGTTTGCAGCAAAATTTCTTTTACAGCCACAGTGTTTTGGAAAACTCAAGCAGAGGGTGTTTCTATGCATCAAATATTTAAGTCATAGGCTTTACAAAATGCTGCATCACATGGTACATGCCCAATTCACTTGAAAACACATAAAAAAACCTAAACCAGGTGTTAAGCAGTCGATATTAGATTATACTATATATGCACTATTTCCTCAGCATAAGCTTATTGAGGATGTTTGCTCTTTTTTTTCAATAACATTCTGCCAGAGTCAGTACTTTAAACTCTGCTGAAGTTGGTTGTTTGACTTCCACATAAACTTTCTACGTCTTTCACAATTCACTTTACATCTGTTTGTGTTTGTGTGTGTGCGTATGTGTGTGTGTGTGTGTGTGCGACAGAGTGTGGGTGACTGCTTCTGACAGTGTGCATCACAGTCTATGTGTATGGCTTTGTGTGTATACAGTATGTGTGCGTTTTGCCCAAGGCTGACTGGAATTGTTGGTGAGATCATCATGGTAGTATTGTTATCGTCAGGACGATGTTAGTTTCAAGGTAGCATTTTTTTCTTTCTCCACTACTTTCAACTCTTAACTTCTCCTGGCTTCTTCTGGTTTTGCTTTTCTTCGTGTTAGTGGAATAAAGGTTCGGCACAAATTCTGAGCTGTTCTTTTACCAAGGAAATGTGCTTGTCACCTAGCGATACAGTGGATAACATGATTAGTGTCTAGTGAGTCTAATAAAGTTAGAACTCTTATATACTGAGCGACTCAACTCAAAATCCATAAAAGTTAAGAGGATGGACAGTTCTTCTCCTTTTGCGTATTTCTGTACAGATTTTATCTGTACAATGTTCTGTCTTGTTGTCTCAATGTTTTATCAGATACACACACAAAGAGAGGAGGAGAAAGGGACAACGATGCCAATTTGACATACTGTATATTCCTTTGTGTCTATGTGTGTGTGTGTGTGTGTGTCTGTGTTTGCCAAGTAGTATGAAGAACTAGTTCAGCTGAGCTCTGACAGATTACAGTCTTTACTCAGGTAGTTTCCTCCAACCTGACACACACACTCTCTCTCTCTCTCTCTCTCTCTCTCTCGGGAACATACACACTTCCCCTTGCAGTGCAGGAGATTCAAGCTGAGCTGTCATATTGATTCAAACATGTTGCACAGACACAGACTGGCTGTATGCTTGAGTATTTATGTTGGTGTGTGTGAATGTGTAAATGAACTATCTTTGTTAGCTATAGTAGATGGAGTAAATCTGCAAAAGAAAATAAGATTGAATGCTTGTGTCCATCCTCTATCATTATGCGATCATTAGGAGTCGGTTCACCGAGATAAGCAGGAGGTGGTGCCAGATCCCCAGTCGGAAAAACAGCAGAAGAGGGTGAAACAAGATCACATGGAATTTTATTAAAATAGTGCGCCAGTTGAACGAAAAAAACTGTGAAACACGATGAAGAAAGCACAATGAAACTATGACATTTCTGTTTGTTTCATTTATTAATGTGCAGAGCGGTCATGGATGTATTGTAGAAACATGGGAGCGATGAGGAGAATGTTCGCCACGTCAGACCTCATTCAAATGAGAGATTCCATCTCTCATTAAGCAAAGCAATTAAGTAAAAAAAAAAAAAGAAAAAACACTTCAAGCAAGCATACAAACGTTTTTTGTGAAATTGAAGAGATTTCTGAAATTTTCAAATTAACTTCTTTATGTCAACAGCAAAAATCTCCTCTTGCCGACAAGGTCAGACGAATAAACTAATGATTTTAGAAAAGGAAGAGCCAAGGCACCTGTATGCTTATGCTGTAATGAAGAGCAGTTGTTATTGAGCTTGTCAAAACAAGATGATATGCATCAGTGTTGGGAATTCACACGTTTTTCACAGAAAAGTTTAGCACCAGTACTAATTAAATAACGTTATATGTGAAGTATCTCATTCTTTCTGTCCATTCAGCTAATTATTTCAAGGTATGTCTATTTATAAGCATATTTCAATACATTGTGCTAATATGCTTATTATAACACCTTTCTGTGGTGATATATAAGATTTGCAATTATATCAGTCCTACAGGTGTAGAAGAAATTAAACTAAACTTTTAAATATTTAATAATATTTAATATTTTATGAATCCGTAGAAAAACAACATCATTACTATAGCAAAGGGCAGCCATTTTGAAATGAAATAGTAGGGTAATCACAAATGTGTACTAATTGAGGTTTCATTCCATTTAGTGTAGCAGAGCCGTTCCAGTCAACAGCTGATTGCCCTGAATGGATTCATTCGTATCATTGGTAACACCTGTGTTTACCCTACTATTTAAAAAACTAAAACTAGCTGCTGTGAAAAGCATCTATTAAGCATGTTTAGGTCAAGGGCAAAGTTACATATAACGTTTTCAAAACTGAAAAAAAAGATTACCATTCAGGTGGGTAAAATACTTTTAAGGGCAAAACAAACAAACTAAAAAAAGTGATGTAAATCAATCCTTTTGACATAATTTGAGTCATCAAATAAGAAAATAAGTAAGTAAGAATAAGTAAACAGATAGGAAAATGTATATATACAACTCATTATCAGATGTCACAGAAAAGACAGAAAAAATACATATGTGCTTTACCTTTAAAATGCAGATTTTCTTTCAGATGTCCTAACAAGTTTATTTTCCCTGAGGACTGCAACCACTCTAATGACTCTCATGATGTGTACCGGTATGCGTATGACTGGAGCAAGTTTGTATCTCTCCCTTCCTCTCCCTAACTGTCTGTCCCTTTTCTTCCACACACTTACACACACCTCTTCCAGCTTCTCCATGGTCTCATTATTATCTTGCTAATGGTTCCCTGTGGATGTAAAGCTCTGCTGATCCAAGCAGCTGGAGACGTACACACACACACACACACACACACACACACGCACACGCATACCGCCAAACAGAAAGACGAGAGAGCGCCACTCACACACACATACGCACACATACACACACATACACACACATACACTCACTGTAAACCCTGCATGCCCAGGTAGAGAGTAAGATAATCCATGACCATATGTTCCCAACAGTGCAAAAAATTTGGCACATTTCATAATTTAATACCTTGCCCTACCTTTCACCATGCTCACACACGCAGATCTTTTCTGTCCATACTGCTAATCCCTCTGGAAGTCGGTATGTGGTTTTAATTCGTAATACATCTTTGTTTGTTGATATCCTAGCGCAAATTCCAGGCTACTAATCTATCCAAACTTTGCAGCCATATTTTAGTATTTACTTCTAAAAAAATAAAGTAATAGTTGTCCCATCATGGACTGGGCATGGTTTGTACTTTTAGCTGACATTAAAATATGACATTTTAATAAAGACAAAATGAATGCCATTATTGAGGTGTTGCTTTTATGTTGTTTTTGCAGTGTGTTTGAAGTGTGCATCTTTTATACAGTTGCCAGTTATGAATTTAGATTTAATAAGTGAACTAGTTTTTGTTTTGAAGTTGTTAACTTTACAAACTGCCTGGGCATTTTATTAACAGCAATGTTATTTATATATTAAAAACAAAATGATCAGTTATGACATAGTTTAGCACTGATGACAGCTTCTTGTTCATGACAAGAACTTTATGATGCACTACGTATTTGCAAATATGCAGAAATACAGACCCTTGCCAAGTTAAGACAGATGCTTTTTATGTGGCAGGTAGTTACTCTCTTTGCTTTATTTATAACATAATAACAGTGCAGCATTTGAAATTATATTCAAAACACTGTGTTCACAGTAATGAAACTCTCTCCCTCCACACCTCTCTGTCTCACTCTCTCTCTCTCAGATCAATGTACCAGTCTTGTAGTGACACTTGAAGTACTCTTATCTCTTCTCTGCAGACCGGCTCAATTCTTGCTACCTCTCTCCTCTCTTCCCCTCCCCTCCACTTTTTTCTCCCCTCTTTTTCCTTCCTGTCTTGTCCTCTCTTCTTCCTTGCTCTGCACATGCTGTATCTCTCCTCTCATTTCCTCTCCCCTCCTCTGCTTTCCTCTCATTACATTGATGCTGATGATGAGTGCTGTCTAAACTTTGGTTAACAATGACATATGAGGTTGCTGTTGCGACTCATCTGCAAGCACTTTTCACAGCTAACGTTTTCACAATAAGACTGATACACTCTTTCCCTTGCTTTCTGCCCCTTCTCTCTGTCTGTGTCTTTTATTGGTGCTGCCTTGCACACACAGATGTGTTATTTCGTGCGAAACCCCTCTCTCTGTAACCTTTAGTGTTTTTCATGTTTATATTTGTAGTAAAACTCTTACATAATTCCTTATATGTAGAGTAGGTTCCATGACCCCAAGGCTGTGGCTGTAATAGTCTAAAATGCTTCTCATTGAGGTAACAGAATAGCATTGCATTGCAGCTTATGGTGTCATTGCCATTTAAATGCCAATTTAAAGTCTGCCCACAGCCGCTTCCACTTTGTGTATATTCAATCAAAGAATACAGCATTACAGACAACTTTCAGCAAAACATAGTGAACAGGGTGAAGAGGGAAAACGAATTAATTTTATTTATTTTACCAAGCTGTATTGATTACATAGTTATTTTTTATGAATAAACCTTCCTAAGAAGGAACTTCATAGCAAAAGGTACAATAAATTCAAATTTTTACAACACAAAAGAACAATTTTGTATGGGAAGAATTTGTTAAATCAATCAATCATTCTATTTAATCAGCCAAAAAAAAAAAAACAAGAAACAAAAAATCCAATGTTAAGAGGCTTGTCCAACTGAAACTTACCCATACAGTATCTTGGATGGCAGGCTGACAAACACCATAAAGATCTCCAGCTTCCTCACAGCCTGTGGTACCAAAAAGATTCCACTAAGACACTATTAATTTATTAATACAACCTATTCATTTATTTATTAAGATACTGGCTCTTGTAAGCAGCAGTGCTGCAAACTCATCAGCATTTGGCAGTGTGATCAGTGCATTTATAGTTACTTATTTAACCATAAGACACCACAGATGCTGGTACAGCAGTAGTGCACCTGTGGTGTAGTTGTAAAAGCATTCACATTCACCTGGAGGAAACTCATGTCTTTGTTCAAAAGGTACAGAGTAGCTGTTCTGTCTGGATATATTAGTTAGAGTGGGTGATTTGATTTCACAGGCAATGATTTTTTTGAGCAAGTATGACTTTGCACTTCCTCCTAAATATAACAATACTGTGACTAGCCAACGTGTGAGGTCAAGAACTAGCCACAACAATAATAATTCACATTAAGTGTAGTACCTCCTGCTGTTTATAATTTTGTAGATTAACACATCTTAGTAACAGTTGATACATGTTGGTAAATGGGTTAAGAATGAGCCATATGGCTACATTCAGTCAAAACCACAGTTTTGAACCAACTTCAGTGTGGAACCTGTCAAAATTAAATATAGCTGTCAAAAAAAACGATTTTGGCTGAATTCCAATAACTAGTCTCAGTTCTCCTGTTCCTCTTGTGCTCATGTGTCTTTGTGTGGCGGTCCCCCTCTCCGGTGACAGTACCTACTTCGAGCTATCCACCTCCTGAATAAAACCCTACACAGAAGACAATGCCAGCCTTCACTGTGTACAACACAGCCTGAAATCTTGGCAGAGCAATTACACTATGCAAGACATGTGACAAGAAAGTACCATTAAATTATACAAGTTTTACCATCACTTTACTTTTTGGTATATATTAATTATATATAATATTTGTGTTACTTGCATGAGCCGTCAACCTGAGGCAGGTCACAATACCACTATAGAGTTTGCAAGTAATGCTTTCACCAAAGCACACTTGCACATCACCCCTGCTATAGTAGTACTAATACTTTAATTGCTGCTATTTACTATAGTTTAGTTGGTTTCTACACGCCTCAGTTGTTTGCTGTGTGTGTTTATTGTTCCAAAATGATCCAGTGACAAAGAAAGTTGGATTTAGCCACCAAGTTTTACACAAATAAGTTAGCCCCTGGCAGTTATCATAACTTCGAACACATTACACCTCCACAGCTTCATGGCACCTCCAGTGTCATTAATTACCACACCATTTGAATAACACTTTAAATGTGTCTCAGTTTTGCAGTTTCATAGATTCCATCTCTTGTTTGGAAATTTGTTTCCTTTATTAAAATCTGTCATACATAAAAAAGTATGTGTTTATCTCTTCAATGTCTGAAAAGATTATAATTCAGTCATCAGTGAGTTCAGCAGCATGCTATTAAAGATCTGTTTTCTTTTCAAATTAACGACATTTTTATTTAGTTCAATTATCATGGTTGTTTTATTCCCAATACCTGATTCATTCACGGTACAGAGATTTTGGTGGCAAAGAGTGAGGTTTCTGTCAGCCAGCAGAAGGTTTGTGTCAAGTGTACTTTAGTTGACTGCAATATGATTGGTTTAAAAATGTGTTTACCATGATGGCTTATTTCCCTTATTAGTCTGCTGACACTGCAACACACACACACACACACACACACACACACAAGGCAGTGCACACCACAAGCATCCAGACACTCTCATATGCATGTATACACAGCCTGGGTACAAGACACACACACATATACACGCACACAAACTTTTCTTTCACGCTCTAACACACACAGACACACACAGACATGCAGACACACAGCATAGTGGCAGTGCTGTAGTCAGCAGGGGCTCATTTAGCCACTAAACGATTCAGGATATTCACATTGTCTGTGTGTGTGTGTGTGTGCGCACGCGTGTGAATGTGCGTGCATGTGTGTGTGCGTGTGTGTCAAGGCTTATGGCCAACAGTGCCATGGATTTTTAAGACAGCAGGTTTCTCCTTCTTTTTCCAACCTGTCTACCTCTTGCGCTATCAACTCTTCTTACCCTTACTTGCGCTGTCTAAGCAACACCCTTAATTATCTAAACTCTGGAACAGGCCAACACAATTTTTCCATTCGATATTGATATTGATAACTGACCAGCAACATCATCAATCCAACACCCAGAGTATCTCCTGGGACACAGCTTTCTTCGTTTCTGATTAGACAGGAGCATTAGCTGCCACCTGTCCTCCATTAAGCAACCTCATCTCAGCAGATTTTAAGAAAAAGCAAAACCACCCCGACATCCTTTTTTGGTCTGTTAATGCAGCGCTCACCACACACAAGCCTCAGCACAGTCTGTACTCTCTGCATGATCTATTAGAGTGGTCAGTAAGTCGCTGTCTCTGTGATGTCACCGAAGTTTGCTTTGATACCGTGCAAGTGATTTTACACAGTTGTGCACAACCACAATGTCTGCACTCTCCAATGGTTCATTTCATACAGTACGTCTTGTTTATTCAATAAGCCCCTCATGTTGCACTCGACCACTGGAGTGTTGGTCGCATCCATAATTTGCTCTTCTCCTGCAGCTGCACTGTTTGCTGTAATGGTCAGAAACATCGTTGTAATTTGAATGTTGCACCCATGCATAATCTGCTTCCTAACGCATGCCTGCTATTGTATGAGGCTCTGCAGTGTGGATTTTTATTTTAATCAAGCTGTTTCTGCAACTGTTTAAGGAAGAAAATAGTACACTTTTAGTGATGAATAATTGTTAATGGTTATTGGCACACACAAATAAGTTACCCAGTTATGTATTTTCATATTTAAGTCAATGTTTGCACCGTGTGTGTTTTGAGTGTGTTTATCTGAGTATGTATGTTTATGTGTAACCTGTATACTTCATTGTTTGTTGGAGGGAATTAAAGATTGAAGATTAGTCATGGCTGCTTAGTCACATCTATAAGATACACATGTTTGCTGTGACAACCGAAACAGTCTTTTACACGGACAATAGGACAATAATCATGGCTGCCATGATAACACAAAGAGGATGTTGTCTATACAGACAAATTCTGTAATTATAATGCCACAGAGGGAGAGATTTATTCAAAGCCATTCAGTTGTTTGAAGATTTAATTATCGGATAATTGAATAAAAAATTACATGTTTTGCAAATACAGGCTAATTATCAATAATCGTAGTGTATTTGTAGCACTTGTTGTAGTAGTACTATTTGATATTGTTAAATAATGATGTGAATTAAAGGAAGTACAATTAAGTATTCAGTCTGGAACAAGTGTTTACAGTGTTTAACAATAAAAGCAGTGTTTCCCATAAATTACCTAGACTACGGCGCGCCACAGTTTCATAATCACTCGAAAATATTTTTACACTTCCCTCTAACGTTGTGTTTTGTGCCGTTGCTTCAGCAAAGCATTTCTCACTCCAAGTACAAATATCCGCCATCGACTAACTAGTGGACTCTCCCCTCACTCTGACTCTACTGTACAATCTACTGACAGTCACACTGCAGAGACAGAGACAATCTCTCGCACAGATACAGTGTTTATTTTACCAGCAAAGACCAGGTAAGGTCATTCGTTACCACGTTGTTTTTGATCATTTTGATCGGCTCAGTCATTAACAATGAGCCTCCTCTACGCATGGCTCACATTCTGTCATTAAAACGCAATTGCTGGTGAAAAAATCCCAAACATATAATTATATGTACATTATAAAAGTTACTGTTGAAGTCAACAGACATACATGAAGCCAGTGTGTCTGTGTGCATATGTGTGTGAGAGAGTGGGTGTGCATGGCTTGTGTGGAAAAAAGTAACGTTACAGAATAGAAAAGTAAGGCTATTCAAGTAGTTGGTAGTTTAAGTGAAATAAGTAAATAAAGAGATGTACACCTAATATAGTCTACTTGCCAGAAACATGAACCTGGAAAAGTTGAGTAGCCCAAAGATTTATGTTAAAAAATGTAAAGTATGGGTTCCCAGCATATCGAAACTTCCGGATACTAACTTGCATATGTTTGGCAATTAGCATAATTAGCATTATTTAGCATAATCAACAACAAATTTCAAAATACAAAATAGCTGTTTAAAGCGGAAGTGGCCATATTTCAACTCCCATCAGGCAGATTTTTAGGTCATTTGTATGCTTAACGAATTTGACTTAGAAGAAGAGAGCTAATTTCCATGTGAATGCTTGGTAATGTAGACAAATTCCAAAACTCTACGAAATACTGTCAGCTACCTTCATCTAGACCACTGACAGTTTCCAGACTCCCAAGGCTTATCTGACTGGCTTGCCGTTTGCAGGTTACTTTGTCAGCAGGCGTTGCAGGGCCGCTGGCGCCAGATAATGTTATTCAGCATGGCTGGGTTGCAGCTGGCTTTCTAAACTTAGCTCGCTTACTCGCTAACATTATTGCAAGCAAAATACTATTGCAGTACGTATGTAAGTTAACATCAGCCTGCAAAATTACTTCATATTACTTCATTACATAATTTATGTATCATGACAAACAGTGTTCATTTTAGCCAACAATAGATGATGTAACGGTACAAAGCAAGCGATTGCTTTTCTACTAGCCCAGAGCAATGCAATGGAACTAACTGTAAGTTAGCTTAAGTTAAACTGGGGTTGGCCAGCTGGCTGTGCACGGTGTGGGTCTGGCATCAGTGCTTTGTGGTGCTGGCTGATGGGGTGATTTGTAAATGGCAAGCTTGTTAGTAACATGGAGTCATTTATTTTCCAGCGTTCGGTCTAGTGTATGTCACGTTTGGGCAATGTGCCTATGGACTGTGTACAACAAACATCCACTTGTTGATTTTAGTTCTTGTAAAAGATGGATATATGTATTTTCATTTTGTGTTAGTGTATTCTCTACTTGCATACACACTTAAGTATGAGATAGTGTGTGTGTGTGTGTGCGTAACAGGCAGACTGTATGTGTGGTATATATCCTGTAGAGAAAATGTTACCATAGGAACAGAACCACCTCCACTACCTTGCAACATGTAGACTTCTAGATATGTTGACCCGACTCCTTCTTCCTTTCACTGTCTCTCTGTCACTCCCCCTCCCTCTATGTCTCTTCTTTGCTCTCTTTTTCCCCTGTCTCTCGATACTTTGACAGGTTAATGCTCAGCTAGCGTGTCTGGCTTATACACACACACACACACACATGCACACACACAGCCTGAGGTGGTGTGTAACAGGGGATTTCAAGGGGGACAGCAGGATAGACAGTTTAATCTGAGAGAGAAGGAGGGATGGTGAGAAAGCAATACGGAGAGGGAGATCCAGAGAGATAGAATGAGCGGAAGAGAGACAGAGGGGGGGAAAGGTTATGGCCAGGACATGTCTGTGAGAAACAGAGAGGATGCAGAGGAAGGAGAAAACTTTATTTCTTTTCCACTCTAGAGGGAAAAAGCGAGTGAGAGGAAGTGAGCTGTGGGGATTCGGGGGGAAAACTTTCACTTTTGTCGACATTTTATTTAGAGTACATCACAAAATAACAGTGTAGCAGGGCTCCAAGTAGAGTTAATTCATCCTGCTACTAGTTGTAATGCTGTCATTATATTCTTTTGGGCCCCAGAATAGGTGCTAGTAAGGTAATAACTAAATCTGAATTAATAAATAATATGGACACTAAACACTCTGCTGTTACTTGTGGTTTCGAGCCAAAATAAGCTTTAAGGAAATATTACAACTTAAAATTATGTAGCTGCTCCTGTGATTAAGTCCCCATAGATTACCCTGTTTTTTAAGCCATCTGTTCAGGGGCTCTCTGGAGGTAAAGGGCCCTTGTGCACCAACCTGCTGTATGACAGTTTATGATGGATCTGGCCATGCCCAACTTTAATGTCTGTGTGTGTGCAGGAAAATTGTGTGCAATATCAGAGCGGATCTAGTGCGTTGGTAAATAACCTAGACAACATAGTTTTAGTGTGTGCGTGCACATCGTTCTAGGTGTATTTGTGTGCATGTGCGCGCATGCAGGCGTCTTCATCTGTATTTGTCTGTGCAGATGTGGGTGCATAAGCTTATCCCAGGTTCCCTTGGGACAGTGCTGATTGACAGCTCTATCCCTGGTTGTCATGGTGATGATGATGGATGTGTTTTGGGTTACCACGGAGACCGCTGTTTAGGCGTTCTATCTGCATGCATAATATAGTTTTAGCATAAAGAGATTCTGTAGCTGACAGAGAGATAGAGAAAAGGAGACACCAGAAACAACTTTACTGGCTGACTTTGTTGAATGTAGTTGGTGTTACATACATGTTCTAAATTTTATGCATTCATACATTAAATGGAATATATAACAGTAGTTGGCCAAGATGAAGCCTACATGGAGATGACAGACAGGCCGACAGTCAGACAGGCAGGCAAGTGTTCAAAAAAGTGCACGTCCTCTGATAAAGATGAAAGAGTTGGTACTGTGGAATTATAGAATTTTAACCATCCTCCACCTGTAGTGCAGAATTTTTAGCACCTTCATCTGCAGAGTTATCCAGAAGTTCTACTTTTTACAATGAAAGCATAGGAAAAGATCCGACCCCCAGTGGGTTCAGAGACATGAGATGTGTTGCAATGTAGTTCTCAAAAAAAACTTACAAGGAGTTCTCAGGCTATACTTTTTATAACTTACTAACAAACAGAACCACTTTCTTTCTCCTCTTTTGAATTATTTAAAGTGTGGTTGAGGGTGATTTTAGTTTTTGCCACAGTTTTGATGACTGTACAGGTTGCAGTACAGACTTGTTGTGGTTATATATATATATATATATATATATATATATATATATAGTAGATTAACTG
>NW_023340268.1:9818321-9818472 GCF_004916995.1 Morone saxatilis
AACACACATGCACACACATATACAGATATAGTAAAGATACAAAAATAGACATATTTTTATATGTTGACATACATGCTTTCTTTGACAACATAAATGCACCTGCACATAAACACTGTGTGACACTGATATATCCACACAGACACACACACAC
>NW_023340268.1:9818508-9835644 GCF_004916995.1 Morone saxatilis
CACACACACAGTCACACACACATATTCTCCATTGGGTGCTAGTGTGTGTATCAGTAGTCAACATGCATGAATGGCTCATTCACAACGTAGCAGGCAATCAGGCTGTTCACCTATGCATGACTTGGAGATACACACCCTTTATCACAGACACATTATTTGACATACAAATACAACTATCTGTGCTTATAAAACAAAGACACTATCACACATAATCACAGTTACACTCACGGCCACAGAAATGTCACTGTTTAGTGCACATAAATACACACACAGATACACATGATAGTCCATGTTAATGAAAAGCACATTTTATCAAAGCAATCATCACATGCACACAAATACAATATTCTTGTGTAAATGCATATATTCAGGCTAAATCAAACAATAAGGGAACATTTACAGAAGCATGAAAAATGGTTGATTGCAACCCAGTTTGTGTCAGATTTGTTTTTCTGAGGCGTTGCATGAATCACTGATTTCCAACTGTTTTGGCTTGTGACCCCTTGTGACCCTTCATCATTTTAGCTTCACAAATTGTTTGATTTGAGTAATATTAGACACCTATAGGTAGAACTATCCAGCATTTTGAAAGAGGAAAAAATACGAAAACACATTTTTATTAACATCAGAAATTATTACGTTTCTTTCCCGTCTCATTAATTATATCACAAGCTTTCAGATTACTCTCAACTCTAACCTCCAGATTAACTATCATTGACCTTAATGGCCACGTAAAGTATATTCCAGTACATATAAGGATGTGGGTTTATATACATATGGTACACACCTACTTATCTACATATAATGTATGCATAGGCGGCATATACATCTGCGTGTAGTGTACCCTTGAGGACACGGACAGATGTAATTTACGTCAATTTCCCCCCATTAACTGGACACGCATAGTATAATCGGCTCTTAAGATACTAGCTGTACTTGATAACATGCAGTGAATTGTGCTCATGCGTGTGGTGCACTTTAAGTGATGTGACAATTAAAAATGAATTCCGTACCAGGATAAATTGGACAGACAAATCCATATGTTGACATGTATCTACAGCAGTGTGCTATTTATACAGGTTATCTGACTACTTTTAATTCATGTGTTGTCATCACGTGGAATCTTCACACCTCATGGGAAGGTTCCATCATTTTAAGTATTACCACGGATTGACAGATATGTGACTTTCACTGATTTATTAAATGTTTCAGAATGTTAAACATAGAGTAAACACATTTGTATTTACCACATATAGGTGCCAGGGTAAGACATATAAGATCTATACTGTTCAGTCAGCTGTACAACAGTATGTGAAGATTGTTTAAGGGTGTTGTGGGTATAAACTATATATTATTTAAATAGGTTTGTACAACACCGAGATTTAGGTTTTGAAACTTAAATCTCTTGAGGCGATGCTTGTTTTGAACAGACAGACATGTTGTGAATAAGATATTAGAAGTGTGTTGCATTTCATCCCAGAGGAGCACTTTAACCTCATGAATAATTCAAACACACACTAACTCACTGATACTCACAAATGCATGCTACCCACCAACAGACATGCATAGATCCACATGCTCACCCAGGGCATATGTGCACACACACACACACCTGCATTGATCTCTATCTCTTGATCTGATCTCAGAAATAGGAAGTTTACTTGTGTTTGATCCTTGAATGTCGTGCATGCAAGATTCATGTGAGTAACCAAGTTAAATTAGAACTGAATTCATGGTCAGAAACTGAGAAGGTGAAGAGTGGGAGGAAAACAAAACCTTGAAAGATGATAGAAAAAGGGAAAACAAGGTGCTTCAGGCAGCAGTAGGAAGAACGTTTCCAGCACTTTGTTCTCTCTCCTTCTATTAAACATTCAAGAGAGACAGAATGAGACAAAACCACAAGCAAAAAGCAGTTCAAAATACTCAGGTACTGTTTGGGTATTGCCATACACACACATGCACAGCAATTTCACCCACATAATCTTTGGGTTTTTCATTATTCTTGCTCCTTTCAGTTTATTGTAACATTATTGTTGCTCTTCAAACCAAAATTTGTGTTAGACTCTGTTTGGCTACTATTATACATTTGCTAAATTATATCATTATCCCCAAACCCAAGACCTAATAGAAAACTAGCTTCTGAAATGTGCTCAGTTTGGGCAATTTCTTTTAGTTCTTCTCTATCCTTGAAAGACATTTTCCTCATCTTTCAATCCTCCTTCCCCACCTCCCTCACACACATCATCATCAACACACAAAAATCTTTCCCTTTCTTCGAGTAATATAATCTGAAATTCTTGTCTTTAAATTATTCTATCCGTTGATCTCTTGTTTCCCAACCCTGTCTCTGTCTACATTACAATTTTGTCTATCTGCATCTCTCTACCTCCTGTCTTTGGTGTTGTTCTGTACTCATATTTCTTTATCTCTCTCCTTATCTCACCATTGTTCTCGCTAATCCTTTCAATTGCTGTCTTGATCCATCTTGATCCAGTATTCATCCATCTTCCATCCCATTTCTTTATTTCCATCTCTTTCTCTCTCCATGCTTCTGTTGTGTCTTCTAATTGGTTTTCTTTCCTTCCAGCCAGTCAGTTCTTCATTAAATCATCTGTCATCATCTTGGTTTGGTCTGTCATCTGTCTTTCCCTCAGCTGACATCTCTCTCTCTCTGTCTTTCGCTCTCTCAGACTCTTTATCTGGCTCTCTCACTCACCCTCTCACTCTCTCCAGCATCTTTATCAGTAGTCATCAGAATTTTATGACAGCCGGATGATAGATACCACATCTCAGATTTTACCTTAATGCAACTGTATAGATGGGTCTGTCCTGAAAAAGCTGTATAGTTGCTGCTGTTAACAGTCTTGAGTGATGGGGATAGATGGGAACATTGTTATTATCTTACTTAATCTGTGTACCCATTCATTATGTGTACATCTCGTTTTCAAAATTACTTCATTGACGTCATTGCAAAAATAGTTTAAAAGAAGTTTAAAAAAAAAAAAAACTTACATACTGTAGCAACAGCAGTATATTATTATATTTAATCTTCAATTTACAAAGTGGACATCAGAAAAAACCTAGACACCTTTTGAGGTATTGTTATTTTAACTCTCTTTCTCGCTAGTCAAGTGAAATAAGATTTATTCATGAAGCTCTTCAGAAGGAGGTTTATAATATTAAGTTGAAAAAGCAACAAAAAAACATAAATACACATGAAAGCAGAGACAGAGTAATCACAGGCACATCACTTTGTTTTCCTGTCGCTCTTATTCTGTTACTTTCTATTTTCACCAATGAAACACTAATTGAATAAGAGTCTCAAAGTCATCATAGATGCTGCACTTTCCCCCTCCTCTCTGTGGTCCTTGTCTTACCTTTCTATCTCAGTTTCTCTTTATCCCTTCTGATCAGTTGTTGTCCCTTCTTCTCCTGTTTCTCCTCTGTTTTATGTACCACACAGAAACGTATCTTTCTAGCATGGCAGGCTTTTGAACATTTTAACCATTATTGAACATCTGTAATACATTTTCTGTGAGCCAACTGTTACCTATCCATTTCCTCATGTGCTGATTTGTTCATTAGTGCTCATAGAAACATTTGGCAGACATCATACTGATTGAGTCTCTCACATGTTCTTGGATATAGTGGAATAGTCTACAGTCTATATAAATAGTCTATAAATCTTTAATTTCACCGCTGACAACATATTAGAAGAAGTACCTTAACGCCATTGACCACCAATGAGGTAGCATTGTTCCTTATCAATCTACGGCATGCATCAGCAAGAGTTAAATAGACTTTAGACAGTTAAATGCATTCTTGTGTACCAATATTGATAATTGGACTGAAGCTGAAGTATAAGTTCAGTTTTATTGTAGTTGGTTTTGAAATCTCTCTTTCTATATTGATTTTCCATGTACAATTACTAATTATTTAAAGCCTAGAGGCCTAGATGTAAATGTATACACATTGTGCTGTTGAACTCTTGCGGCATAACTTGTTACTTCCAGTATGGATTTGCATTTACATGCCCAAGTATTGATTATGGAAAGCAAAAAATAAGTTAATCTATAGACATTGAAAGGGATGGTGTGGTTTGATGGTGGTCTGCACATGTGATAAACTTGCTGACATTTTCTTACTGATATTGATCAGCTTTTTGCTGGCTATAAATTGATTAAAGGGTCAACTAGATATAGACTAGCCTACTGATTGGACTTTATCATTGTGGTTGATCTGTGTCAGAACATATTGCGGTTGCCTTATCAAGTCTGTACAGACTATAGATGGCCTGTCACAAACTATTTGGAAGTGGCCATTTTAAGTTGTGTCTCATAAGCATTTTTGAGCGACATCACTTGAGACGTGTGGCATTTTGCTATCAAATTCTTTGTGACAGTACCTTATTACTGCGACTATACTTGGTGACAGTAATCTAATAATTCTCTTTTTAGAAAGACACGTCACTTTTCAAAGTGTGGCATCTTTATTTCATTTTTATCATTTTATGTCTCTCTTCTTGTACATGTCCTCTCTAATACAACAATTATCTTACATGCCTTTCTTATTCAGACACAATGAAAGTTAAAGGTACACTGTGGATTTGTTCTTGTAAGCAAACAGAGTTCCAATTTGCATTTGGTGTTAGCTTTGTGTATATCCTTGGGGTTTTATATACATGTTGATCACATTTTTTCCCTCACACAACAAAGACAATATTTTAATACTTTGAACTTTATTTAGATATATATATATATACAGGGAAAACAGCTTGCATGGAGTGAAGCTCTGCTTCAGTTCAGACAGAGCACTAATGTCACACTCACATCAGATGTCCGCCTTGTGGGATTTGATCTTTTGTATTGTTGTCTTGCTGAGCCCAAATGTTAATGTATGGTTTAAACAAACTTTGATTCTGTACCATTATGTGCTGGGGAGGATTAGATGTCATGCCCTTGATGTGTCTCTGACTGAAGTGCATTATCACCCTCTGCAGTCGGCAGGAACATTTATCAGATCACCTGCATGTTCGCCCAGGCAAAGGTGTGTCCTTGTGTGTGTGCTTGTACAGCACAAATGACTCTGGATACTTTCCATTGCTGTCTCCAATCCATAATAATCCATACAAGCACCAGTTGCCTCAGTAAAATCATGAAATCTTTTTGAGAATCTTTTTAGATTTTGAGAGAGAACCCCATTTTTTTTCATGTTAAGCAAGTGTAGCAGACATTAGGATTCTGAAACTGTTAATCAGTATGTAAGATCTTTGTATGGATCATATACAGTCTGCCATTTTATGAGGTAGAACTAGCTAAAACAAATGCAGTCAGCAGTGCTGCAATAAATCCCACCCTCATGAAGGGGGTGCCTAAACAGAAGCAGAACAGAAACGCTTCTCTAGTTTTATTTAGGTGTACCTAATAAACTGAGTGTACCAATATTGTGCCTGTGTGCGTGTTTTCTGTGTTTGAAACATGTGCTCTCAGGCTGCACAGGTGAGGTGCGGTAGAGGAGAAGTCAGTCTGGCTGTAGAGAAGAGAGACAAGAGTAGAATGTATTTCGTCAGGGCTGTGATGCGTTAAACTCTCAGTATGCAGCTATTTGTTTAAGATGTCAGGGATGACATTTAACACTCACCGACACCCAGGGTCTCTCTCTCACTCCGTCTCTCCCACACACGAATGAAAGCGCATTCAAATAAGCAGACACCTACACAAAACCTGGGAAGGACACAGGTGAACACACACACGCACACTGTCAAACATGCGCATAAGCAGACACGCAGTCAGACACACCCACTCGCAGAGAATAAAAGAGAGGGTGAACGGATGAGAGGTAATACTTATAAATCACAACTTTAGGAGTTTGTCGTTACGGTTGATAATTTAGAAACTCTGTTTAATGACCAAATGAGAAAATGGGGACGCTGGAGTCATCCATCTCGATACTGCTTCAGAGTCAGACAGCGAGAGAGACAGAGTCTTTATTCTCTATTCACCTCCTTTTTTTGTTTACTCTCAACTTGCTACACTTTTGTCCATCTCTTTTCCCTTCCCCTTTGGTTTGTCATTTAGTTTAACATGGCTTACCTCCTTCTGTGACCTTCACCTAACTGAACGTTTTACTGTAATTCTTACATTCTTTCTGCTGGGGCAAGACAGTGGTTCAGTGGAGAGGGCTAACCAGTCTACAGCCACAGGATCTGTACTGCTGAACTGTCCCTGAGTAAAAAACTGAATACCTATTAGCTCCTGGGACACTGTAGTGTAGTCAATCCTGTCATCTGACAAGGCAAGTGAACAGTAGGGTAAACAGAGAATCGCCTTAACATTATTATCTGGTTGCTGTTCTGCAATAGACAAGATAATTATATTGGATATTGTCACCCTCTGATATAAGTTAGGTGGGGGTCAAATAGTATCAATAATAGGAAAATAAATTGTTCAGTATGAGAATTTTATTTTACTATATCTTTTACCAGAAACCTAAATATGATTCAGTTAGACAGGACCATAAGGCTACTGTAAGAATAATAATCATGATAGCGATCTATCTATCAATCAATGCCTTCTCTCTTTATGTCTCCTTCTGGTGATCTACTATTAAATCACTCTTCTGCCCTAATTGGTCTAAATGTTAGGCTGTTAGTTGACTGGCAGACAGCATCTGTTCTTTGATTTGTGGACAGATGGTGGGAGGAGCTGAAGGTCAGCATGGTTACTAGTTGTGTGTGTGCGTGTGTGGACCCTAAACACTATGACTGCTGTCTAAAATGTAATGCTGGCAACTAGAGGACAGCAACCAATATGTTTCTAACAAGGTTTAAAAGAGTGATGGAAAAATATGATAGCAATATATGAGGGAAAAAAAGAATAATGGGAACGCCACATAAAAAAAGAATGGATTTGAAGTTGCTAAATCACAGTTACAAGGGCAGCTACACAGATGAGTCATACAAAGTTGAATGTGTGTATTTGTCTGCTTTAAATGTGATCTGACAGTCATCACTTTTATCCTGAAACTTTTATATGCTTTTCAAAGGAAAATGTGGCAGCAAAGCTCCAAAGACACAAAGCAGTAGACACCTGAGGGGGCCTCCTACATCCGCGGACAGTGGTCGCAAGTTGAAGTTCGCCGACCTGGACGTTAAAAACTAAACAGGATAGATATAAGCCTCACAAAACCACAACTTTACAAGTAACCACAGAATTTAATTTGTATCTCTGTGACCATCTAAAAAAAATCCTTCCTGACCTTCACAAAGCTGGTATTTATGATAGGGCTGCAATGACACAATAGCACATTCTAGGTGTGAAGAGATTAACACCTGTACATGTGAAAATGTAATGTCATATATCATAATTTATTCCACATCCAGATGGGTTTACATTTGGCAAAAAGCATGCTTTTAGCCCACATGTCTGCTGCATGGTCAAATAGCAGCCAAGGAATATGAGGCTGTTTTACAAGACCAGATGGTGCAGATGCCGTTTCTCTTGATGCTTTTCCACACACACACCACTAAATCAAACTCAAAGATAATTTCCTGAACGACTAGATCAAGTCAGACAATTTCCCTGGAAGTTCTTAAGGTAGATTTTGCTTTCATTTGCACTTCATTGAACTGTAGGCTACTCTTGAAGGAAACTCCAATATACCGTCACACACAGTACAGGACTGAAGCATCATCAGAGGCAAATGGTGGTCCTACTTCTTGCGTAAGGAAAATAATTAAAGCATATAGAGCAAATGAGCATGCAAATTAAAACTGATTAATACAAACCATTACTGCAGTTGAAGCCAGAACACCTGTCATGAATATACACTTCATGGCACTTCTCTCAAGCAATGAAGATTGAAAAGGAGACTGAGTGTTGAGCTACAAATATATTTACGTTTTTACGAAATTCTGACTCTAAAACAGTGTGAAATTGTTATCAGGTCAGGTTGGTTTATTGGGTCAACAAAACCTTGGACCACTGTTGACATCCCATTTCCTAAAGTTAGTCAATGTTGGTTTCTTCTTAGCATGACCCAAATCTTAAATCTTAAAAGTGTAGTTATTTTTACCTTAAGTTATTTGTCAATGATCAAGGAAATGTATTTATCATTATACAACACAAGGTTGTACAACAAAATTAAAGTTTGCAGTCCCTTTGTGATAAACACATAGAAAAATATTAATTAGAAAATTAAATTTATATTAGAGAAACATTTGAAATAAATAATATATAATAAAACACTACATTATTTATATACATTTACAGTATATATACACATACACACTGAGGAAATATTTCTGCAGCTGCAAATGCTGCATTTTTTGAATTTACATCTGGGGTAATGTCAACAGCAGCAACAAGATAGTGTTCAAATATTTACATAAAAAGTTGAACATTTAAGAGTCCATCCACTTTGTCTGTGTTTGAGCACCAAGCATCATTGATGTAAACACTGAGTCCGCCTCCTCTCGTCCTGTCATATCACAAATTATTGTAATTAGGGATTTCTAACCATTTTGGAAGGCACTAACAAATGATGTTATCCTGCCGATAGGGGCGTCAGATCAGAAAACGCTTATATGTATCAGTCTGAAGGGCAGTAAAATCAGATTAATGATTGTATGAGTCACATCACATCTGTGTTTTTTCACTCTTTTTCTTTGCATTGCTTGTACGGACATGGTTGCTGGACTCCATCCAAAACCAAAGTTGGATTCTGTTCACAATGCCATGACTAGTTTTGCATATCTGATGCATCTCTCTGTAGGATTCTATTCTTATGCATCCAGAACTGTTACTTAATGCATCCTGGCATGACTGGATGGTGAAAGTGACATTGAGACCACAATTGAAATTTCATCCTCTGTAATTTTCAGGCAGCACGGCAAACAGTGCAGCTGCAGAGGAATCTTGATGAGTGTCCGGTAACTCCTCAGACCAGGAGGAAATATATTAAAAATGAATGCTGTATCATTTGTGTGCACATGTTAAACAGTATTTTTTCTGTCTACTCAGTTATTCATGGCAGGTAAACTGAGGTATTAAAGGTATGGGGGGAGTGATGAGGGAGGAAGAGGGGTAGCCATATATATTCAACTTTACAGCATATGGGGGGCAAGAGGTTGATGGATGGGTGGGTGGATGTAGATAAGAGAGCAGAAGGGATGGATGGATACTGCCTGAAGACAGAGGAGAGGAGAGGATGATGTAGATGGCCCATAATCCTTAGAGGCTGACAGCACACTGGGTCTTCTGTGATTGAAGTCTCTGTGTGTGTACGTGTGTGTGTGTGTGTACGAATCTGATAGTGATAGTGATCTGCCTATCAAAGTGATGCAGGAAAGGAATGGAGTTATGGGACAGAAGGAAAGGAAGAGAGGGAAGAAACGGTGAGTGGAAAAAAGAGAGGGAAGAAAGAGATGAGGCCAGAAAAGCCATTAAACAGAAAATCAATCAGCAGAAAGAGAGAGAGAGAGCAAGAGATGGAGAGTGAAATGCAGAGAGAGTAAGATCTTAAAGAAAGACACAGCGAGACAGAGAAGGATAAAGAGGGAATCCTCAGATGACTGCGATATTGATGACAGCACAGTGGGGAAAAGGGGATGAACGGATGGGAGAGAGGCAGACAGGATAAGGAGGCTAAGAAGGAGTGATCAAAGCACCCCAGGCCATGAGAGAGGAGTAAGGGAGGGTGAGACGGGGAGAGTGAGCAAGGGGGGGTTGATGAGGCAGGACAGTCGGAGGGTGAGATTCAACAATGAATGAATGAGGAGGAGAAAAGGAAGCATGGAGGGGAGAACAGAGGGAGGGAGTAGAAGACGAGATGTGTTTTACTGTAAAAATAATCTTGATGATTATTTATATTATTTTTATTGTGTGGTAGCTGAATGGTTGTGCATACCATATGGCTGCATGGTCACCAGTTCAATTCCAGCTGGTGCCCAAAAATAAAATATAAAAAAAAAGCTTCTTGCTGAATAAATGGGAAGAGGAGGGGTGTATCGAGCAGAGACCAGTACGGAAGAAAAGGGGAGGTGCTACGACAACAACTAGAGGGGGAGAAGGGACGGAAAGGCAAAAAAAAGGGGGCATCACTAGCTCACTGATGTGATAAGAAATGAAGACAGCATGACAAAACACAACCTCTCTCTTTCCCTCTCTCTCCTCTCACACACATACAGAGTCGCACTCAAACTAACACATATAGCTCCCTCTTCCACACACACTTTGCCCCCTTCTGTGGGTCAGTCGGCTGGGGCATGAGCATGAGTTCAGCCTCCCCAGGTTGCCGTCCAAAATAAATGCAGAGAAAAGAACATAGAGGAACAGCGCAGCCAGATAACAAAGCCCTCACTTATTTATAGATCTACTCAAGTTGGCCCCGATTATACATTTTTTGCCCCTTATGCTCATTTTATCTTCTTGTTTTCTACATATTTCACATGTAATATCATAACATAAGTAAAATCAATATTTGGGGATGTTATGCATCTGTTTTCAAAAAACCTGGTTTGAAAGTCTTTGGGGGGTCAAGGTTGTTCACCAAATATCGGACCCTTCACTATCAGTCATCTTGTTATGATTTTACGATCAGTCATATTCATTATATGTCTCATTTTCAAGCATACTCCATTCATGCATTGAATGTGGTGTGGTTGCTGTGACCTTAGTGCTCCTTAGATTTCAGGCACAGATTATTTTAAATGCTTATTGGATTTAAAGATTTCTTCTATAAGCTGATCAGAGTAGTGCGTAATGAAATTCCATTCTTCGACTCCGTTCAGATGGTGTAGTATTTCAAAATGAGAAGATAATTTATTCAATACACCGTGCTTAAAAGCAAGCAACGGCATGTTTGGATTATTACAGAAAAATAACAATATGAAAGATAGTTCACCGTGACCTGCTTTAATAATAATAGTGACATATTAATTTCATTTTATATTGCGGCTGTAATAAAGAGAAGTGGTGGGCCCAGAAAATGAGGTGAGGCAGACACAGTAATATTTAACACTGTCACGCAGATGTGCCATCATGATTGATTGGGTAGGAGTGAGCGGTATCCAAAATTAGCAGGTGCAACATGAAAAGCGGACTGAATCATGTCGGATGCACGCACATTTAACATAAGTTAATCAGTTTCGGCTATAGGTATGTGGACTTCCCCCTCCTTCACCTTGTGAACACACAGAAAATGTCACTTTATAGAGCAGCTGTTACTGAAGCGGTCTCTGCACAGCCCTGCTGTTACTAAATGACACACAACACAATTTTTGAGGATCCTAATTGCATCATGTGTCATCTGAAATTATCACCTGGACTCCTTACACGGCTTTCAGATTTCCTCCAGATCTACTTTTGTATTCAAGTCAGCTTGTTTTGAAAGTAATGGTACATATTTCATCTATGCTATAGGTCACAGTAATGGATTTTGAGCGACAACAAGTCAGAGCACATCATGGCTGAGGGCTCTTAATACTACAACATCATAATGCATAATGTCAAAGTCACCAAAGGTCCATTGCACATAAGAGCGTTGCTCACTTGTTTAGTCATATTTTTTTGATTTTATATAAGTTGATTTCCTCTCCTTTAATAAGAGCCACACATCAGTGCACCTTGAGGCCTTTCCACCTGTCTGTCAAGTGTCACTGGCACATCAATAAGCTGGAGGCCTGGAAGAGGTGTGTTTGAGATTGTGTGTGTGCGCGTGCTGGTGCATGTCCACCAGTGCTTGCGGACGTCCTGTTGTCATGATAAACCTGTGACAGCTGTCATCCTGCAAGCAGCACTCTCTCCCACAGTGCAGACACTCACTCTTACACTCACTCTTACACACACACACAGACACACACACACACACACACACACACACTCACACTCACAGACTACTGCATCATTGCTCTCCTGCAAATGTGATGGGGTCCCAGCAGGTCTTGGTTCAGAGTGTTGGGTCATTTACACAAATCTCCTCAAGTGTCTGCTGTGGAATGAATGTCTATCTGGATAAATGAATGGTCTGTCTGTCAGTGCCTGCCTGCCTGCCTGCCTGCCTGCCCGCCTGCCTGCCTGTCTGTCTGAAGCTGTTTGAATGAATGAATTGTTACTGAATAAATAATGCATTTCTGTACTTCATTTTCAATACATCAGCTCCTATAGTTTGGAACAATGCACATATTGTCACCAGCTTGTGTCAGCGCATTTTGACACAAGTATCATTCCTAATATGAAAAATATAATTGAAAAGCGTGTATTCTTCCTAATTCCACACTCTGATCTATTGAAAAAGTCTATCTTAAAATTCTTTTTGAACCACTCACTTTGTTCCATCCTGTTTCTCGTTTCCTATCTGATACAGTTTGTACCAACCCTCTATTTTAATCCACTTTTTTATATATTTTTTGTTTCACTCTAGTTCTGTTTTTCTTTGTTTGTATCTATTTATGTTCCTATTTATGTTCCCCTGTTATCCTCTGTGTATTTCCTGTCTCTACTCAGTGCACTCTGTTCCGTCCGATTTCTAATATATTTTCCTAATGTTTCTATTCATTTTTATTGGTTATCGTCTGTTGCTCAATGTTAGTCTTGGACCACAGTTATTCTCTTTACCCATCCTGTGGGTGGAGTCTGGCTTGGTCCCTACTTTATCTCTGTCATCTGTACATGCATCCCCCCAAGGCAGAACCGCCTGGATGAGCCCAAAGGATGTGCATGTATACCTGACAGCGCCTGTCTACACTCTTACAAAGGATGTGTCTTTTTCAGCTTATCAGTGAGTGCAGTTTAAGGACAACACACATCTGGTGTTTTTCTGTCTTCTCTAAATGCTGATGATATCAACATGTGATGTGTTGTAGCGTAATATAAATCATGTGTCATCCCAAATTGCACTCACTGGTGTGTAGGAAAAGACGTGTCTGCTGTAAGAGTGTGTTACGTACAGTATTGCCTCTTTTATGTATAACTATAAATTATACAGGTATAATTTATACCATTTTTTACAGTTGGACGCTCTCAGAAAAAAAGGTTCAACATTGTATCTTTCATCACTGGGGCAGTGGATTTGTGGCTGGGCTCAATTTGCTTTTGATAAATACTTTCAAAATCTAAATGCTCTATAGATTAAACAACTAGCCATACAGCCAATGTCCCAGTGACACAACAAGGTCCAATGTAGTATATTTTTTCTCCGTGAGTGTATCTGTATAAATTATATATGTATAATTTATGCCGTGTGCACAGCGCAATCCATGTGTCTTTATCTGTTATACAGTAATCAGTACTACTATCAATTATGAATAATCACACAGATGTGATCAAAAATGAGAGAAAATTAGGCAAGTCTATCATCACATCTGGTCTATATGTTTTGAAACTAATTGAGTATTAATTGCTAGATTGATACAAAACCAGACAATTGGGAAACAGTCAAATCTAAAGTTCCTTGGTGGCGATTGGAGGAGACGAGAGCGGAGCTCTGTGATTGGAGAAAGGGGAAACTTATCTTGTTATTGGAGGAGAGGACAGCAGCTCTGAGTGTGACAGGAACTGCAGCCTGACCCATAAACCCCATCCCTGATTCAAACTGGCTAAAAGAAAATAGCATCATTCTCTAAAATCTGCTGGCTTAATGTCAGACAACTTATAGTCCACAAAATAAGGACTGTTTGTATATCACCTTGTATATGCTATTTTTAAAATCTACTTCATATATAAAGCGTAATGTAAGAGCTCCATATTTTCACAATATGGTTTGCTAACATGACTTGACAGTTTGTGTTATGAGAAAGTCATCCATTTCTAACATTCAAGCCACTAAATAACATTAGGAGTTCAGAGCAAAGAGTGTACCCATAATATACTAAAATTAAGATAACTAAGAAAAATCACCTAATAGAGGGAGAGAGGTGGGGAGTTGAGCTGGCTGACCTACTACTTGAGTGGTATAGAAATAATGCTAGGTTTAATGAGAATTAAATCTTAATTTGGTAAATAAATTGAATTGATACATTTGTTAATTGATCCACCCTATCTTCTATAGCTGTGAAAATCTAAAATAATTGATCCAAAAAGCAAGAAATTTAATTTAAAAAAAAGTCCGCCCCTCGGTCCCTCCTCCTCTCCCTAACCCAGGTTTTCTATTTGTCACTCTGATTTGATTGACAGCTGAGGACACATGTGGGGGCACTGTGAGGGGCGGCAGTGGGGTGGTGACCAGTCCCGGTTACCCCGGCAACTATGGTAACCAGGCCGACTGTACTTGGATCCTTTTGGCCGAACCTGGAGACACCATCTCTGTCATCTTTACAGACTTCCAGACAGAGGAGAAGTATGACTACCTGGAAGTGGAGGGATCTGAACCACCAACCATTTGGTGAGTCACTTTATCAATCAATTTATTCATTCATTCGTATGTGCGTGTGTCACAGTTGTTGTCTGTGTATTTGTGTCAGATTCAGTATTTTATTTTTTAGTGCAATTTCTGAAATGCAGTGCAGGGATGAGTCAGTGGTTCAGTGTTAAATTGCAGAAGGGTGCAGGATGGATTTCCAGGCGTAACAGGCATACAATTAGATGGATGGTGAAAATGAAAAATATGCATATGTCATAAAACAAAATGAATGGGTGGATATTAAGGTTTAGTCTGGGTAGTCTCATTATTAAAAATGCCTAGTGTGAATATCCATTATGGCACAAATGCAGCTACAGGTTAAAGTTGACTTAGCCAATGAAATGTGAAGCATCATAGAGCCGACTGTCTGCAGCAGAAAACAATGTGGCGAGCAGTATAATAGAGGTACAACAGGACCCCACTGTACTTAGGGTGGCTGTGACACATGTAACAGTGGTCCTAATCCATACTTTGAAAACAAGGAAAGGGCTCAGTTGACATTTCTGACCTGGCATTTCTGCAAAGGTGGTAGAGTCACATAAAGGTTGAGTTTATGGAACAATTTAACCACACTTGGAGTACAGTAATAAAAAAGTTAGAACAGGTAATAAAAAGAAGTTAGAACTCAAGTAAGAACAGGTAATAAAATGAAAATGTTATTACAGATATAAAGTACAGTTTTTATCTCTTGTTCTTGGAGTATAACAATTTTTCCATGGCAAAAATAAATAAATAAAACATTAAAGTATGATGTGTGAGTAGGCATGTGTTCATGTGAAGTCCTTCTGCACAGGCCTTGTATTTTACAGATGAATTAACTGAGTGCTAGTTATATCCATGTTTTTATTATTTTCTCATGTGTTTTCAGATGGGTCACTCATAACAATATTTTATTGCTCTGGCTGCTTATTGATTGTTGGCAAATTAGGGTATTGATCATTCATTGCTGTTGCTGTAACCAATTTGAATCAAATCATGGTCAGGGATATTAGTGTGTGTGCACGGGTAATTGATTTGGAAGTAGTAATGGCCAGGAAACTGCTTTTACACTAGTGTGTCTATACATGTGCACACCATTTGTGCTCATTTAATGTGTGTGTACATTAGTGTATATGTGTGTGTGTGTACTTGCAGTCATGGTCCAGTGTGTATTATTTATAAGGATCTGTTGGCAGAAAGGAATATAATATTCATAGGTGTGTATAATATACATTAGTGTATAATCAGGGAGTTTCTCTTTTGCACTTGGAAGGGGAGGGTGAAGCAAGGGAGTTGCAATCTGCAACTACACCACTAGTTGCTACTAAATCTGACACATTGGACCTTTAAAAGAAGCACAGGATACTGGAAAAACAGCAGTTGAATACTGCCACTGAACAACTTTTCCCTCATATCTCTTGTTGATAACTGACTGTGCTCTGCTGGTGACATTTCATCACATACACTCAGTCACATTTTCTCTTAGTGGCTGCATGGAACTTATTCCCAGCATGCCACAGTAAACCAAAGGTTAAGTCTTTATTTTCTTGTTCGTCAGAAATGCCATATTTAATAATAATTTGAGTTATTATTCTACAATTTACATGATCTAGACATACATCAAATAAAGGCAAAGCACTATTAATCATCAAAGACAGACGAATAAGAAGAAAAACAAAAAAGAAAAGCTAACTTTTAGTTTGGATTTATTTGATTTAACAACATTTTTTATTTGACCTTTAATACTTTGTGGAATTTGAATTTTTTTTTTATTGAGAGTCCTGGCCAAAATGGCTGTACATTTGTTAATATTGTACAAGCAGATATGTAAAAAGGGACCAATAATCACAAGTGATATGTTTTGTCTTAAGACACACTTAACCAAAGTCCATCCAGATATATCATCAATGAGCAGGCCATTCAGAAAAATTTGTGTCAAGCTTTCATTTTGAACTAGGGTCAAATACAAAACCTTACCACTGTGAAAAATCCCCTTCTTAGAAGTATTTACAACCAATATTTATTGCTCAGATTAAGATTGTTGGCCTTTGGGGGATAATGTGGTGGTGACTGGTAGTGTGTGATTTAGTCTGACCGGTGTCTCATGTAATGTATTGCTGTGTTGTTATTTATTTGCTGAATTAACTCTGGAGTCTAATGCAGCATACTGAGGTCAGTGTTTTGATGTTTCTCATATCATGGGTCTTTTCAAGCAGCCTCACTGATAATATGGCTGTAGTTTTGCACTGAGAGGAGATCATTGCGACATTCAGAGGTTCGCCCTGGAGCAAAACCTATACCGATGCTCTGATGTTGCGAGTAACTGAAAATGCTAAACTGACCGTCAGAGTTTTCTTCTAGCTTATTGTTTTCTAACAACTTTGAGTCAAATCACTTCACTGTGTAGGAAATGTATAAATAAATAATTTTGGTCCACAAACATAGTATTCCAGTAGAAAACAGAGTGAAAACAGTACATGAAAAAACACATTAACAAATCTTATTATTCATGTTAGTGAGCACTCAGTGTTCACAAACAGCTCGTCCCTTTTAACGAGACACACAATTATAAAAATACATTTTAGAATGCCAAGACAACTGATTCAAGTAAGTGACTTTAATGGCTTCCCACCTGGGAAGAAAAACAAAGTACTCCTGTGGGTAAGTATGTCTTACTCATCAGAGATGTCAGAAAAAGTAATGAAACGATGATGCAATGCTCAGAGGGACATTGCAGATGTAGGAACATACACTTAATAA
>NW_023340268.1:9835744-9841984 GCF_004916995.1 Morone saxatilis
AGTGCTCATAATGTTATGGCTAACAGGTGTATATACACAAGTTGCTGGGAATGCATGGCATTGCATGGAACACACTTTTCTGTTTATTTGTTTTGTTTTCTACACCCTGCTGACTTTTTTTTTTCAACCAAAATAAAATGTTTTACCTAGTTTACCAGCTCTATTGTAAGCTGCTGTATGGTTGAAACAAGTTCATGTCAGTCTCAGCGATACAAACCCATAATTTGACTTATGATCTTAAACCAAAATGTATTCATTCTTTGCAGTTCAGAAGTAGAAGCAGTTTGGTCTGTTCATTCCTTTGGCTCAACTTTTTATTGTTCTGTCTGTGCCCTGTTTGCGTCTTTTCTTAGTCTACACAAATATCATAACACATCACATGTTTCTGTGTGACTGCATGATTTCTAGCTCTGCTCAAAGCGTTAATATTTGTATGAGAGATGCAAAAAGACCTGTGTGTAAGAGACAAAGAGAGTTTTAGTGTGTCGTCATGGGTGTGTGTGTGTGTGTGAGAGAGTGAGTGCGTGATGTTATGCTTGCCGAGTGCTAATCAATGCTGCTGGCAGAGAGGATGCTGGGATAGCAGCACCATCCCGAATAGGAAATGGAGCATTGACCTTGAACACGAGCACACACCCCTTCTTTTGTTTCTCACCCACACAAATACACCAAGAACAAACAAACACACATATCAGATTATTTCAAATATGTATCTAAAGATACACGGAAACACAAGCTTATAAATACACACAAATAGGGAAGCAGGCTAGCCTAGTTTCAGACCTCTGAATCAAAGTCCACATCCCACACATCATGACTGTGACCTTATTTGGAGAAACTGTAGTCTCAAGTCTTTGTGTGTAGGATTTAAAGGTACTCCTTTCTTGAAGTTATGTTTTAATGAGTTGGTCCTTGTTTTGTTTGTGTGTTGTATGTACTGTTTGTTTTGGACACAAATGTACAGGCATGAGCAGGGTGACGATGTGCATTCCTGCCAATGGTTTCACACTGGTGCACTGATTGACAGGAGTGGTAATGTGGAGAGAAAAATAGCAAAATCCAGGGGCGGCATGCTGGCAAAGATGGATGAAAACATTGTCGGTTTCAAATTTTCCAAAAATCTTTAGCAAATGTTTTATGAGGATGAAAAAGTATTCAAAACATTATTTAAGCCTCAGGGATACACACAAATGCTTTTTGATGAGAAAGATGGAATGTAAGCTGAACTTTGTTTAGAAGAACATGTCATAGTATACCTGTAAGCTAGTGACACATCATTTTCAACAGTGCCCTGCTCATGATGTTTTAAACTATTTAACTATAAAATGAATGCACGACATGTATATGCTTATGTTTCTTTTTCAAGACAGATGAGTTTATACACAATGCGAACACAATGTCATGAAGAACTATAGCATGCCAGTTTTTAAACAACACTGTGCTAATTGGTGGGGGCCTGTTGTCTTTTGAGGGCCAGTATTTAGTCGGGAATGGCAAGCCTGCAAACTTATCTACCGTAAAGTTGGTTTCCTGACAGCTGCCAAAAATTCAGTAACTGACAGTTGTTCTCCTGTTTACTCCTGCTGATGGCCAGTGGTGACTGTCAGCTCTTGTAAGTACCATCATTTTACACCATAGAACAGCTGGGACGTATGTCACTGAAACACTCAAATATGCTGCAGCATATAACGTCATACCTCCTGAGAAGGTTGTTTTTGCTGACCTCCAGTGGTTTGACTTCTCACCTTCCCTCACTGATGTACACGTGCACTCCAGTGTGTTTCAGTGCATCTCTGTTGGGAGTTGTTACAGGGGCAAAAGTGTACTCTTTTGCCCCTGTAACAACACCAGAGAGGTGAAACAGTGTTGAAACTCCCAACCCCATATAGCAGTACAAATATGGCATTTATTGAGTTAGATAAACAATATTAAACATGGCTATAATTTCCAGTGCACTGCTTTGGCAATGTGTGGCCAGTGTTGTTGCGTCAGAATTAGTGTCTATCTTGTCTACGGTAGCATAAAATAACTCCTCAAACACAGTGAAAAGGAGTTTGTTTTTGTTGTTTTTTTCCTTTTCCCCAAAATGAACTGCTGCAAATCACATCAACCACTTATTTCAGAGTCAGGAAGGACTCCAGAGAATCCATTACCAGACACCTTCATAGGCCAAATGACTCTCATTGAGGGTTTGTAAACAAGTTCATGATGCAGACTATTTTCCTGTGGATCTATTTACAACATTGGGGTTTATAGGTTATACAAGTGACCTTCACACTGTTTCTCCAGGGGGCATCAATCTTTAAATCCAATTTCTGGTGGCCCAAAGCATAATTTAGGGCTACAAGTCTATTGTCATGGCATGTCTAAGCAAATTTACTCCAATATTAACCCACACCTTTGATAGCCTTTGGAACAAATTGCTAAAATCTTTTGGGAACCCAAAACCCCTTATTTAAGGGAGCCAACATAGAGAGGAGAGGAGAGGGAAGGGGAAGGGAGGGGAAGAGAGAGGGGAGGCAAAATAAGAGGACAGCGAGAGAGGTGTCATGGTGTTTTAGGGAGGCAGTGTCAGGTCACGCAGAAGAAGACAAGAGAGGCAAAGAGACAGCAGACGAGAGGAATGGGTAGACAAGAGGAGCAGAGAGGGCAATTGGGGTGACAAGAAGAGCCAGGAGAGAAGAAGTGGAGATGAGAGATAAGAAGGTAAGGTAGGGAGCAGACGAAAGGAGAGGCGCAGAATTAGGGACAAGGAGGGGCTAGATGAGAGTTGACAGGAGAAGAGAGGTGGAAAGAAGAATAAAAGGAATAGAGGGGGAGACATGGGAAGAGAAAGCCATCAGGGGGACTCATGGGTGAGGAAAGAGGTTGTAGAAAGAAAGAGACAGAGACACTGAGAGGGATTGAGAAAGACAGAGGACAGACTGAGACAAGCACAAAGAAACTAAACTTTATCTGACAGTTGCTACCTGTACATAAACCTAAATGTGATCATGAGAATACTGCAATTAAATCCATGCAAACAACTTAATCCACCGTTTCTTTAACTTGGGTCAAATAGAGAGTGTTCGCTATAGGATTAAGATGTATGGTGAAGTGTGAAATTAGAAGCATTATAGAAAGATTTCCCAGAGATGTAAACACCATACGCCGACTAAGCCTGTCCATCTTTCCCCCAAGCTGTGCAGCTTACCCAGTATATGAGAGTGTCCATTTTTAGAGCTACTGTCTTTCTTGCAAAGTCTCAAATCTGGACAAACTGAAGAGTTGTTACATGGGAGGGAGAGGGGGGTTCTGAATTTACTGCTGTAGGATATAAGGGAATAAGGCAAATGGCAAAAAATTCAATCAACACAAACTATGAAAGATTGCATGAAGATGGGCATATTAAGATAAATCTTTTTCTGCTATGCAAGTAAACAGCTTAATCAAATTACTCTTAGCGTCATATTATACACATTCACTCAGGAGTAAAAAAAAAAAATAAAAATACAAATAAATAGGTCACTTCCACTCTAGGGCCTTTGAGGCATCTTCAACTTTTGCACTTAATTACACAGAGCACCATGACAGAGCTACGTCTCGATTATTTTGTATGCATTTGATCTTTGTATTGTTCAACTGTCATCCAAACAATTGCCCATGGCTTACCCATGGCTTACAGACGTTTCCCTGGGTAAAAAAAATGGCCCTCTGTTCTTTTGACTACTTCCTTTGGTAAATGTACGTAAGACTGAAACACGCAGCGAATGGAGTCTGCAGAAAGTCATATTCTTAAAAATCATGGCTTACTTTTTTTTTTTTACCATAAAGCATAACTCTGTCGACTCTAGGGGCTATGAATCATTGTTTTCCTGTAGACAGCATTGTCAGACATTAATTACAGTGAACACATGTCATCACTACAGGAGCAGTGTCTTTGCAGGTCACTGTTGCCGGGCAGCGAAATGTGATATTTACCATTCCCACAGCAAATAACCTTTCCAGGTGATGCTAAGCCAAACCCGAGGGAACAGTCCAGAGGTTGAGCACCACTGGAGCACAATATGTAGTTGGGCCAGGCCACAGCAAATTAATTCTACTATCATAAATATGTTGTCATTGTCATTCTCTGTACTATATCCAGTCCTGTGTGTATTTCAGTGTGTGTTTATGTCTGTGTTTGGTTGCATGTGTTTCTGGGTCTGTTGTTATGTGTTGGAAAGCGTAGTGTATTGAATAGTCAGTGGTTAGGGTGCTGAAATTATAATATAATGTAATGCAATAATAATAACACCAGCTCCCGCTCCTCTCTGTCCCCCTTCTCTCCCATTCTCTGTCTCTGCTCTGATTACTGTGCTGTCCCGCAGGCTACACACTCACACACACACACACACACACACACACATACAGGAAAGAGGGTTTGAGAAGAGGCAGGGAGACGCCCAGAATAGGAATGGCTTCTTGGAAGAGACTGGGCTTTAAAGAAAGGAGTGAACACACAGAGTGATGGAGAGTAAACCCTGGAGAGACAGAGTAAGAGGACAGAAGAAAGGAGAGGAGGAAGACAGTTAGGTAGAAAAGAAGAAAGAGAAGAGGGGAAGAGTAAGGGGGAAGTAATAGAGAGAAGTTATAGTTGTTAACTTTATTCACTGGCTTTATCAACCAGATCTTTTGTTGCTTTTCAGAGTTATTTGGGGCCAAAGTTTTTGTCATGGGCCGATTTGGGTATCTTCTCAGACAGATCAAAATACCATATTGAGTCTGGTTTGTAACTCTGTAATGTAACAAGCCAAAACCAGTATATATTTTCTTCTTAGATGTACTACAGTGTTTGGCTGGTGCTGTGTTTTCCTCCACATCAAGAAGTAGAGGAACCTAGCTAGATTTGTAACCTGCTTGCTCTGCCATCACAAGCATAAATTATCCAACAGATGGTATAAAATGTTTTACACAGGGTATTTCCCTATGTAATAAACAAAACTCAGCTGTTTCTTTGTGGAAAACTATATTGTTTAGTTAAGGTTTTATTTATTTAGCAGTAAAGATTATGTCAACTATTTAAAGTAGTTCTGACAGTTTAATTTGTATCATTATGCTCACTGTTTATTTTTTTAAAGCATAGAAAAGATACAGTATGTGGACGCTCAAATGTTAATCTTCTCATTCCAAAACCATAAGCGCTTAATATGTGGCCATGACACCCTCCACTCTTCTTGTTTCAGGCTTTCCACAAGCCTTTGGAACCTGGCTATAGGGATTTTCTCCCATTGAGCTACAAGGGCATTAGTGAGGTTAGACACTGATGTTGGGAGATAAGTCCTGGCTTGCAGTCGGTGTTCCAGTTCATCCAAAAGGTGTTGGGGTTGAGGTCAGGGCTCAGTGCAGGGTAGTCATGTTCTTCTACACCAAATGTGGACAAAACCAGCAAAGACTACAAATTGTTGCCACAACATTGGAAGCAAACTGTTGTATATCGCTTTGAGCTATTGCATTAAAGAATATCTTATTTGGAGCCAAGGGACCAAACGTACAAGGAATTTTAATGATCTCACAGGTAATGCCAACAGCACTTGCTCAATTTCTAAATGATCAACATCAGAGTGTTTTTCTTTTCCAAATATGGTCCACAGCCACCCACTCATGTTTTGTTTCAGCCCTCTGCTGTCCGTGTCAACAAGCCAGTTTTAAAAACCACCTTGCTGCTCTATGAGGAGGCGAGCAGGGAGGAGGAGAGAAATTTAGATGAGATAAAGGGAGGGGAGGGAGAGACAGAGCGGGGTCCTGTTGTGAACACTGATTACTCTCTGCCCACTTGAGATTGATGGAGAGTGACATAGCAGGCACGCTCCCGCAAGCACGAACACGTGCACACACATTAAAGACAACACGCTCAAAACGCATACAATGTATCTTAACAATCACATGCACACACACCACACACACACACACACACACACTTTATACAGAGGACTTCTCTGTCTCTATATACTGATTGATGATGGCTCCACCTAGACCACATTCGGCCCAACACTCCTGCAGTGTGCTCATTTCTCTGTGTGCATGAATGTGTGTGAATGAGATTTCTCTTTCTCTCTCTCACACACACACACACTCTCTCTGCGTGCACGTGTGTTTGCAGGTGTATGTGTGTGGCAGATCCCTCCTGTCTTAATTAGGGGAAGCTATTAAGACAGATTGCCTGATTAAGTAGCATTCCCCCACTGTCTTATGAATAGCCACACACATGCACACACACAC
>NW_023340268.1:9842009-9848915 GCF_004916995.1 Morone saxatilis
ATGCTGTTTCTCGGGTCTGTTGCTTATCGTGTTGGGAAAAAGCGTCAGATGTATTGAATAGTCAGGTGGTTAGGGTGCTGAAATTATAATATAATGCTAATGCAATAATAATAACACCAGCTCCGGCTCCTCTCTGTCCCCCTTCTCTTTCCCATTCTCCTGGGTCTCTGGCTCTGATTACTGTGCTGCTCCCGCAGGACACACTCACACACACACACACACACACACACACCATACAGGAAGGGAGGGTTTGAGAAGAGCAGGGAGGACGGCAGAACTAGGGAATGGCTTTCTTGGAAGGAGACTGCGCTTTAAAGAAAGGACCGGTGACACACAGAGTGATGGGAGAGTTAAACCCTGGAGAGGACAGAGTAAGAGGACAGAAGGAAGGGAGAGGAGGAAGACAGTTAGTTAGAAAAAGAAGAAGAGAAAGAGGGGAAGAGTAAGGGGAAGTAATTAGGAGAGAATTATAGTTGTTAACTTTATTCACTGCTTTATCAACCAGATCTTTTGTTGCTTTTCAGACGAGGGTTATTTGCGGGCCAAAGTTTTTGTCATGGGCCCGATTTGGCGTATCTTCTCAGACAGATCAAAATACCATATTGAGTCTTCTGGTTTGAAACTTCTGTAATTTGTAACAAGCCAAAACCAGTATATATTTCTCTTAGATGTCACTACAGTTTTTGGCTGGGTGCTGTGTTTTCCTACCACATCAAGGAAGTAGAGGAACCTAGCTTAGATTTTAACCTGCTTGCTCTGCCTATCACAAGCATAAATTTATCCAACAGATGGTATAAAATGTTTTTACACAGGGTATTTCCTATGTAATAAAACAAAACTCAGCTGTTTCTTTGTGAAAACTATATTGTTTAGTTAAGGTTTATTATTTTAGCAGTACAAGATTATGTCAATATTTAAAGTAGTTCTGACAGTTTAATTTGTTATCATTATGCTCACTGTTTATTTTTTTAAAGCATAGAAAAGATACAGTATGGTGGGGACGTCAAATGTTAATCTTCTTCATTCCAAAAACCATAAGCCGCTTAATATGTGGCCATGACCACCCTCCACTCTTCTTGTTTTCGGGCTTTCCACAAGGCCTTTGGAACCTGGCTATAGGGATTTTCTCCCTTTGAGCTACAAAGGCATTAGTGAGGTTAGACACTTGATGTTGGGAGATAAGTCCTGGCGCTTGCAGTCGGTGTTCCAGTTCAATCCAAAAGGTGTTGGGGTTGAGGTCAGGGCTCAGTGCAGGGTCTCATGTTCTTCTACACCAAATGGTGGACAAAACCAGCAAAGACTACAAATTGTTGCCACAACATTGGAAGCAAACTGTTGTATATCGCTTTGAGCTTTTATGCATAAAGAATATGCTTATTTGCGAGGCCAAGGGGGACCAAACGTTACAAGGTTTTAATGGATCTCACAGGTAATGCCAACAGCACTTTGCTCAATTTACTTACATGATCAACATCAGGAGTGTTTGTTCTTTTCCAAATATGGTCCACAGGCCACCCACTCCATGTTTTGTTTCAGCCCTCTGCTGTCCGTGTCAACAAGCCAGCTTAAAACCACCTTGTGGCTCTATGAGGAGGCTGAGCAGGAGGAGGAGAGAAATTTAGATGAGATAAAAAGGGAGTGGGAGGGAGAGGACAGGAGCGGGGTCCTGTTGTGAACACTGATTACTCTCTGCCCACTTGAAGGATTGAGGGGAGAGTGACATAGCAGGCACGCTCCGCAAGCACGAACACGTGCACACACATTAAAGACAACACGCTCAAAACGCATACAATGTATCTTAACAATCACATGCACACACACCACACACACACACACACACCAACACCACACACAACACTTTATACAGAGGACTTCTCTGTCTCATATCTGATTGATGATGGCTCCACCTTAGACCACATTCGGCCAACACTCCTGCATGTGGCTCATTTCTCTGTGTTGCATGAATGTGTGTGAATGAGATTTCTCTTTCTCTCTCTCACACACACACACACTTCTCTCTGCGTGCACGTGTGTTTGCAGGTGTAGTGTGTGGCAGATCCCTCCTGTCTTAATTAGGGAAGCTATTAAGACAGATTGCCTGATTAAGTAGCATTCCCCCACTGTCTTATGAATAGCCACACACAATGCACACACACACACGCACACACACACCTATACATGCAACATAAAAGCGTTGGCTCGCGTAGCTCTCCAGCCCACATGACCACTGGTGAAAGGATTCTGCTTGTGTGTGGAAAGCCATTCATCACACCGCAGGTAGAAACTCCTCACGTGCACTCTCGAGTCAGATATCAAATTGTCCAGTGTCACGTGAACATCTTTCATTTACGCGAATGATATCACTTATGAGATTAAACTCCCCTAGTGGAACATCCACAGTGAACAATGCAAGAGCTCACTAAGAGAAGGCCCGCACAGAAACGTTAGACCTTTGATGACTATAACTGTATTTTACACCAAAGAGTAGATGAAATCAATCTTAATGATGAAAAAGAAGTTCTTCATATTTAAAGTACATTTTCATGCAGTTTGGAGTCAAAGCAGCAGCTATAAAAAAAATAAAGTTGTGTGAGCTCCTCACATTAAAGAAAACTAAATATATATTATCAGCCACCTGTTAAATGCTAACAGCAATTGCGTTAATGATTCTCAATGTGTCGGAACAACCAGCAAGGATTTTATTTATTTTATTATATTATTTTAAACACAGTATAATATCACACACGTCTTCTTGTTCAAAACAGGGACTAAATAACCTCAACAATAAAAAATAGTAGTGGACTTAACAACACGATGGATGACGAATACGCTAACAGTTACTTACAAATTAACTCTCGCTCACCTGGATCCTGTTCTGGTGCTCAATGTCATATACTAGTCTCCCCCTGTCTTTCAAGTACCCAGTCCAAGATCCGAGTAGAGTCAGCTAATAGGACCGCTACATAGCTAAAGACAGCTGTTACTGTGTCATAAGAGAAAGGGTCCCCATTGTAACAATCCCCTTATAGTTTAGTACCGACGTTTTTTTAGACTAGACTATCCGACTTACGAAAAGTGGGTTGACTAGGACTCTTCATGACCACATCGACTTTTACGGGCAGACCCACAGAAACTGTTAACTTGACTAAACTGGTACAACTGGTATATTTTTCACAGGTCCTAGCATTTTTTTATGCAAATAATACTGGATTGAACAAGAAAATTGATTTAAAAGTTACAAATACCATTATATAAACTAAAACAAATACTGGAAACACATTTCTCTGCTCATTAGTTTATTGTCTTGTCTTCAGTAAACATCTGCTACAATTTCCAAAACCAAGCTTTAAGAAGTGTGCAGCTCTTTATTTGTTTATATGTTTCCTGTCATCTGGTCAACATGGCATAAAACGACCTTTTTGAATGTTGTTGATGTTTTATTCATAAATTACCTGCACTAAAATCTGCTTTCTGCTAATACTGCTTTTGTGATTACACTCTGCTTAAATGCTAAAATGAATAATTAACAAGGTTAAGCAAGAACGAAGACCAGTGGTACTCTGGTCAGCCTCTGTGTGTCTTCCTACGGCCCTCCCTGCTTCCCCTGCTCTCTCCGCTCCATGTCTCACCGTGCCGTCCATCGATCTTTGCCTCCTTCCGCCCTCCTTCCACGCCCATGCTTCTTGTATTTCCTCCCGTCTCTCTGTCTCTCATTCCAATACTGCCGGTGGAATAGCAGGTTTGTATTTCCGTGGAGGAGGAGAGGCACTAAGGATGGATGGGAGGATGGTAGACAGAGAGATGGAGAGAGGGAGAGATGCTCTTTTGGTCTAGTGTATTTAATCAATTATGTTCTCTTGCTCTCTCTGGCATCTCTCCACTTGATATTCTCTCTCCTGCTTACACACACACACACACATAAATGGTCACACACTTACTCTCCATCTCAGTATTTTTAATCCACTTTACCTAGTTGTTGTTGAACATGGAGCACAGGAGGCTCCCATAAGTTTTCAATATGTTTACTTGGTAAGATCTGATTTGCAGAGAACAATACTTGTCATGTGACTTCCCCGGACATTTCTGGGAACATGCATTGTTGTTGGATGATTGCTGACAGACTCCTATGAGGTTTTGTGCATTATAAGAAATTTTCTCCCAAAAGGAACTACTGTAATGGGATCTACTGTGCTTCATACAACAGTGCTGTGCGAGAGGGAAGGATCACTAGAGCAAGTCATTTCGGCTGATTGTCCAGGGAAGAACACCAATTTACTTTATTTCATAATAGAAGCATTTGCTTTTAAGATGGGAACAAGAACTTATCTCACATTTTATTTTTTCTTAGTCAATTTTTTCGACTAAATGTGAAAGCAAAAATTGACAGTGAAGTGCACTCAGGTAACAATTAAGAACCTTTAGTTAAACTTAAATTATTATACATATTTTTCTTGAGGTCTGTTATTTCATGCAATCAAAACAATCCCAAACACTTTGTTGCCGGTCCATTACATCTTCATAAAACTTACTGTATTTCCACTTTCAGAAGTTTTAGTGGACAGCAGCCAGCCTGGCTTCAAACAATGTATTTTACGCGTGTGTCACTATCAAGTCACAGAGTAGGACACCCTCTCAGACCAAGGTATTAAAAAAAATCATTGGAGCCCATCCGGAGATGATCTATAATACCTCCAGGCAGCTCTGAAGTGCTTTTATAGCAGATATCTTGGGAGAACACTTACCAGTCACAGACAGAAGCCATCAGCATAGATGAATGATTTAATAGTGCATTACAAATTGTCCACACGGGAAAAATCAACTGGCTTCTCAGCAGTTCAGAAGCTGATGTTTTTTGGAAGTATTAGGCTTTCTGCTAAAAGCATCATTTTAAGCTTTAATTATCCATGTAAGTAGTTGCCAAGCACATGTGGTCTTTTTTTTCGGTTTGGTTGTCCTTCAGGTACACTCGTGCCTGGGACCTGTTAGCTATACTACATCTTAACAGTACTTGTTGAGACAAAGAGCACTAGGAAGAGGAAGGTGTTCCCAGCTGCTGTGGGGATCCAGATCGGTGACCTTTTTAGTCGCCAGCTTGTTTCTATAACCTTTCAGCTACTGATGCAAGAGAGGTTTTTCTAATTATACCTTCATCCTGCAGCTCAGAGTTGTTAAGTGCTTCCTGAGCATGCAGTTTAATATTTTAATGTCACACACACAGGCTCTCTGTATAGATTTATGATTTAATTCCTATTTTAATATTGGAACAGATTGAATATGCACGCTCTCCACCGTTAATGATGCACTCTGGGTAATGATGTCATAGGAGGAAGTGAATTAAGAGCTGTAAACATGAATAATATGTGTGTGAGAGAGAGAGCGCACATATAAAGAGACACACAAGCTGAGGAAGAGAGCGGGAAAAGATGAAGGGGGCCGGAGACAGGTAAAGAGAGAAAGAAATGAAGGATGGCAAGGGTTTGCAGAAGAGAAGTAATTAGCTAGTAGACTAATTCTGCATTGCACTGTCCAGTCTTTCTCCCAGTGAGGGGACTAATTCTGCATTGATTTACTACAGTGTATTTAGTTTGAGTTTAGTTAGAACTCTAACTACAGAAAGAAAAGAAATGTTTATTCAGTGTTTCTTTACTTTTCAGTCTGATTCAGATTATAGTCATGTTAGATACACAAAGTAAGGATAAATAAAGTGTAGAAAGATTATGTATTGGAGCAAGAGCTGTCTGAAGGGACACTTGTTAATTTAGGACATAATGTGTGTTCTCTGAAGAACTGGTACAGTGTCTTTGACACAGCTCGTTTCTGTTACAGTATTTGGTCTAAGCTAAAGCCAGTGCTTAGAGTTTATTCTTTGGAAAAGGTTAATCTATTTTTGGTACTTGTGGGTCCCTTGTGTGTTGGCACTCATCTTGTTTCCATGCCTGTTGTTATAATTATTATTAAGTATGCATCATAATCTTTTACAGTCTGTTCACAGCAGAGGCAGACAAGTATGTAATAATTTACCACTCTAGAGTACGGTAACAAAACATCACTTATAGCAATTTAAAATACATGTATATTACATGTATTTCTTATGATTTGAAACACTGCATACTTAACTCATGTATCAGTAGAATCTGCTTGGCTGTACTAATGATCCTTTAGTCATATACCTAGTCAAAAATATATCTTAGTGCAGTTTTAACTTGTCCAGACTGTTTCATAAATTCATTCAATAAGTCTTCATCCATGCATGACAATGTATGGATGTAATGGATTTTTTTTGTTTTGTTATTGCCTATTGTTATGCTGATAAATAGACTATCTACATCTACTGACATTAGAAATGTCAAATGTCTTTGTGTCAATCTAGGGAATAGTGTCAATAATTACTGTCCATCAGGTTTATTATCTGAACTTCCTCCATGTCTTCCATTTACTGTCCTGTCACACTCCCAGACTAATTCTGCATTGATTTGCCATTGTGTGTTCAGTTTAAATACAATTTAGAATATCATCTACAAGGTGGACTGGTGCAACATCCCCGGTTCAAGTCCAAACTCAGTTCTGCTGCATCTTTCTCCTTTCTCATTTCCAGTACTAGTACTAGTCTCAGTAAGAAATGCGTTAAAAAATGCCCATAAAATACTTGATGTAAAGTGCATGGTTTCTTCTGCAGCTAACAAAATAATCAAAATTACTAAGCAATTTTAATGACCCAACCCATAAAATTAAGCATATATACTGCTATTACAGTGTTACTTTCCCCCAGAGTGCATGCATGAAAAAAATCTCATAATATAGGTCCATGTTTTTTTATTTACATCATTAACCTACATTCACAGTTGTGTCATTGTATTGTATTATTGTACTGTGTTTATTTGTCCAGCAGTTTGTGTGTGTGTGTGT
>NW_023340268.1:9849039-9850819 GCF_004916995.1 Morone saxatilis
ACACACACACACACACAAAACCGACACACCTTCTAAAACACCTTCTCAGCATTCCTGTGCTCCACTTTAAACCACTGTTATTAGAGGGCATGGGTGTTGGATAGTAGTGTATGCACTATAATGCCACTATCCATGTGTGTGTGAGCATGCATTTGCGTGCAAATGTGTGTGTATGTGTGTGTTGATATTAATGGACTGCGAAGGTTAACAGCAGGGGTTTATAGGAGGAGACAAGTGAACATGAGAGGGCAGTCCACTTCATACTTTACACACTGTTAACGTGTGTGTGTACCTGTGTCTCAAATGTAACAGCCAAGGTGATATTACAATATGAAAATGTAATGGGAGGGAAACACCACCTGTTGGCTGATGCTACAAGATGAAAGCACCATACATCAAAGGACTGAAGTATAGAGGGGGATTATTGCCAGCAGAGATTGTGTTTGAGCTGCAGATATTTGAAGTTATACAGGAACAAGGGTGTTTTATTCTCTAAGTGTCAACTGGAAAGCAGTCACCTCCTCTAAGGCTGCCAACAGTGACCTAACACTCTTCACTTTGCCAACCAAGAGCCTTGTTCATTTTCTCAGCCAATTAAGGGATCTTATCCTCCCCACTTGATGAAAGAGTTGCAAATTGGGTGCTATCTACTAGTACTGTGCACCATCAAAGCTTCAGTTCATAAGCATGCTTCAATGCAAAAAGCTAATATTGTTAAATGTGTTATATTGCAGTCTTCTTTTTGAAACCTTTTTCATATTTGCATATACCAGTCTACTATGGGAAATGTAGGTAAATAGTAGGTGACAAAATATTAGAAATAATACAAATCACTATAATTTGTCTCTAATACACCAGATTCTATCTACAGCTGCAGAAACTGGCACAAGAGTTGAATTTGTGATAAGAGTTGCTAGGTCAGATCCCCTTAACCAGCAGACAAGCTCAATCTTGGCAAAGAACAAAGAATAAGAGATACAATTTCCTACTTCATTAAGAGCGGTCGAGGCACCCTTAGCATGAAACTGGGCTAATCTCCATTAACTCCTATGGAGCTGCAGAAGCGGACTGGTTGTACTGGGCAGTGATTGTCCTGACACTGCATGTAATTCAGTCTGTGTCATTAGAGACACAAAATATTTTTTTTTCCACTTCATTCTAGACAGCAGCCACACACACACACACACACACACGTTGTTTGGTTATTTTACAAAATGGCAGTTTTATGTGTTTTCTTTGCTCCATCTAAGTATATTTTTCTATATACTCATTGATGCGTGTGTGCATTGTCTGTAATTGTAACTTTAAAAGAGCCAATTAAACTGGAAGACTTTAAGAGTGAGGAGATTTTTGCAACATTGATTCATTCTACCTGATCTTTAAGTGCCTACTGTAGGATTAGATGAAAAACAAAAAGGACAAAGGTTAAGGTCTTGTAAGTGTGTGTGTGCTTTTTTCAATTTCTTACAAATGTTCTTTCTATCTTTTTCTCAGGTTGTCAGGCAGTAATGTTCCCTCTCCCATCGTTAGCAACAAGAACTGGCTCCGACTGCATTTTGTGACTGATGGCAACCACCGTTACCGTGGTTTCAGTGCACATTATCAAGGTAGGATGGGTAAGATGTGATTACGTCCACAGAGACTTGCATCTTAATGTACACACTTACACACACACATCCACAAATATATGCAGTGTAAATTTATGATGAAGACTATATATATATATATATATATATATATATATATATACTATAACTACAGATGTCTTTGTGTTTGTTAA
>NW_023340268.1:9850919-9854662 GCF_004916995.1 Morone saxatilis
CCCATCTCACTCTATCTTCTATCCTTTTTCTCTGTTGGTTTCCATTCCTCGTTCTCTTTTAATCTCTTCTCTGGAACTCCTCACTGTTTTACCACCTCCCCTCTCTCTTTTTCTCTGTTGTTCCTTTTTGATGTTCTTTGTTTATTCCTTCCTCTCTGCCCCTGCTTCTTTGCAAACTTGGATATAAATCATTAGGACATTATTATCAATTCAGAACTTCATAATTTGGGCAGCAGCAGGAGGAGGAGGTTTTTATGAGCCGAGTGGCTGACCTATAACAAACAACACCACCCAACACACTCACACACAGAGACAGTCTGTCCAGCACCTAGAGCCAAACGTCTCCCTCTGAGGTCTCATAGCAGTGTCTTATAAACTAAACTAACCCTGCCAAAGCATATTTGTTCATTTAGTCTCTCAGAGACAAATTTGGAATTGTTTTTGTACAGTGTTTTCTACTAAACTGAACTAACCCTGCCTGAGGGCTTTGCCATTATAATTTATTCTCCTGGAGACAAATAGACTTTAGTAGACCAGAACAACATATGGCTAGTGGGGGAGAATTACAGTCAAAGTAAAAAAAACATAATAAATAAATAAATAAAAAGAATATTAATAATAATTTGTAGAATATCATTAAGTGGAACTGTTTATAATAAAATGGAGTTGATGAACATCCTAAGAATGTCTAATTAAAGAGAAAGTAAATCTGAAGGGGGTAAAGCATAATAAATGTGTTTGCAACAGTGCACAATAAAAGTATACTGGACAAACTGAATACAATTCATAATAATAATAATAATAATAATATTTATTTAATAATCTTCTGTGGTTGATAATTCTAGAAATGATTTACTTAACACTTGAATGTATGTGTATTTGTGCATCGTATGGTTGGCCGTGTGTGTGTGTGTGTGTGTGTGTTATCTTTCTCATTTGTTTAATATTTTCCATGTTTTACCATAAAGCACATTGAGTTTACCTGTGTATGAAATTAGCTATACAATGTATGTAAACTATTGTGTTTTTTCCTCTCTTCCAGGGGTTTGCAAGTGGTTCCACAAGATAAGAAATCAACAGGAGCGTCAGTAGTGGTATTGGCAATGTTGCAGTCAGAATATTGATCTATCCTCACTGCACTGACACTGTTGACACGCGTTTCCTTACTCGAACGTGAAGTAATGTTATAATATGCTCCAGTAATTATGCATTAATTTTCTCATTGGCTGGTTTACTGAAATCCACAGACAGTTGAACTGAAACTATATTTTAAAGACAACCTGTGAGAAGTAGTGTGAGATGTTTTTAGAGATGTCCTACAATATAAATATGCTTTTTTTGTAACAATGTGTAAAGATTAGGTTTCTTATTAGCAGTAACCTTTTCAGCCACCCAACCTGCCCTTCTGCTAATGTGTAAGAGTGAAAGGTAATGGAGATGACTGACAGCTGACAGGGAGTAGTCAATCAATCACAAGCCTGTTAAAAACTCCACTAATTAATCAACTAACCTATCCCACTGACACCCCACATTAACATGTTGATTAACCTTTTAAACTAATTAAGATCAATTAAGATCAATTATACAAATTAAAAGCAAATCTCAGGGGGAGTGGTCAGGTTGTCCGTCAATCAAGGAGAGTGTCTGAGCCAGAAGGAGAGATGTGGAGAGAGGGTGGTTATAGGTGAGAGGAGAAGATCGGATAGGAAAGAAAGATCAGAGGAGGAAGAGAGAGGAAAATATAAAGGAGGGTCAAGGAGAAGGATGAGTGATGTGAGATTAGGAGAGGTAGGACAAGGATTAATAAAAACTTGAACTTTGATTTCTAAAAGCTCCTTTCTATATGCTGCATGTGTACATTAAGAATACTTCCATGGCGATCCAAATCAAATCTGTCAGTGGTGGTTGCTCTTGCTTTTTTGGCAATTTGCCTTTACTTTTACATAGAGGTCGTTCAAACACAAGCAGCATCCGCTGTGAGGTGTCATCTGGGGTCATATTCGACCTAATGAACTCGTCATACCCACAGATGGGGAAATTATGCAGAGTTAATATAAAATCATCACTGAATTAATTGGGGTTTCACTTATTTAATTGGCTTAATTGACCACAGTCCTGCAAGTAGCTCATGCAATACCAATACAGTATAAATGTACGGGGTCATAAAGGAACCCTTTTTCAGATGCACATATCTAATGTCTAATGTATAATATCAGCTATAGAACAATACATCTACATTTGTTCCCTAATGTCCACACTGGATACTAATTGGTACCTCAATAGCCAGTTTTTCAGATGCTAACACCAGTAGGGAAACCATCGCTTGTCAGTTTGAAGAAAGAAAAAATACATTCAAATATGTTCAGAAAGGTTTCTCAGTAATGACAGCGATGGCTGGCGATAACCCAACAAAAAATAGCTAATTACCATAATTACTGCCGAAAGGAACCACAGTGTTACATTCACCATTGTGTGTGGACAAAAATACCTACAAAAAGAGAGCGGAAAAAAAAGTTTTCATAACTGCTCTTCAAAAGAGAGTATTACATCACATGTGACACATCTTTGAATGTAGTCTGTGTTTTATGTCTTTTCAAAACATGACATGTAAACACTAACATAGCATGTCCAAATAATGCCCAGTTTTCAGGACAGCACATGGCACCAGTCCCAGCTCCGGATAGGTGGCATTTTGAATGGGTGCACACCTAATATTCTTATTCTTCTACTATTCTTCTTGCCTGTGTCTGCTTGGTATTTTGGTGACTTGCTATGAACTTGAATGTTCTGCAGTAAGATGTGAGGCACAGTAGGGAGTGTGTCAGTAATAATCAAGTGGTACAGTGCAGTTGTGGTGTCAAACATGACCATGATTTACGTGTTTCCTACCCGCCTACTCAGACCAGGTCAATGACGCATGGAGGAAGTAACACTGTACTGTTCCCATGACTTTATTTTAAACTGGTTTAACTCTACAACAATAAACACACACATTCTTAATTAAAGTGGAGAAGTTAGAGGAGCTGATACATAAAACACCTACTGATAGTGTATTTCAATCACACTCTGCTTCCAACTGTGCTGCAGGTGCGCCACACGCCTCTGGCCATAAAAATACAAAACACAGCTCCATGGCCTGTGTACCTTGTGATGTTGAATAGACTTGATGCAGCATGCGCTAGTGATTCATAAAGAAGGGTGATTACAAGAACACATCTTTTTGATTGTTTGAAAAAACAATCTGAGACTAAGGAAGAAAAACAAGTAAAGGGTAAAATGTAAAACCTATCTCTTCTTTGTCTGTGCAGTTGTTCCACACATTCAGCTCTTATTATCGCTGCTGGGAGACTTGGACGTTGCCAAATAAATTTCCTAATGTTTTCCACCAGTTAGGGTTTGTGTCAAAGAAATCTTACTGTACGCCTATGAGCAGTTTACCCGAGAGAAAAAGAAAGAGTAAAAGAGAGAGAAAGAGAGATGCAAAAAGATGGAGACAGTGAGAGAAACTGTAGTAGAGAAGAGACGGGAAAATTGGAGTCAACAGGCGTAATTAAAGGGAGTTAGAGGCAAGATGATGGGGAAAAACTGTCAGTTGGAGGCAAAAAATCAGCAGAGAGAAAGAGGAAAACAGAAAGGCAAAAAAGAAAACAAAGAGGCAAAAAAAGCTAAAACAGAACTTCGAGAAGTACCGTCATTAACAAACACAAAGACATCTGTAGTTATAGTATATATATATATATATA
>NW_023340268.1:9854762-9867262 GCF_004916995.1 Morone saxatilis
AGACGAGGACAAGGTCCTACATAATTATACAAGAATGTGTAAATTATTTATTTTGGTAATATTGCAGCTACATGTAAAATGCATAATATTAAAACTCAATGGAATCAGTTCCAGTGTCCTTGTCAGTCCTCAGATAATATCTTTACCTTAAGGTCATGGGATGAGTTTCAACTGTATTTTAATAAGGAAAGACACCACACTTGTAGAACCTCTAACTTAGAGTTGGCCGTGTCAGTTAGATCAATTTAAATGAGGGAAAACCCTTACAAATAGCAGACATCCCCCTTTAAAAGCATAGACACTTGTGGCGGTTGGGTGATGGGGTGGCTAAGTGACAGCGATGACAGTAGAGAGACATAACAGGGAAATTTGTCCAAATGTCCTTCAGCCATGATCATTTGTTGACAGGAAAGCCTTCCTAGTAAAGTCATTGTATAATAACTGAGGTGGATCCCTAATGTGATGATCAAATTAAAACTATAATTGTATTCCTGCTTGAATTTTTGCTAAAAGCTTCATTACTGTAATTACTGTTTGAGACCTAAAGGCATTTACACTGGAACAACAAATCAGATTGGAGTTTGATCGTTTTTATGCATACTTCTACAGATTGAATTTGATAATACGCTGGTGGTAGCTGGACTTTTCAGCAGCTTGTTTGGGACCTAAAGATTGCAGGTGTGAATGTGAGGACAGGTTGGGAAAACCATATTGTGGTAAAAGGCTAAGTGATGCTCAGAGTTTTCTTTAGTAAACCACCGAAACCCAGATGTTACATGTGACGTGACCAGGTGTCTTACAGTATGGTCGCACCCCCCAGCAAATACCCCCCTAGGCTGTAGCTGGAAGTGCGAATGTGTTCTCAGTCATCTTGCCTGTTAAATAAAAAAAGAACATGAACAGCTCTCATCCAAAGCTAGGAACCAGTGATTCATGTTGCCAAATAAACTCTGAGTTGTCAACAGCTACAGGAATTATATATGAGAACGCAATTTTACAGTAAATTTACCCTTTAAATAGGTCAACTTTTATCATTTTCAGGGTCATACTTTTTTTAAGATAAATGTTCTCGCTATGTAATTATTTATAACAAGAAATTGGGGAAAAAGTTATGGATTACCTAGCCAGACAGTGAGTCATACATGCTTTTCAGTCATCCTGTGAGTGACAGTCAGCTATCCAGCCACCAGTTGTGCTAGCCATTCAGGTAACTGCTCCTCCAGCTAGAAATATATGCATAATGTACAACAGTGTGCTAAACCCCTCCTCCGGACAGTGATTATCTAATCATAGCTTATCAAGTATTGCAGGCCTTTCAAGCTATGGATATCTCCACATGTGTTAGATGCGTTACCTACAAAGGTGCACATCATTAACCTATTAGATGGTGGGGTTACATACCAAAAAGCCCCATTATGTTACCTTAGCAGTGCCCTCTCTCTTTATTGGATGTAACGTTACCTTAGATAGTAGTGAAATCATACATGGTTTGAAACTGCATACAAAAGAGTTAACCACTTAACAAGAGAACAATATGAGTCAGATCTTACATTTTTCCTTATCATGAATAAAAAAAAATAAGATTTGCTCTACTATAATCTGTAATACAAGAACAATGCTGTTTCTTTATTACTGCCATAAAAACACAGTGTCTTGGTTTGGGAGTGTTTCAATCATTGTCTACATATTTTTTTAATATTAAAGTGTTGGAGCAATCAGAACGTCCATATGTAATACTGTCAAACAGTGTAGACAGTGTTTTTTCTTGTTAACATTTCTTACTATACTCCTTAATATATTCAAGTCCGGAGATAAGTGGAGGTCATCTGATTCCAGACATCGTGAAAATTAGTTGAAAAACCATAAAGAAAGTTCAAAAGGTAGTTTCACTAAATAACTGCTTATTTCAAAATTCGTTAAGTACTTAAAAGTACAATAATGCGATGGGGAGTCAATTTGTCATTTGTCATAATATTGCTGCCATCTTCATACTGTGCCTAAAGCCAGTGAATCTGATTTAATTGTCTGTTGTTACTGTCATCAATCGTCATTCCACAAGTGTTTTATAACTCTCTCTCATGCAACATTTTCCTCACAGTGTAATTTAATTTTGTTAAATTCCAATCATTTTGAAAGAGACCAACATCATCACACACAAGAAACCAGCCACATTCCTACAGTGTAATTGTCATTCACAAAGTCATCCAGTCAATCCACTGGTCAATCTGGATTTTACTACTGTTGCACTTACTGTAAGTAGCTCCATTAACAGTGTCAGGCAAAAGCCTAGAGTGTCTAGTCAGTCAGCCAGTCAGTCAGCCATTTGGTCTGGCAGTCAGCCAGTTCAAGGGTCAGTCAGCCAGCCATATAGTCAATTGAATGGTTGCCAGTGGTTCCATTTACTGTACGAATTTTAGTTTGAACACTGAGAAATAATGTCTGGCTCTTATTAATTAACATTAAAATTACAGAAAGTGGAGGTGAAGGGGGCAGAAAAAATATGAGTGGAAAGATCCTGGTCATGCTGCAAAGTCAGAATGTCACAGTTTACCTGAAAAACACAATGATTAAAAGCACAAAATGAACTTTAACCTCACTAGAATTCCCATGTCTAAATCTGTTGAATATTGCAGACTTAAAAGAAAAAAGTGTGATCAGTATTCAAAGCAAACAGGGAGGAGGAGGAGGAGAAAATGCCTGAGAGAATGTGATTGAGAGAGAAATACATGGATCCGTTTTACTGCATCGTTACTACAGTATTCTCTCTCAAGCATTAGAGGCTGTTTTTCATTCTCATGATTTATCAAATGATTAACTCATGTGTACTGCTGCTTTTGGATTAATTACCAAACATTTCAAGAAAAACCTTGTGTTATTATTATTCCTTTAAGGTAAATCTTTACAGTTAAAGGTCTTGTACCCTGAATGTTAGCCTCATCTTGTATTAACATGCCCTTAATGCTGTATTAATGTAGAGGTCTTTCAGCAGTTTCACTATATGTGCAAATCTGCAACAATTAATACAGAGTAATACAGTGTGGTGATCACAAAATGTGTAACTTTTCGTACTTTTCTGATGTTGATTGGCTTGACATGTCTGCAGCTCTCCTGATTCAGCACTTGCCAAAAGCAGAGCTAGTGCTCGAGAGGTCTTTCCCAGCATTTCACAGCATATTTCATATTTTCACACCTTAAAAGCAAACATAAATCCAAGAGTATCACAGTGTGGTAGTAGGTGCATTTTTGAGGTTTTTGCAATGGCAGATTCCAATCAATTCCAATTCAAGCCAAACAAATGGCTGGCTTCCACACAACCTTCTATAACAATTTCACTATTTTTGCTATGCACCTCTCACCACTGAAAGTTATACGTTTCAGTTAATCCAGGACGGAGGAATTTTCCCCCCGTGACAGAACTTAGGGAGTGGTTGGACTGACTGTTCTCGATGACCTTCGTTGGTCATCCTGTTTGAATTCGAGGTAGCACCTCAAAATCAATAGACTTTCAGCCTCCAACATTTGAAATGTTTAGAAAGCATTTTTTCTCCAACATCAGCATAATGAAAATGTCACATCTATCTTCTGATTGCTGTATGTCAGAGGAAACTTGACACTGACCCTAACCTGTGACTGTTTTTATAATGACCCACGCACAGAAAATAGGAACAGTGCAGAGATTTTTAGCAGCCTTCCTCTTGATTATGAATGAAATTTACCTCTAACTTTACTCAAATTAGATGTCAAGATCTGCAGAGACATCACCTTCTGTAGTCACTCATTCGGCCACTTACAGTTTGCCACTGTGCCCCCTTGTGGCTAGTATGAGATATGTGAATGTCTATGGATGACGCCATTAACCAAGATTATTAAGTCACACCTCCTCCCCTAATGGATGCATATAGAGTGATTTTGCATCTGTTCCATTGCTCAGACACTTTGTTACAATACGTACTATGCATTTCAGACACTTGAAAGCTGTTTACATACTGGAAACCTTACATTTTATCACTGAAAGATAAAATAAAGACATTGTGCTCCTTCTGGATTACAAGAACACAAGCTTCCTTTCTTCTGTAATTTACCATTGTTTACTGATTATTCATGGTTCTTTCTCTACTGATTATGTCCTAATACAAAAAAATAAAATCTTCAGCATGGATGGGGTTTTGCAAATTCTGAGGGTTACACTGATTAGATATTCTGTCCACACACTTCCCTGCATGGTACTCTGCTCTAATGCCCAACCCAACACCCTCAACACCTGGCTGTCAATGTGTGTGTTTGTGGATTGTGTCGCTGTGTGTGCCTGTGAGTGTGTCCATGTGCTTTAGGCATATGTGTGTCCTTGCACGTGTGTGTGTCTACCTGTTCCTGTACACATAGAATTGTGTGCGTCTGTATGTGTCACTCTTGTCACCGCTGGTGTATCTTCTGCTGCTCTGTATATGTGTCATTTATAAGTGGGTGTTTCTTTATGTATGTGTGTCTATTTTAAGTTGATGAATTTATCAAAATGTGTACTTTTTATATGTAATTGGTGTGTGCTGCTGTGTTTGTGTGTCTGTGTGTGTTTGTGTGTGCGTCTGTTTGTCTGTTGTCTATTCGGGTGTCAGGTATGAACAATCTGTTTCCTTCCCTGCAGCAGAACCTACCAGTCACATCCCTCCATCATCTCTCTTCATTACTTATTCATGAGTTTCTGTGTCTGCAGGGCTGTGATTGGCTCTTAATGAACAACTGACGGCATTATCAGTCAGCCAATGCTATAGCAACAAAATAAGTCAGTCAGTACAAAAGAAACACCAGTCAACCAGTGGTACGGAAACATTATTCAACTCGAGCAGTGAGACACTATACCCCTCAGGGAGGCTGACATATTGGATATTGTCGACTGCATGGTACCTTTGATATGACTCTCATAGTGTCTCAAACCTGCTCGTGATCAAGTGCACACATCTTGAAATGCTCTGGATAATTACAGCCAAGGAAAAGCATTTAGCACATGTGGAATATACCATTTAGTTTTTGTGTAAATAAATTCCAAAGTCCTTTTCCTTGTCAGCCTTGGCTTAAGAACCATTAGTCAAACTGAGTAGAGAGACACTGTGAGCCTCAGGGGGTTCATATGAGCTCATAAATCTATGAACTACCCCTTTATCATCTTTTATATTATTTTGGAGCTTGCATTTCACCGGCACTGGCTTTCATTGTTGACTCCTTTTTCAGCTGGTGCTCTATCAAAAAGGCCGTTAGCACTGGGATCATTACAGTAAGTGTAGCAGGGAATGCAGTGTACTTGGTTGAATAAATGCAGCTAGTTTGCATAGACACAATCTGGTGATGTTGTATGATCGCTGGTCTGTGGTTACAAAATAGCTAATCAAATGTAGAGGATGTCTACAGCACTGACAACTGTCCTCACACACTGATTGCGCTCACTAATTGAATATATTAAAGCTGTGAATAACTCAGTGTGTGCAAAGGTATTTATTCAGAATTTGTAGCCAACCCATGAAAAAATAAGAATGTTTTGTATTCATTACCTTAGAATGAGGTGATCTACTCTGATGTAGGTGCTATAATAAACACAGTGGCACCATTTGTTGGTGTAACATTGGTTTAAATGGGCACCACACTATGTTGGTCTTATCAATTAATTTTGGGTATCAAAACTGATCAATTATCAAGATAATAGATAATAACTTTAATTAGTTAGTTCCTCAGGGCACAGCCCTTAAAGAAGGGAAACAATAGCTAATAAGTGATTGATTCTGTCACATAAAATACACAAATCTATCAATATGGAAATCTGATAAATAATTAAATTAATAATTACAACCAAAATCACCATATCAGTAGCTTAAGCAGAATGATCTGGAGTTCTGCATGGGAGAGGTTGGTATCACCCACTCTTTTATTAATAGGCCAGCATTTATAAACACGACCATTTATTAAAAAGATAATAATGTGAGTGCGCTTCAAATGAGCACGAAACACGTGTTGGTCAGACACAAAGGAACATGTGAAAAGCGTGAGGTTTGAGTTACCTCCCCTTCCTGTGTGTGCTGAGGTTTAAAGAGTTAGTGGCATGTAACGATAGTATTGAGGTGAACAAGCAAGTATGAATAAAATAAGTGAGTCATTGAGCTGGATCCTTCCTTGGGATGCTGTCCGTGTGAAGCGGTGTCTCAAAGACTACAGTTACAGCCGTGACCTAGGTTGAACATATTGACATCGTAACAATAATGAAAATCAGTACATTAACATTAACAGAGGGTTAAACAGTCCTGTGTTTAGCCGGTAACCCTGTTAAGTTATGTGAATCTGTTGACTATCCAGGTTTAAAAGAGTTGTCGTCCTGTCATTAAAAGTCCTTGCTGTGCAGGTCGCGGGAAGAAAGGTGTTTTGCTCTGTTTACTTTGTTTTCCTGCAGCTCACAGCTCTGCGTTAACTTTCCTTTGTGTCACTCCTGTAGAGTCAGCTGGCAGACTTTGTGTCAACTTCTGCAGTTTACTCCCATTACACACTTTAATCCTTTCTTGTGCCTCGGCGGTGGGCCTGATCGCACCGAGGTCCGGAGGCTTATCACCCGGTGTGGGAGAGGGAGAGAGAGCGGAGAGAAAAGAGTGAAAAGAGGACGAACAATGGGATGCCGAGGAGTTTTGTTACCAGGACACTGTGCCATCAAGTTGTATCAGATTATGGTCACAGGAAGTGACTGGATGAGAGGTAACAGGAAGTGGCCCATCACAATAAAAGTCCAGTTAAATCACACCGAATGAACAAATGACAAAAACAGATAAGTTTGAAGGAGCTACCAGCCACAGCATCTGCATGCTCAACCATTTCCATAGTCAAAATCTCCTGATCATCTATCTTTATCAATTTGGGCATCGCCCTTTAAAATCAAATCCAATCAGACATTATGCAATGATGTTTGATGAAATGTAGCAAGTTTATAAAATCTACCGGCCCCTGCATCTACATGTGCCACCAGTTAACCAGTTTTTTACTATATTATCATTCATTATCTGTTTATACACTACAGTAGGAGTTATAGTTGTTGATAAAAACTGAAATAAACATGTATGTCACGTATAAACCATTTACTCAATGTTATACTGCTTATAAATCTTAATAGAGCTCATAGTGCTCATATTGGTGAACATGTGAATTTGACTGCTTATTTTGGAAATTTAGACAGATACTGTGTTTTGGGCTGATTTTCAAAAGCCTTCCATGATATTTTAGTCCTCAGTCTTCATGTGTTACCATAGTCAGCAGGAGATTTTTGCTTTCCCTTGTGGGTACATTAAAACAGCAGCGAGGGGCATCTAAGGCAAAAGCTGATGGGTTCAATCAAAGTGCGTGATGCCTGTCTGCTTGAATCACCTCCGTAGAGAATGCTCCACTGTTCCACACTAAGACTCTTAAGAAATGTGAAATCCAGATGGTATTGAGGTGAACAAGCAAGTATGACTAAAATCAGTGAGTCATTGAGCTGGATCCTTCCTTGGGTAACAGTGTAGCTCTAGCTTTTGGTAATAAATTTTGAAAGAGAATAGAATAGATTTTAGTCCGTATCAAGGCCTACATCAGGCTCCAGCAGATGCTTTTGTTATAGACTATGGTTCAGCGTGTGTATCATGGAACTAGGTTTTTTCTAAGTTATTTAACTTAAGTTCAGTTCTTATTTATTCTGTTGCTAGCAATATTTTAGTTCATAAATATGGTTTACTAAAATGCTGATGCCCTTCCATCTGTCGTTTGCAGTAGAGCTGCTGCTTGTAGGCTAGAATATTAACATGGGCATATTTAACTTTGATGCATATTCACACAGGACAGGTTTTATGATGCATATTAACACAGGCTTTATAGTGTGAATGAATATGCACAGGCAAAAACAAATTTGACTTTTAACTATTTTTGGCCCAGATTTCCCATTTTGGCTGCGTAACTGGGGGAAATACATTTCAAACCTGATTGTAGGACTTTGATCTAGATCAGAGCTTCCCCTCGTTGTAGAAAACAACAAGAGTCTGTTGATCATCAATGTTCTTAATTTCTGACAATTGGGACATTTTTAAATAGTTTAATCTGAAGGCAGTGATACAGTTGTGTAATATATTGTTTCTCTCCCCTTTTTGTTCTGTTTTATTGTTGCGTAAGGTTTTTTTTATGTCCACAAATGAGAACAAAACCAGCACATGTTAGAGGGACCAACGTCAGGTCTGCAATGCAGTGGAATGGAAAATGTCTTCATTCTCTTCTTCCTATCATAGTTTCTTGGGAGCTATATTTTTAAATACAGCTGTCTGTAGTTGTTCCAAATTGTTTGGGAAATGACATGAAAAATAAGAATGTGGGGGGGTGGGGGTGTATGAATCTCTACTCTTAAATATTATTAATGAGATACAGTGAAAGATTCTTTTTATCTAAGAGAGTACTATAGCAGGTATCAAGCGTGCCCCCCTCCCTTCTGAATATCTATGACACCAGTGTCAGGAATAATACATTTCATTCTTTGTGTAGGTGGATTCCTGTGAAATGAGTAATAAAGTGTTTTTGCGTGTTTTTTATGTGAATACTGCTTTGAGGCAGCATAAACCATAAACAGTTGTTACACATGAGTTTAAGATGTAATGTTAAATCCATAGTTGTTCATGATTAGTTTGACTTATTGATAATGAATTACACATTGTTCCCCACAGTATCAAGTCTAATGGTGACATCATTAATAATATGAACAAACATGATGAACCCTCAAAATACATCAAGGCCTGAAGCTGTAATGTGCTTTTAAACCAAAAATCTATTACGTGTTGAAATAAATCACCATTAAAAGTCACCATCACAGTAGACCCTAAAAGTACCAAATCCTGTGAGTTTTTATTTACAGCTATAAATGGATATTATTTCCTAATCCCCCAGCTCACGCAAAGGGACATTCTAACCTAAACCTCAATAAAAAGCAAAATAACTCAACCCACAAACTTCAGCTTTTATTTGCAGTTACACCGCCTACAGTTAGATGAAAACCTTGTGTGTTGTAATATTTTCTTTGCTGTCGGACGTGCTACATGAGGTATTTTTGTCACATTATCGATGATTATCATTGCTATTAATTTTTGAAGGAAGATGATGTATCATGTTTCAAGGTAAATGTAATATACTAGTACTATGTTTACTGTCTAATGTTCAACAGGCAGTGTAAATGTGTAAGTATCACATGATATACAGTACTTTACGTTGCTAATGCTGTGGTTACAAAGTATATTTAGACAAAATAAATTGCCCTGCTTAGTAAAAGTATTCATCTTAGACTTTTAACATCTATTTAACAAGATTAATTAAGTACCTAGTAATACATTTTTCATTTAAATTGAGTATTATAGGGTGGAGGTTGGTATCTGTCACCCTGGTCACACATACACACATCATACTCACATACAGTTGGAACCACATTAAATTATCATGCTGGTAAGTTAACACAATAATGCACGAATGGAGATAATGTTCAGCCACTTTGCATTAGATTAATTGTTAGCACATTCATCGATTTGGTACAATGTCAACATTTTAAGTAGGGTATGTGCATGTTTGTAGTGACACTACGATAATTATTGGCATAAAATACACATGTAATTTAACCACATCAGATATAATGTAACTGATGTATGTGCATATATGTAGCCACCGTATACCATTAGGTAATTGTATCACATTAACTCATCTACCATTTGTCACCATTCAATGGATTAGTCAGGTCATTATGAAAACGACGTCTGTCAGCCACTTTATCAGACATTCATTAAAGTGATTTGTCACTGTAGTTTGTCATTCGGGACAAGATATATTTGTGTTTATGTTTTTATTATTTATGTTGGTACTATATTCATTTATTTTGACAGAGTAGAGCAGAAAAAAATCAAATCTGGAGGGAGTCAAATTGAGATTACCCCAAGGCGTTTTGATTTTATTATAATTGCATGGATTCACACACAGCTCTCGCCCACTCACTTTGTCTTCCATACTGTTTCTTTCCAAACATACATGCTGAGCTATAGTAACATACAGGCACAACATTGCTAACCCTGCATTGAAATGATGTCTCCCATGTTAGAAAACAGAGCTCATGCTGACAGGGATCCCTCCGTCAGTTTGTCTGCTCTTGTCTTTGGTTTACTCTGATTAAAGGAACCATTTATTTTCTAACGTACCATTATTTGAATGCTTTGATTACAGAGCTGCATCATTGTCATTTTGATTAAAGCTGCAATTTCCTTTACCAGCTTTTGTTCAGAATATGATGGGGCTTCCAACAAAACACCTCGACATCTGATGTATGCATCTGAGTGACAGAGAGAGAGAAAGATTAAGCTTCCTATGAACAAATGGTGCTGAATGGTGCTATTGTTGAAACACTTTTTCCTACTTTCCTCTGTCTGCTTCTGTACTTCTCTTTTTGTCTCTCTCTGGCTCTCTCGCTATCTGTGTTCACCATTTTAAAATTTACTTTGCCTTTGTAACTTTCTTTTCTACTGTACTCTTCTCTCTCTCAGCATTGTGAGGGAGAAGAATCTGCCATTTTTTTTCGAATTCCTTCGCTAGGTCTCATTTTTTCCCCCACTTTATCCAATCTGTTCTCTGATTTTTCTTCTCTTTTCTGTATTCTGTTCTCCTCTGCAGTGAAGCGATCAGTAGATTTTAAATCGCGGGGCGTTAAATTATTCCCTGGCAAAGACTCCAGCAACAAGTTTTCAATATGTGAGTTCACATCTTAATGTCACTATGGCTAATGAACTAACGTGTGATGGCTTGATTCGGCTTGGACTGGCTTGTTTTTACATTTGGTTTTGCTTTCTTTAATTTGGTCTCTTAAAAAGGCTGTTAGTTTCAACACTTTTGTGCCTCTGTTTATTGACAGCAAAGAAACATCTTGTGTTACCTATTTAGACATGTGGTAACGTCTATTCATGCAAACATAGTGCTAAATTTTGTGACTGACATGTTAAAATGTGACATTTTTTGAGACCCAAATGGGTTGAAAATGCCACAGCCTTTATAAGAGATTGCTCTTGCATTCTGCTTGACTGCTATGTTTTTGTTGTTTGATGTTTTGTATATGTATTTTTGTCATGGTGTCTCAGTTTATGCATGCTTCTTCCTGGCTTGCTTTGATATATTTAATCATAGCTTGTTCTGATAAGCTTAATCATGGTTTGATTTGGCTTGCTATGGGCTTGTTTAGGGAATGTGAATCAGCTGTTGTTACATTGTTTACCGCCCCCTTCTGCCTCTTCTCCTTTATTTCCTCATCCCTCTCGTCTCTCTTCTCTTCTCTTTTGATCACACACCTAAACCAAAGTTTTGTAGACCTTTAAACACAATTGGGGCATCAAAGCAGTTATTGAGTTTACAAGGCCAATGGAGGAACTAATGTCCAGTCTCTCCATCTATATTTAAGTTTTGGAGTATGAAGATCCATAACCTCTCACAGTTTGCAGTCATTTAATTGTGGGTTTATTATTAAATGTTTTATACACAATACTAAAATCTACACAAAAAGTACAAAAAGTTCCCCTGTTAATTAACTGCTCTTATTTTGGAACTACCACCATTTCCTTTAGCTTTGTGAAATCCGAAATTGTAAGAATAAGTCACTTTGGAAACTAATTCTGTGATACCCTGAAGTGAAATTATCAAGTGTAAGGGTGCTAATGGCGCATAAGTCATTTGACTCATGGTAATGTAAAAATGGCCACATGAATATTATTTCATTCAGTTCAAAGCTTTTTCAACACTGTGACATTGAGAGAACATGTACTAAAAGCATGAAAAATCTCTCAGAGAAAGAGCAGTACCCTTTGTCACTGAAATGTCACTTATTAAAGCTGTCAGGACCCACTAAAACCTCACATATTTTAGAGTTATTTTATATCCGATTCTTTATTTTTTTCTCACTCCCTTGCATCTTTATTATACCTCTGCTGCTCTCTCTTAGTCTCTATTTCACACACATAAAATCACCTACTCTCACACATTATAGTCATACTCTGATGATATTAATTTACTTTTATGTTTCCGATTTAGTTTAATCACAAGCAATACGGTACACACATGTATTACACACACACATATATATATATATATATATATATATATATATATATCATACTCATACTAACATAAACATAATACTGGAAGCATGCATATGCACTATTTGCCCGCTACAGGGCGGGAAAAAAAACATGTGTAAACATACCTACGTATGCATCGATTGCGAGACACTCACATACATACAGATAAGTAGACCTTACTCTGTCAATGTTGTTATTTGGTTTTCGCATGCTTGCTAATGATGCATTTTTTAACCATTTTTGTTAAATTTGTTCGTAATGTTGCCCTATTTGTGCTTGTCCAGTTTTGTGTGTGTGTGTGTGTGTGTGTGTGTGTGCGTGTGTGTGGTGTGTGTGAACTCTTAAATAAGCTGTATGAGC
>NW_023340268.1:9868630-9877474 GCF_004916995.1 Morone saxatilis
GAGTATGAATCCATAACCTCTCACAGTTTCAGTCATTTAATTGTGGGTTTATTATTAAATGTTTATAACACAAGTACTAAATCTGACACAAAAAGTACAAAAAGTTCCCCTGTTAATTAACTGCTCTTATTTGGAACTACCACCATTTCCTTTAGCTTGTAAATCCGAAATTGTAAGAAAAGTCATTTGGACAACTAATTCTGTGATACCCTGAAGTGACAAATTATTCAAGTGTAAGGGTGGCTAATGGCGCATAAGTCATTTGACTCATGGTAATGTAAAACATGGGCCAACTTGAATATTATTCATTAGTTCAAAGCTTTTCACACTGTGACATTGAGAAACATGTACTAAAAAAGCATTGAAAAATCTCTCAGGAGAAAGAGCAGTACCCTTTGGTCACTGAAAATGTCACTTATTAACGCTGTCAGGACCACTAAAACCTCAACATATTTTAGAGTTATCGTTTTATATTCCGATTCTTTATTTTTTCTCCTCCCTTGCATCTTTATTATACCTCTGCTGCTCTCTCTTAGTCTTATTTCACACACATAAAATCACTACTCTCACAATTATATCATACTCTGATTATATTAATTTACTTTATGTTTCGATTTAGTTTAATTCACCAGCAATACGGTACACACATGTATTACACACACACATATATATATATATATATATATATATATATATATCATACTCATATAAACATAAACATAAATACTGAACATGCATATGCACATATTTGCACAGCTACAAGGACATGTGTAAACACATACACATACGATATGCATCGATGCGAGGACACTCACATACATACAGATAAGTAGACCTTACTTGTCAATGTTGTTATTTGGTTCGCATGCTTGCTAATGATGCATTTTTTAACATTTTTGTTAAATTTGTTCGTATGTTTCCCTTTTGTGCTTGTCCAGTTTTTGTGTGTGTGTGTGTGAAACTCTTAAATACTGTATGAGCTGAGCTAAGCACAGAGACACAGTCTATTGCAGATTCATCAGGTTTCCTGACAGGTTGGACAGTCATGGTTGAGGTTTGATCCTACAGATGTGAATTTGTATGTTAATTAGTCTGGCTCTGATTGGTTCAGATGTTAATTTGCTCTGCTCTGACTGGTTTAACTCTTCAGTGAAGCACAAAACTTGTGTATGTGTGCGTATGTATGTGAGTGTGTAGGTACATGTTTATGTTTCTGTATGTGTATTTTTGTATATGTCCATGAGTGTACGTATGTGACTTTTGTAGGTTTTTGTGTGTTTGTGTGTGCACAGTACTGATACTGTAACCAGTCCCTCTGTTATGGTGTTAATAGTCCAGATGGTCAAATTAGCCGCTCCAACAAAGCAACAAACTATCTAGTCTAACAAATACACACACACCAACCACCTGCTGGGTTTGTTGATACGGACACAACATGTACATGCATGTTAGTCGGACAGCTCAACAACCTGGGCTGAGGGTGTCTTTGTGAAAAAAGAAATGGCCCTGAGTCCTCTGGAATCTGCATTTTTTTTAAGATTAGATAAAATGGAATTACATCAGTTTTATTAATATTTGTGTAGCAAATAGTGCCAGAACAACAAATACAAAATATTTTTTAGCTTTTATTTAAAAATAGTAAAAATCTTCAACTTAATGCAGCAGTGAGGAAATTCCCTTTTTTTGTTGATTTCCAATTCTCATTTCATTGATTTCACAGGGAATCCGACTGAATCCTACCCAGTGGCAGGCATTAAGAATNNNNTGATGGTCTTGTATGCTTATGTAGGTCATATAGAGCCATCAGTAGGACATTTAAACTGTTCCATAACCAGTTAAAAACTACTTATAGTAGTGAGTGTCCTTTTTATATAAAAAAAAAATCAAAATAATCAATCAATCAAAATAAAAAATAACATTTGCAGCACTGAGTAGTGTGAACTTTTTTTTTTCAAACTCAGCAGCTCATTTACGTTTTCTTCCCATTTACTCTTTGCTTTATATCAGTGACATTTTTTAAAAGCCGTTTTCTGTGTGGAAAGACTGTTTAATGAGGTGAACAGTGACTTCTTACAGCAGGAAAAATAAGAAGAAAAACTAGGTGATGTTGAGTTTAGACTGATCAAGTGAAAATATGCAGAAGGTAAAAAGTAATGACACTTACACTTACAAATAACATAAACAGAATTATGTTATCCCACAATCAAAACTAATTTATTCCTACTAATGAAATAAGTGATCAACGGAATACTGCGACATTGTCCTCTAGTTGCTGCTTTAGAAATAAGCTGAATATTATACTACATAAAAATACATGATTAGTTGTGTTTCCCTCTGATTTGAATATCAGTACATGCATTTGAATATCAAAACACCACGGGATGTTTTGTTTGCTGTATAGCTGAAATAAATAAGCACACCAAGACAGTTCCTCCCTCTGGTAATATTCTACTCACACACCAGGCATAGGAAAGGATGAACGACTGAAAAAAAAAAAAAACACAAAATTCCTCAGAGTGGCCTAATTTTACTTTCATTGGTGTGAATGAAAGATGAGGAGAACTCAAGGATTATTCAAATAATTTCACTCTCACCCTGATCTCATTAAGGAATACGAGAGATCTCGTCACGTGGGCACCTAAATTGAGTAAAAATAGGTCATCAATGGACTCCGGCTCATTAAGACTCTGTATTACTACTAATACTTGTGTTGTGTGCCGACCTACTAGAAACAGCTCTGCGCCACATGATGGATTTTTCTCAGTATTATAGAAAAAACTACCACAGAGTTTTAATGTACAATATGTTTTGAATTGGGAAAGTTTTTAAATGGAAAGCTTCCAAATTGGAAAAGAGTTGTTTGCATTTTTTCACTTACCTGACAGCTATGTTTCTTTGGCTTTCCCTGAGAGGACACAGAAGCTTTTTACCTTTTCTCACTTTGCTCATCCACGCACAAACACACAAACACTTAGACACACTGTCCGTTGCTCAAAGTTAACCCAGCAGCTATGTCTCTTGAAAGTTTTAAAACTTCTAAATGCTCAAAGAAAATAGGCTATGAATGGTTCAGGTTTATGGGAAAAAATTCTATCCTCTACTAAATTCTATACTGTAGTCTTTTGAGGAAAGCCAATGAAATATAGCTGTGGGGTTCTTTATATGGAAAAGGAGGCAGGGGAGACCGAGTGACAGAAAAAGATTAAGAAACCAAACAAGCAAGAAGTAAAGAAAAAAAAGGATAACAAAGGCAAGAAAAGCTACATACATATACTGTCGTCAGCAGTATTGTAATTATAGAGACAGAGTACAGATGCATCATGTCTGATGTGTGTCTGTTGTGATGTCGGAGTCTCAAAGTATTTGTGCAAATCTGTCTGTTGTCTCTGTTCTGCCACTGTGATGTTTTGAGTGTTACTGTCAAGATTAGCTGTTTCTGTTAGAATTAAGATCGTATCTGGAGTGCTATGTCATCCCTGTCTCACTACCAAACCGTCTAACTCGTCCTTTGCTCTGTCTTCCACCTGTTTCCTGCTGTCACTCAAGTGAATAAGTAACAAGGCAGGCAGGCTTCCAAAACCAAAACTCAAAGTGGAGAGCTGGAAATTATCTTGTGCTGAATGCTATCAATAGAATGACAGATACAGACAGTTTTTGAGCTATGCCAGGGTGCATTGAAGCAGTTCTGTGTCGCAGATTTGGCAGCAGTGTGGTACCATGGCCACACAGTTTACATCAAGATTATGACTGGTTATTCCCAAAACATGAAACATTCATCTGCATCTAGATATTACTTTCTTTAAATGGAGAGTCTGCTTGCTGGACCCAGTGTAGCTTCACTGTAATCCTTGTCTGTGCCTCATTTTAACCTGTCTTCCTCTGGCTCTCCACCTGTCTGTATTTCTGTGTAGTAAATGAAGGTGGCGTGAGACAGGCGTCTAACTCCTGCCCTGACCCAGGAGAGCCAGAGAATGGAAAACGCCATGGCAGTGATTTCAGGTACAATATGTACACAGAAACATGCACATACAGACTTTAAATGACACCTTTTGTATTCAGATGTATCTGCACACACAGGATAGAGTGCATATACATTTCCATTTTTGACTCCCTGACTTTGATTATGCATGTGTGTGTTTGTGTTCAGCATTGGCAGCGTGGTGCAGTTCAGTTGCGGAGAAGACTATGTTCTTCAAGGCAGTAAAACCATCAGCTGCCAGAGAGTGGCTGAAGTCTTCGCAGCCTGGAGTGACCACAGACCGGTCTGTAAAGGTAAGAAATAGCTCTCCACATGCATCTGCACAAGCATACAAATTACTGACACCGCAGTAACAGACACAGACACAGATGGAGAAAGAGGCAGTAATCATAAACGTAATGAAGTTAAGAAAACACTCAAGCACAGCTCCCCATGCACACTAACTCAAAATGTTGCCAGCGTGTAGCCTTGTCCACTCCTCAGCATGAGTTTGTGTTGATCGGGGCTTAGTTTACCATGGAAAAAAACCCAATTCAGTTTCAAGCCCCTGGCTATGAAATTATGAAACAAAACAGTCTATAATCCAATGTTTGCAGTGTAGCGCCTCACCAACATGCTGCGTTTGTATGCTTTCATCAGAGGAGTTACGATAGCGATTGTTCGGGACCTAGAATTACACCCTCTCATCATAAACACAATATACTGTAGATAATCTGCTTATATATACAGTACAGTGACAAAAGTGTTCTGATAATTAACACGTTTCAGACATTGTTCAGCTTCATTTACTGGTTCCAGTTTCATATCTGCCACTGTTTTAGTCTCAGACTTGCAACACACGTATGCACACACATGCATGCACAGAGAGAGTGAGACAGAGAGAGACAGCGAGAGAGCGAGAGAGCAAGAGAGAGAGAGAGAGAGAGGGAGGGAAGCGCGAGCGCAGCCGTTTGGAATCACTCCACTTTCTCATCACACACAGTGCAGCCGCGCGACCTGCTCCGTGCTGGACCGGGAGACGGACAGAGTTTGAGGCGGCAGAGCGGCGACCGCGCGGCGGGTTGGAAACTAACCGGACGACCGCTGCTGGCAACTCCTACCGGAACTAGTGTTTTCTTGTTTTGGGTGATTTTTAAAACGTTTTTATCTTTTTTTTTTTTTTTTTCTCCTCAATATTAACTTTAAAAAGTGCACAGGGGAAGATGCTGTTCTTGTGTCTGCATCTACATCTGATGGAGCAGATGATGTGATAGAGTAATGGAGGTGGTCCAGGCAGGCCATACTAGTTATCTCTGCGTGTTTGCCTATTTCTGGGTATTTCTGTTCTTTCTCTTCCTCTCTCTTCCAGAGTGCAAGCAAAGATCTCATTTGGGGACAGATGGATCTCCCTTTTTCTCTCTCTAGACAGTTTCCACTCTGGTCCTCTTATCTCTGATCCGTCCATTAAAGGCAGCAGGAGGCGGGGGCAAGGGGTGAATCAAGGCTGGTAGAGGGGAAGAACCAGAAGACTTTGGCAAACATTAAACTCTCCTCTCCTCTCATCTCCTCTCCTCTCACCCCTACCCCCTCCCCCTTTTCCTGACATTCTCTCTTTCCTCTCCTCCTGTCTGACTCATATCCTCCCTGCATTCCTTCTCCTCTTTCCTCCTCTTGTTCCTCACCCAATATCCTCTGGGTTTTTTTCTTTGTGTCTATCGTCACCCAAACTATTTTTGTTTCGGTTCTTATAAACAGTGTTGGAAGCCCTTTCCCCGTTCGTCACCATTTTACCATATGGTCATTTGACTACATCTTAAACATTTTAGCGGCATGTTTTTTGGAGCTGATATATTATTGTAAGGCATAGCTGCTTGAGCTAATATTCGCTATTTTTGGGTACAAAGTGCCAGATGATACAAGAACTTCTTACAATAAACTGAGACACACATCCCAAGTACTTCATATTTGTGGACTATTTTTTTGTAGTCCTAATACTTCTTATAACAACAAAATAATTATTATTATTCTTTTTACTTTTGAGAACGCTAGGTTGTAAGCAGTTGTAGCTGCCTATCACTGCTTGCATACAGGTAAAATGGGATTCTCAGTTAGTAGTATTCATGGATGCTAACAAATGTTATTTGGTTGTTTTGTTAGACGTTATTTTTTTTTGGACATTTTAAGTGTCAGGTCAAATTGGTGGACGATATCCCATTATCTCTTTTACTCTTCAATTTAAACAATATATTAGCCAACTAATGTTAGCATTGGTTCAATTAACGACAACAGTTACACCTTGTTAGTGTAATTTTTTTAGCAACAACTAATCTTAACATAAGAACCCTTTTTAATATAGTAATGTGTAAACACTAAAACTAGGCTAAGTTTGAACTTAGGAGCAGCTGGTGCTAACGGCTCCTGATGTTCTTCAGTTCTTTGCTATGTCACTGTGTAACTGTATAACAGTTAGGGAGAGAGTGATGGAGGGAGAAACAAAGGTATGACGGAGTTGCATAAAGGCTGACCGTTCACACTGCCCCTCCTGTCAGTTAGCAGCTGGAGCTGACACCGGTACACAACAGAGCCTCTTACACACACTTTAAACACAGCCAGAATCCCACAACTTCTCAGGACCACATTTAGAGCTGCATCAGCAAGACGGGAAACTAAAGGTGTGTGTGTTTGAGAGAGAGAGAGAGAGAGAGAGAGAGGGAAGGCCAGTGTTTTTCCTGTGCTCTGATAGTGGGAGCTCTCTGTGAGTGCAGGGCTGTGCTGTATATGGGCCTGACCTGTCTGTGTAGATGGAAGTAAAGGTGAGCTGAAGACACAAAGACTGTCTTTTCACTGATGGCAGCATTGTATTAACATAAAACAGGTATTTTAATGTACTGTAGGTTGCTTAATCGAACATTAAATTGACCAGTACTGTTCTTGGGAAGCCCTTCACTTAAATCGACAAATGCAGCACGTTGATAAGACCACCAAACCACTGACTGACTAGCCCAGTGAGAGAGGAGAAGCCTGGTGTCTGACAGTGTGTGTCGTGAGATCTCACAACTGACCTCTCTGTGTTTCTGGTTGTCTCTCATCGTTCCTTCGTCACTCTCTCTGTCTATTTGATTAATCCTCTAGATTAGCTGGTCAATGTCACCCACCCTCCAACTCTTTCTCGCTCTCCCATCTCTTCTCTCTCATTGTGTCTTTCTCATCATTATTTGGGCTTACCTGCCCACAGTTGCTGCTGGGGACTGAGGATTTAGTTTGTCCTGCTCCAGGAGATCACTTTCCCCTCCAAAACAATGATTAATGATGCACAATTTTTGAGTAGGCTCATTACCTCCTCTCATCAACAAGGCTCTTACCTTTCCCTGTCGGGTCCTCTTTTTATTCACCTCTGTCTCGAGTGGATGTTGTGGGGGGGGCGGGGTGTGAAAGGTGTCGGCTGACAGATTAAACATGTTAAAAAAACAACAGCAAAGAAAAACTTGTATACACTTGTAGACATGAAGAATAGTATTGTAACAACTGCCTGCAGATAATTCTATTCTCTCTCCCATGGATCAGAATCAGAATCAGAATCGGGTTTATTGCCAAGTAAGTTTTTTTGCCTTAGTGCATTGGTGCATAAGAATCACAAAAAAATCAACTTTTGCTTTACTTTTTAAATATAAATAAAGATAGAAAGATCTAAAGCTGTACAAGAATGATATTTACAATATTTGTTCCTGCCTCTGTAGAATTATCTGTAGACTTTTCCCAAGTGTCACTCCACCTGAAATCACACTCAGAGCTGAGTGCTGAGGTTGTTAAGGGGGACAACAACAAAAAACTAGCAAACAGTGTGACAGACCTGTCACTGTCACCATGGATACTTGCCTTACTTGCCCAGCTGTCAAAATTACATTATGTCGTGTTTCATGTAAATATTTAAATGTTAAAAAAAAAGTTAAATCAAATGGCTGTGTGTGTTGTCATGGTGTTGCTTGTAGTGACAAACCCAAAGAGCATTCTTTGATTTTTATTGATGAAATTCAAGAGAAATGTGAGAAAGGCTGTTTTGTCCTCAAGTTAGGTTTACTAAAGTGTGTGACAGTTGGCATTTGTTTGCATGCTGCATCTTCTGTGCAACTTTCCATTCATGTGCACATGTCCATGTCCAAGTGTGTGTTGCTGTGTTTTATCAGGGCTGGTGAGTCTTTCTTTAGCTTTTATAAGTTGAGAGTATTGCTGAGTTATACATCTCCATTCGCCCCCGACAGCCTCCAAGGTAAACACGCCTGTAAGCCTCGGCAGCCTCGGCTCTGTGTAATGTTAGCTTTGGGTCTGGCTGTCGCACATTGCTTGAGTTAACGCTAAGGCTTCTGACTGTGCCCAGGACTTAGCATGAGCGCTAACATCAACACCATAAGCCCTTACCACGTAATTAAAACAAAGTCAATTTCCAACACGACCCACATTTTCATCTGCGACTCCACAGGCTCGCCAGGAACCTGCGGTGATGGCCTGTTGTGATGATGTTTAAAGCAGAACCCGTTAAGTATTTGCTCGGGTTACCTTGGATAGGTTCTCTCACACTGAGAGGATTTGTAATGGGATCCTAATCACCTATTCCCCTTTAAATTCTTCTTTTCAGAAATCGCACTGTTAGCTGATAGCTTTCTGTGTAAACTCTGTTTACTTTAGCAGTTTTTGCTGTGGGTTGTACTGGAGCTTATGGAGATGCAAGCAATCTGAGTCGATGTGTTGTCTGTGAAAGCGATTATTAGGTGCCAAGTGTCAGAGTCAGCACATCAGTCTGTTGGGTTTTGTGTTTGGGGCAAAGTGCGTGTAGAATGTGCAGTGTGTTGATCACAAGGATCAATACACTGCACAATTAATGTCAGTTT
>NW_023340268.1:9877574-9881478 GCF_004916995.1 Morone saxatilis
AGAGAGAGAGAGAGAGAGGGCGTCTGTCATGTTAAATGCCAAAGTCGTTTGTCATGTCTCCCTTCACTAGGCTTCAGACTGTGGCTGGAGACACATACTTTAACATAAAAACCAATATTCACTGGGTGTGGGTCTGTGTGAGTGTGTATGCATGTGTGTGTGTGTGAGAGAGAGAAAGAACCAGAAAGAGGTACTTTAACACCTACAGTAACTTATAATCACTGAGATATAGAACTGAAAGAGAGAAAAAAGTAGGGGCAGAGAAAGTAAGGGCACAGGAACAGAAGAAGGAGAGGAAGGAGGCAAGGAAAAGCTGAAAAATGTCACACCTACTCTTTCTGCTTAAATTATAGCTTCTGTGAAAGTAAAACTCACTAGATCCTTCACAAGACATTAGCATATGAACACCACCTAAAACATTTTTTGAAGAAACGTATTTAATATTTGGAACATAACTCATAGAGAAAAAGAAATGTTAAATTGAACCATTTGAAACTTTCCCATTTTAATCTTTCTGTAAGAAAACACTGAATCCAGACACACCTGGAGGATGATTTTGTGATATATGTTGTCGTATAGGAAAACTTTATTTCTATTGGCTGTTTTCCATGTGTAAGTCAATGTGCAAAGTCAGCTACAGAGTAGCATCTTGGGAGTCTGTAGAGCCTCAATATCTTGCTCTGGGACACCTGAGCAGTGCAGATGCTAGTCAGCTGTGAGTCCTGCACCCTTGCCCTCTGGATAAAGGACACGGTCTAACCACAAGCCTTGACTTCTGCCCGAGGTTTCTCTTGTGAACCGGACACACAGGGGGACCGACTTTAATTAAGCACTTTGTGAGAATGACAGCACACATCCTTGTAAGCAGCCAGGATATAACCTGGCCAATACAGTTAGGACTGTCTTACTTGGGCTCTGATTGGTCCCTGCCAATCAACCTTATTATCCAACTCATTATCAGAGATATTATAGTGCTGATACCCTGTGATTGGCTCTACAAAATTGTTCATGTCTGCTGGGGATTCATCATCACTAAATACTTTATAATGAGCAATTAAATATAGCTACTGACATTAAGCCAATCAAGTCTTGCACTTACCTGCCTGCGATGATGGGCTAAGCCTCCCCTAAGGGAGACTGCCAATGACATTAAAAGTGATGTTGTCCCCTGAAGCAGTGAATGGTTAAAAAGAATGACCGCTATCACTGGGAAATAGAGCCATCAGACCACAGACAGCAGGACTCTTTAAAGGAAAAGTATGTGGGCAGGGTGAGACACTTTCACCGAGCTAACGTAGCTTCTGAGTAGCAGGTGTGTGTTGTTAAAGCTCTATTGAATTTAAAACACAGTGGCTGGTATTCCCAGCACGAACTGTTCAGTGAGCAACTTTTTTGACAAAGCCATGATAAAGTGCACCATCCTGCTCCATGGTTGTTGCTAAGTAACTAGTACTTCTGTGTTAGTTGATCTGTGTTGTTTTAAGCAATCTCACAATGGAGGGCACTGTTACTACAGCATGGTCCCCTAGTACAAGCAGCATAAACTCTGTTTGTGCTACTCTATGCTAAAAGGGAAACAGTAGAAACAATTATTCATGATATGTATTGTTCACAGTTCTTGACATTCTTGACATCTACTTCCAAACATGAATGTTATTAAGATAACAATATATATGACAATATGACAATAATATTGTTGGGATAGAAGACACAATTTTTTCTGTGTATTACTGTATCATTGCTATGCACTATATCTCTCTCCTACTTGGTGAAACAGAAATACACCCATCTTCAAAACGACCATAAATCCCTGGATAACACACTGAGGTTGCTTGAAGGACAATATACATGTTACACAGGAATCATATCTTTGACAACAAATGCTAAGGTTTTATTTGAGCTGTATGCCAGACTCACTCAAAAAAGTAAACAGAAAATAAAACCCACAGTTGTAAACATTGCAAATATACCTTTAAAGCTTGAAATAGGGTGCTTTGGTGGTGGTGGCTTAGCTGAAAAACACAAAAAAGAACATAGAGACTACTCCTCTATTTTAAAACCTATTCACAAAAATCAGTTTCCCCTTAGGGACCGAAATCCAATATTGAAATTCCGAAAATAAAAATGCCCCAGAGGCAAGCAAGGAAGGCTAATCTAAAGCTAATAGACTGTGAGTAGAATAAACTTGCTTGCTGTTGTCTAGAAGTGGTCTGTGGCTGGCTCCTGAATAGGTTTTATTTTCTAGCTTTGTTGCCGAACACACTCTTTTACCCAGAAGGGTTTATAATAATGGCAATGGAGACATGTCCAATCCAGGTATCTGACACATCTGGCTGTGTTACACTGAATGCAAGCATGCGTTTCCAATTAATTTGTACAAATTTAGCGGAGCAGGCTTAAGCTTGATAAACACAGCACAATCTGGAAGGGGAGCTACAGCAGGACTACATTGCTATAGTATAATATAGTATCAGCAGGTGGGCTGATGGTGGGCTTCAGTAATAGCCAGTCACATCAGCTCAGCCTGTCTTCTTTATAAGCAGCGGTTAGCCCCTCAGAGAGAACCTGCCTGCCAAAAACTTTTTTTTATCTTTTAAGGTTAGTTTTAAAGAGACACTGGAATTCCTGATAATGCATAATGATGCAAACCAAGTATTTTTAGAGATATCTATCCAGACTACAGCTGCAGAAAGTTATAGTACAATAAAACATTTCTAGCATTATTCTCATTCGACTATATTTCTGTTTACTAAAGGGTATGCTCAGAACAATTTGCACTGTATAAACATGGAACCTGTGTTGCTTACCACTTCACTGTGTAGAAAAACACAGGGGGTTGAGTACCAATTTAGAAAAAAAAAATTTAATTAAGGTACCCACAATGTTTGAAGAGGTGGTCTGAGCTGGTGGAAATGCCAGTGCATTTCATTCCAAAATATGTAGGCCAACAAAATTGTGCTGTATCTGCATAAACACACCACTCCATCCACCCTGGCGCAAGCGTGTTCATTTTAAGCCACAGAATTACCAAACAGCGACCAAAAAGCCTCTGGGCCTCTGTTTGCACCGCCACTGGCATTGTGGGTGCGTGAAAATTTTGGAAGGAGTTCAACAGGTAAGCTAGAGCGAGAGAGCAGAGCAGCCATGTTTGTGTTTCATTACATGTACATTTGATCTTCAGCCAGAAAACACTGTGTTCTTTAAAGTACAGTGTCCTTATTTAGCCTACTTTGCTACGTCCTGTAAAACAAAAATGGAATGAGAGAAAGGCTGTGTCTAGCTGAACACTGCTCAAATTTGACCTTTACATCCGGACCAGCCAATAGCTAAAGTGGGAACTCATGAATAACATTGAGAGAGAGGCAATCTGTCAGGAAGCATCAAGCCAGCTAACTTATTAAAGGGTCACTTCTGTCAAAACACTTAAATACAGCTAAATGTGTCTTTTGGAAGATTAGAGAGAAAATAAAGTAAATGTATCTTGAAAACGTGCCCTTTATATCACATCAGTGAATCAATAGAAAGAGACAGAGAGAGAGGGAGGGAGCGAAAGAGTGGTAATCACTTTATTAGATACAATAAAACAATTACAAAACTAAATAAAAATAAAAACTACAAAAACAGCCATCAAATCACAATGTCCTTCTGTCCACTCCTACAACACTTTATGAGAGAGAGACAGAGAAAGAGACAGAGAGAGACAGAAATGCGAACGCAAGAGAAGAAAATCGAGTGAAGGGAGAGGAAGAGGAGAAGACGGAGAGAGGAAGAGAGAGCTCCAACTAGTGGCACATTTGGAGACTTAACTGCAGAGGCACTGCACCGGACACAACAGTATCGCGCACAGGCCCACATACCAGACCAAGGCGTCTCCTCGTGATGATACGATAGAAAAAAACAAAGA
>NW_023340268.1:9881503-9894975 GCF_004916995.1 Morone saxatilis
GTGTGTGTGTGTGTGTGTCAACTCCAGGGGAGTTCAGTTGATCTGCCTGAATATACTGACTCAATGAAAGGTTACTGCATGTCAACCTGATACACACACACACACACACACACGCACATATGTTCATTTCAGGAAACAGGAAAGAAAGACAGAGAGAAAAATGGTAAGAAACTCAAGTGTACAGCCACTGTACAACAACTACAATAAATGTCTGTCTGTCTCACATTTGTGTGTGTGTGTGTGTGTGAGTGTGTGTGTGAAGCCATTAAAGCTCCAACCAGAGCAAGGGCCATTGGAACGCTGTGTGCCAGCTTAATGATGTCATCAATCATTCTCTGTGTCCATTGGTCAATCTATCTGCTGCTGTAGGCAGCCCGTTAGAACAGCCGGTTCGGCCTTTCTGCAAAAGCTTCTGATCTCTAATCTGACTCAACACTGTGATCTAACTTCAGTGTGAACACATGAACTTTATACAAAGTTGGCTGCAGTTTAGTTTACTCGTATGTGTACATTTTCTGACTTTGACTTTTTCATTCAAACTTAAATTTGTTAGTTTTGTTGGTATCATACAAAACTGTCAAACACACTCCAGACAAAGGGGTACCTGTAATTAAAAATGAACATGATAACCTGACAAGTAATATTTGTATCCTTGTTATTGACACAAAAATAGAAGATACCCCCTAACCCTTTCTGTCAAAATTATGATTTGAGGTTTTCATTTTGAGCTTACCCATCTAGTTGGTTACACATCATCCTTGTCAAAGTTACTTTAATAAGAAATTTCCTTTTATGGGGATGTTCCTTTAATAATTAATATACTTTAATCATGAAGTTCCTTTTGTTGGAGAAATTTCCATCATAGTGAAGTTAACTATTTTTAAATATCACCTTACACTTAGCTTGTAGGCATTTTGTGATGGACTGGTAGATTATATACAATGTCACAGAGGAAAACCATTGATTGATTCCTGAGTTTATGAGCTCAGAAAATTCTCTTCATTGAAAGCTGGGTGATGTTTACTTGTTAGAGGGGATTAGACAAACCACGAGTAACATATTTGCAAAAAAACATCCAAAGCTTCAGCTGCTTATAAACCATTACTGGGAACAAAGGTATATTTGTACCAAGCTGGCCCAGTAGCATGCCATTTCCAAATCTGCCCATGAATTGTGTACTTTTGAAAACTCATCCGTATGATTCGATTTTCTTTTCTATTTGATTTACCTCTCCCCCAATTCTGTTTATGCTCTCTGGTTGGGGTGCAGGGTCAGGCATGTAATCTGGAACAGGTAGGGGTTAAGTGTCCTTGGTATGCTTCAGCAGGTATTACTGTATGGATGATTGAACTTGAGCCCTCCACTGGGGGGACGACTCACTAACCGCAAAGGCCATCCTGCTGAGAAAGCAGCAAAGTTATAGACCTTGAGTCCGACTGAAGGAAACACTTATGAGTCTCTGCTATGCTAGAATGGAGAACCAAGTCAAAACATTGTGAAGCTGAACACCAATAAAATTCAGATTCAAAAAACATTTCTCCCAGCAACCTTCCCAGTGCGTATGGGCCGTGTCAGTTATGTTTTGAAGCCATAAAACTTTGGAGAACTGTGACCAAGGGCATTAGAGCGACAGTAGGTTTTGGCAATGTGATCCTTGCCTGAAACATCATTTAATTTTGGTCCGCATCCCAACGGTTTATGCGAGTATGCATGTTTGTGTATTTGTGTGTTAGAGCGAGAGCGAAAGTGAGAATCCTGGGGGAATCCAGTTGATCTGAATATATAAACTCTTCACACACACACACACACACACACACACGCATTCTCACTTCAGTTCCTGTCTAAAGCATTCAGTTAATCTCGCTTGTGATTCCAACAATATGCTTTTAGTACGAGATAGACCTCATCAAAATTTTTAATTTGATCTAGAATTCATTATCGCTTCAATGATAGTGTGGCCCTTTTGGCTTTGAGCCCTCTATACTGTGCGCCAGTATAAATAATGATGAGAGGGAGAGAAAGAGAGAGGGAGAGAAAGAGATACGGAGAGGGACAGAGATACACAGACTGAAAGAGAGGCTAACAGAGAAAGTGAAACAACCATTATGAAAATATTTTTATGCATAAAAGACATGCATTCAGATTCTCACTTAAAGGTGCACATTATGTTTATATTAACAATGAATTAAATGACAATGTATAATGTAAAAGGTGTCACTCTTAGTGATAAAGCCACAGAGAATTAGCACCCAGTTGTGCACCTCTACGGAGCTTTTAAACATCTTTTAGCTAATTGTTTTTTGTTTTCCAGCCTACAAACTCACCAATTTAATTTCTAGCCTCAGCAAGCAGATTTTTTATGTGAAATATCTCTGATAAACCCACTTTATCCTACCTGCCCAGGCAGCAAACTGCGGACGAGCAATTTTAGCAACTTGCCAGCAGTGTAGCTGCTAAAGAGCCAGATATGTTTCTTTACACATGGCAGAAACCAAAGCGGCACTAAATAAAAGAGGAAATATTGGACTAATACGCATCAGGTTGTCAGAGAGAAAAACTCCACATGAATGCTAATGTCTGCTTGATTTGTAAATAGGCAATTGTTTGCCAGTAGGGTAGGTGAAGTAAGCAACTTTATAAGATGATAATACAGTATGCCAGTTGTGTGTACAGTTTGCAGCTGTAAAAGAACAGAAATAAAATACAGTACAGTATTATTTACAATGCATTGTAGCATTTTATTGTTGCTGTGGGGTGAGTACAAGCTAGCTACGTTTAACTACTCCAGTTACTGCTGGCTAGTTTAAGCTATAGCAACACATCAAACTTTATAAACTGATGCTGCAGCAAACTAACTATAGTGAGAAGATAAATGTAGTGGAATAAAAAAAGAAAATTTGTAATGTAGTCAGGTAGAATTAAAGTAAGTCCCTCAAAATTGTACTTAATTGTAGTACTTGAGTAAGTACACTATCGGTAGAATCCACCTCTGATCGGTGAAACATACAGAAGACACCAGCAAAAAAGGTTACGAAGAAATAGAGAGCAAGACAGATGGATAGACTCTTAAGAACAAATGATAGAGTGTAATGTAAATCATATAATGGCTGATAGGGGCTAAGACAGCGTGAATAAAAAGTACAGAGAGAAGGACAGAAAGAGAGAAAGACATGCAGGCCAAGAGATGGATGGAGTTTAATATAAATTATGAGATGTTAGCTCCTCCGGTAATTCTGGTGATAACTCTCTCCGCGCTATCGCTATAGCAACACCGTGCCCATTCTGCTGCTGGCACGCTGATGGGCCGGCCATTCGTTCAGGCCACGCTGATTGAGCTGTCAACACACACGCACGTACACACACTGTTACAAAGACACACACACTCTTTGAGACATGCAGATAAATCATTTCTCACGTGCAACTCAAACACACACACACACACACAGACACACACACTTCATCCCTATCAGTTTATAAATTGCAGTGAGTTGTACACAAGAGAAGGTCAACCGAAGCTGCATTGAGAATTAGAGAAACAAGCATCACCTGGGTTCAGTCAGGGGGAACTCAGGCAGCGATCCAGAAGACAGAGAGACAGGGAAACACAGAGAAACAGACAGAGAGACAGACAAGAGGCATATAGGGTTTTCTCTAAGGGGTCTTGTACTTGTTCTGACACTCTTACAGCACCTCACGGACACACCCCATTACACACACAAAGAAACACACACACAAACACACCGTGGTATGATTCTTTTACTTGTCCCCTGCCTGCATTTGAAGTCACAATAGCAGCCAGGAGTGTGTTTGTAGGAGTGTGAGTGCTTAAAAGTATGACTCTTTATGAACTGTGTGCATTGTATATACAGTGATGTGTGTTTGGATGCATGCCCTTGTGAGTGCTCTCATGTATTTTCACACGCAAATTCTTTTGTGACACTACTAATTATGTGTGCATGTAAAATATGTGTGACTGTTTGTGCACATCTGCCTGTTTGTAAAATGCGACCATAGGAGCATTCATGCTCATGTGCTTTTGTTTTGTGTGTGCGCGCGCGGCTGTTAACTGTACGTGTTCCTGCGGCCTGCCGCTGAACAAACTAATTAAGGAACAAACACTGCTTCAAACCAACCAGAAAATTACCTCCCAACTCTAACAGGACGACCCAAGGACAGACAAGCAGGTTCTCTATCACATCCAGTCAGAGCACACAGCCTAATAAAGGCTTGGTTGGTTTATCGAACAACTAGCATGTGTCATTTTTAACACCCCGCTGAGTGTAGCTTCAGAGTTAGTGTTGACATATAGTACTATTCTCCTATGGATTCACATAGAGAATCTGCTCTCAAACCACACAGTTGTGCACTTTTACACTGCTGGTCATCCAAGTCTAATTTCATTGCTCGAGCAGATATAGGCCATGGTATCTGTTATGTCATCGTGTGATATCTAATGTAAGATCTGTGTTCCCCGTGTTTTACTTTATTTTAAAATGGATGTAATTATTACCCAGCTAGTAGTTGGAATTGGTTGACTTTCAACAGATTTTGAGAGTAAATTGCTGGTGAGTGTCTCTATCAGTCAATACTAGCTAATCCTGTGGTATTTCACAGCCAATAGCTTCCAATTAAGTCCTGCTATCGAGGGAGATGTCGCTGACAGTATCAATAACATCTTTCTGACCTTCTGTTCCTCTTTCTGTACTGCACTTGAGTCTTCTCTTCTCTTTCTGTCACCAAACTCTAAGAAATTGTATTTGTGTCACTTTAAGCTGTTTTTAGTAGACTGCTCCGGTGATCCACAAGGGTTCGTTAACACTGCCTACCTGAGTGGCGCGTGTGCAAGTGTTCCATATTACCAATTACATTATGCTATATTTTGCTGGTGGCTTTTTTTGCTCAGAATCTCCAGCTAAGCGTCACCTAAATGGTTTCATTATAAAGGTAATTGTCTCTCTGTTGTAGTGCAGTGAATCCACAGTGCACCACTGCTGCTGCTAATACCACTGCTAATTCCACAGTCGCCACTAATAACAAGGACATTGTGTTTTTTCTCTTTACAGTGAAGACATGTGGCAGTAATCTTCAAGGGCCGTCAGGAACCTTTACATCTCCTAACTTCCCAATTCAGTATGAGAGCAACGCACAGTGTGTGTGGATAATTACTGCTTCAAATCCCAATAAGGTAAGTCTCCTTCTCTCCCTCTTTGTGTCTCCGGCTCTCTGTCAAACAAACTCTCAAATTCAAATTGTTGTTAATTAACAGATATCGCTCATTAATCATTTTGGAACTAAAGTGGTAAATAACTATTTGATCTGTTTATTGCTTTAAATTATAGCCTAATGTCAACCAAACCAAACCAAACATCAACTGCTCAATCAGTTGTAAAACAAGTATTTTAAAGTATGTCTTTGCAGAATATCTCTCTTCTGGTACATGGGGCTTTATGCTCCACAACTTATGTGCATGTATTATTATGTGAATGCATATTTGGAGTCACACTATTTCGCGTGTATGCTGCAGTTTCATTACTCCCTGCAAGTGTACTAAAGCTATAAAAAGAGAAGTGTTAGGGGTGACAATAATAACTCCCACCAAAAGGGGAACTTTAAGCCTACAGGTAAATGATGGGAAGGAAGTGGGGCTTATAAAATGTTAAATAAGCAATAACAGCATTGGCAGAGCAAGAGTGGGGAGTGCACATCGTCTTAAAGTCCTCATTGTAAAAAGTGTGTCGGATATACAGTATGCTGTAGTGAGACAGTACGTCATGTTTGAGTGTAGCTCAAGTTGTGCGCCTGAACTAGCTCACAGGCACTTCTCCATGAGAATTTTATGCATTCAGTGTAATTTTTAATTGATATAACACAGCAGTTCTTACAGGCATTTACAAAGTTAGTTTAGCAGCATTTTTACATAATTAAAATGTGCTGATAATAATTCATGTAGGAGGTACTGTAAATTATATGCTAGTCAGAGCATATCAGTGTCTAATTCTGTGAGATTGGTTAATCCTGCAAAGGGGCAGACGATAGGCTGTAGGTTAGATGGATAGTTGCGATTGGTCGCTTTATGTCCCAGGAGAAATCTGATTGGTATTCAGGAGACACATCCTTATTCCACTCAGGGTCACTGTGGTGACCGCTCTGTCGTCAATGGCAACACCTGCGTCAGCACTGTAGGGACACACATACACATATGCGCACAGTCACACGCACACTGACACACTTTCACATACATGTTTGCTCAAATAAAGGCAGTAGATCTTTTAACACCCATGCAAATACACACACACTCACACAGTTTTTGGCTTGGTACTTGCTCAAAACCACTGTCTCTCTCTCTCTCTTTCTCTCTCTCCCCCTTACTCTCACACACAACTGTCTGTGTCACTGCCCAAGGCCTGTGTTTTATGGCCTAGAGCAATACATTCTCTGTTGAAGGCTACAATGTGTATGTGACTGTTGAAGGCTATAGTACTAATGTCCTTTTGTCTGCACCCTGTGTGTGTGTGTTTGTGTGTGTATTAGAAGTTGAAAATGAATGTGTATGTTTTATGTATGATTATGGATATTGCCAAACACATTGCCCTAAATGAAGACCAGATGAAGTTAAGCTACATCAGGTCATTTTTACAGCCCTTTATCTTTAAAGGCTTTACCTTATCATATACTTTAATGTTCTATATGTCATGAACCATACTGAATCACATGCATGTCTTTTATCACAGTACATCATATATACAATATGTCCTGCATCATACTGAATCATAGATATGTCATGTAATACATTGCCCCACACAGTATACATGTCTTATACGACACTTCATCAAACTAAAGGTCTTCACTGTAAATTTGTACGGTATCTGACTTGAAGTGGATGGACATAATACACGTACCACATAAACCACAATGTAACTGGTTCAGCTAATACGGCTGACCATTCTTTCTTTCCCACTTTGCTCTCGCCCTCGAAATAATTATAATTAAAAAAAAGAGACAAACACAGAGACAAACCCATACTTGAACACACATTGGAAATTAGAGCTCAGTCCAAATGGTTTACACCAAGTGCTGCCTTAAGCTGATTTTAAGATAGTACTGCACTCAGCTCTGTTACCTGCAAACTAGTGTGGAAAACTGACTGAGCAGATAAAATAACTTTTAAAGATCACATTCAAAAATTCACTCATTAAAAGAGTCTTATGTTTCCCTCTTGGAACTGTGGCAATTATTTTTTTCAGTGGCAAAAATGCACATGGAGACAGTAAAAACCTAAATAAAAATTTGTTTTAGTTAATTAGTTAAATTAAGTGTGCAGCATAAGTCAAAGAGAAACTTAATATCCAGCATGGATGGCTTCTGCCTCAACTCTATAAAAATAATAGCAATCTGTAACATTAAGCCACATCCTAGTAAAAAAGTTGTTGTGTCTTAATCTCCTAAAGATGCTTATGAAGATTATGTGTTTTCAAAGTCAACCCGACCTGGTCAGAGCTGGTATGCAAATTGTTTTTTATAACATATCTGACCTGCATGTCTTTGGAAATATACATATATATATATATATATATATATAGTACCCCTGGACTATAGTCACATTGATCAGTTATAGAAATTGTGTAAAACCCCGATGTATTCAAGCAGGGGTACCTGTAAAGAAGAACATGGGAGGGCATGTCGATATTTAAATCTAGAAACTGATATTTAAATCAACATTTACAGAAGGATGCTTTAAAGTTGGTGGAGCCAAAAGCATTAATCAATCAATCTGAAGGTATACTTTTAACTACTACTTCAGAGCGTTATGATTTAAAGGAGCAACCTAAGTATTATTATTCTGAGAAGAGCTATACTTAAAGCCAATATCATACATTTTAGTACACATTTATTTAATGAAAAAGGGGGATCAAAGATTATAGAGGCTTTTAATATATCGGAAAATAAATCACATGAATTACTTTATCCATATATCATACAATGCTGACTTTGTAATAATCAGTTTCAAGGTTACAAAAATACATGGTTTGGTATACAGACATTGGTCACTTACCAGTTAAGGCTTAGCTCCCCATTAGTTTTAAGGGAATTTCAGTCTATGTAGGTTCAGGTTGGTTCCAGAATTCACATCCCCCGTTCCATGGGTAAAGTAGTGTCGCACCAGGAAATTGCAGATTCAGAGACACATCTAGTGGAGTCAAAGGTAATTTACTAGTTCAAAAGCAGGCTTATGTTGGGCAGGTGGTCGAGGCAAACAAACAGTGGGGAATTGGCAGGTAAACAACAGGTAGCAGGCAAGAACAGAACGAGAGCATCGATGATCTGGCGAACTCCAGTAAAAACCTGTCCTCAATTAGGAGGCTGATGGGGGAGTGAGGGGTAGCTTAGTGGGCGAGTGAGTGGGCAGTTGATCTCCTGAGGGGAGAAGGCAACACGACACACAAACACACACTGAGACCCGGAAAAGAGCGAGAGTCTGAGGCTGAAAAAAAAGGGTGATGGTGCAAGCACCACAACACGTTCAGAGAAAGGGAATAGTCCCAACTGAGCCGGCCTCTCCCACTTGCAGAACATCTCTTTTTTTTATTGCTTGTACACGTCTCTCCCTATTTCATCCTTTACTCCTTTTCTCTCATTCTCCCTGTCTCATCCCTCTTTTTCTGTCTTTTTTACACTGCCCATCCCTCCTCCTCCCTCACTCCCAGAGGCTCTGTCCTCAGAATTACCCAGATTCTTCATTAAAGAGCTCAGCCTGAAACCATCAAATTACTATGGAGAAAGAGAGGACGCAGAGAGGGAGGGAGAGGGCACTTGAGGGGAAAAATCTGTTTTTCACTGTTTCTCCCGTATCGCTCTCTCCATTGCACCCATTCTCACACATATTCTACATCTCTCACTGTCTCCTTCTCATACTCTGAAGGTAAAGGGACGCAGGGTTTCTATAGCTCACACTCTCTTCTCTTTGTCTCTGTTAGACCCATTCCTTCTATCCCTCTCTTCCTCTCTGACTGCCTACCACTCTGCTCCTTCTCTCTCAGGTTAAGTGTTAATGGGGTTCTATAGCTCTCTGATGTTATTGCTTCATTTAGTTTTGGCAGAATGAGCCTTTAGAGCCAATTCATTCTCTCCTGTTCTCATTTAACCTTGGGGGTGGCATGACGGGATGGCCATTACTAGACTTTTCTCTTCTCTTCTCTTCTCTTCTCTTCTCTCAAAAAACAGACTTTACTATACATCTTTTCATTTTCCCCATCATTTAGTTTCTTCTTTTGCTGTTCCCCTGTTCCCATCTTCTGTGATATCAGCTAGTCAAAGCACTTTCTTCAAACCATGTGTTTATGATGCATGAGATAAGATGAAAGTTGTGGTAACATCATTTCTACTATTTTTTTAGTTCACTAACACAGCTGGACGCACAGCTAGCACATGCAAATGTGATATCTTGCTCTGTTACATGAAATGACAGCATTAAGTATGAACTGGCTTTGCGTCACTTCATACACATTTGCATGCACAGTGTAATGCATAACCCATGAATACAAGAAGACCACTGCAGTGTTGCCATGCTGCATATCTAGTTAACACCACTATGATAAACACAGAGAAAAAGTAATACTACAGCTTTGACTGAGAAGGGGAAGTTACACATTTGGGTAGGCTTTTACAATTATCTTAAGGCCTACAGAAACCAGATGTACACACTGAAGCCATGAGGCAGAAAGACAAAAGACAACAACAACAAAGCACTGCACTGGCGTCTTTTGCTTGCTGTTAGTCATTAAAATAGCCTGCTTCTGCATCTTTTTGACAGCATGAACAGCGTAGCATTTTTTATCAAGCTAAGGTTAAGAAATGTTAAATATTTGGAAAAAGAGCATTATGATTCAAATAAATTTTTTCAGCACAGTAGGTGCATAGCAACCATAAAAAAGCCATGCATAGCCTTTTCCTACAGGTTCCTGTTCTGAGTTGGTATCTAAAAAGGAGGCACCTGGTGGATTCAGCTCAATGAAACAGAAGTAGGGGGAAAACACTAAGTTGCTACAAACTCCGGCCATCAGTCTTCATCAGCTAAAGCCCGACTCTTCTCACAATGGCACAATTTATACAGTCTAGGTGGAAGCACATTCAAGGGGAGCGGATGGCAGAGGGTTTACTGTAATACTGTCACAGACAATCTATTATTCCCTGGCCCTGTCTGTGCCCTCTTTACATCACTGACTGTGTGGCTCACCAGGTGTTTCAGATATTCCTAAAGTAACTGTATCTTCAAGGTTTCCCTAGATTGTATTATGGTATGGGTAAGGAGGAGCCTCCCCCACCTTATTGTCTCCACGACAACCAAGGGAAGTGCTTTATCAAGCAGAAATCCAATTCTGTCGCCTCATTGGCTAGGAGCCATAGATGGATGGAAAGAAGGAATGCAGCAGCCAATTAGAAAGAAAGAGACGATGAGGGTGACAGTAAGAAAGAGGGAAAGATAGAGAGAGGCAGGATAGATGGAGGGAGAGAGAGGGAGATCGATGTTTCCATGAACACCAACCTATTAGAGGAGAGGAAAAATATGTAAAGTGTTCAGTTTCATCTATCACGCACACACACACACACAGACTACACTTAAAGAGATACAGAACGCACACATAAACACTAAGTCACACTCTGTCAGTAATGAGGTTCCAATCTAAGTTGACTTCAGTACAGCATTCACATTCATAGACACACACATAGGCACAGTGTAATGTAGTTATATTCTGGCTGTGTTTAATGCTGTGTGAACAGTGCTGATGTGGCATTAGGGTGCTCTGTAAAGGACATATACAAGGAGATAGATAGACGTTTGTCTGGTCTGTTTCCACCACAGTACCAAAGATGGCTGCATGGTCTCCATTACATAGCCAACTAACTAAACCACATCACCAGCCATCATTTCCAGCAGGTTACATCATATGACACACTCAGTAACTGCTCATCTTTTATTTTATTTTTTCAGCAGATTTTTTGGGGATTTGTTGATGCTTTCATTTTCATCACCCTGTTTTGTTAAGGCTCCCTTTTAATCATTTTATAGGCCAGAGATCATTTTCTGCCTTTTTGGCAAAAAAGCAGTGTTGAGGAAATAATCCCCAGTGCATGTTCAAATGTAAGCCAAATACCAACCAAGGCAAAGTTTCTCTTTCCAGACAGGCAGATGAACTGCAGCTGTAGTAGCGCAGCGTCGAATCACGGTTGTGGCTTAATATGAACCTTCGGGAATATTTTCCACTAGTAAAGCACTGTCTGAAGTTCTTCATTAAATGCAGGGCTGGTGTAAAAACTACATTCATGAAACCACATGACATGACGCAGATCCAGAGGGATTTGTTTGATAACATGTAAAACACACAAATACATATATTCTCTTCTCAAATTATAATTTTGACTAGTTCAACCAGCACATCGCTTTTATGATTATGGACTGCTTTGGGGGACAGCGATGTGCTCTGCTGCGAGTTCATGAGAATCAGAAGATAAAGTCACATGTACAGCTAAATTCTCATACAAACTGGCATAGTAAAACTTTAATATAAAGTAATATTCCTTCAGTGTTAGTACCAACAGGATAACTACCGAAGGAGCTTGTTATTGCAACAAGGAATGTGCAACATGAAAAAGTATGCAACATGGTATTACACTATAACAATCATAATAATTCAATCTTTAAATTCAGGGTTTAGTCTTACCTGTAAATAAAACATGTAAAACATACTTTACATATACTGGTGTACATTATTTATTGTCAGACCTGCTGTTGTGTTGAAAGCCTGTTTTGGGCTTATAAGAATATTGTGATAAGTGTGAAAATGGTGACTATGTAATCACAGAAATAGACACATTAATCTCCACAAAGCTGTGCCTGTCTGTATAAGCGAGTGTGTTACTGTGTGTGTTTAAGTGCTGTTGTGTCTTTGTGCATGTGTGTGCTTGCCAAAGACAGTTTAGCAGGTTTGTAGGTGATTCTTTAATCCAGTCTGCTGGCTTACATGCTGATAAGACTGAGTCAGCATTGTGGGCAGATCACTGCTTCATCTTTGCAGCCCCCCCACCCAATTTAACCGTTCACTTCAGGTGATGGTGGTGTTGGTGCTTTCCAGTTTTCCAATTTATGTTGGTAGGGCTACATCAGCTGTTGAATCTTATATAATGTCATACAAGAACGTAAGTCTGCTTCTGCTGCCACAAGAATAACTGACCAAGCTTTTTGATGTGAAAGAACTAAAAAAATAAATGCCAACAGATAAGCAGTTAAACAGCAGGTGAGTGGAAAAGCATGGCCACTGTTTTGTGTGCTCAGTTTTTCATTTGCTCCCTCTTTTTTTACAGATTGAATGGTTAAGGTCATGGTGAGGATAAGCTGTTTATACTTAACATGTGCACAAGTGGTATCATGTCCCCAGGTATTCAGGTTGCAGAACGTGAAGGAAAAGAAAAACATATATTTATGATGTCTGACTCAAACAGAATGTTTGAATACAGACTTTAAACAGATGCACATAAATAAGAAGATATGGATATTCACACACATATTCTCAGTGTTAACACACCAACATACAGGGGAGTCAGACCTGTAGGATGTTTTTGAAGTCCTGCAACAGAATATTGAATCTGGAAATCGGAAAATTCCTCACAAGGAAAGAGGAAGAGGAGGAAGGATAGGCAGAGTGAGGTTTCAGTCTTCCCCTGAGGGTCAAGCGAGAATTCTAGTTTGAAATATTCTAACACTGTACATTGCTAGCATCAAAGATGTGCTCATTATTACCCCCCATTCCTCTCTGTTGCCTCCTCCTTCTCTCCTCCCTTCTTCCATCTGCCTCCATCTTCTTCCTTCTCTTTATCTACTCTTCCCTCTCTGCCCCTCTCATCCTTTTTTTACTTTCTTCTTCATCTCCCCTCTCTCATTTTCTCTCTTCTCCTCTGCCAAATGTGTTTCTCTCTGGTCTTAGATGAAACAGAAAGTGTTGGTTTAATAATTCCTGATCAGAGTTTTGAGCTGTGCGCTGATTCTCCCAGCTTCGAGTGCAGCGCAGGAGGTGTTCTTCGTCTCTTCCTAGTTCTCCTTGCAACACTGAATGAAATCAAACCACATTGTGTGATGCATTAATGAATTCTAATGATTCACCTTTGGTCATGTATAATTCCATGAGAGGGGAAATGTGTCTTCGATATGGTCGTAGGTGAAAATCTAGACAGCTGTGGAGCATATGCTGGTTTTGATTGGGGTCAGTGGTGGTATGGATGTAGTTCTGCCATTATTTCTGTACTTTCTAATAATTTATTTTGCCCCGCCTTCAATTTCTAAAGGCCTAAAAGTAATTCTTTCTGTAACTCTATAGTCTATGGTATTGGTGCATTTACCCCAGCCTGTTTAACCTGCAACACTCCACTGGCCTGCAGTGGAGTGTTGGGGCTACTGTTAGAAATATATATATATATAT
>NW_023340268.1:9895075-9899927 GCF_004916995.1 Morone saxatilis
TATATATATATATATATATTGAGAAAAAAGGTAATTATTATAATTATAATGATTTTAAAGTTGTAATACCGTCGACATCATGATCATGGCCCAGTTCTACATCCTTTAAACTGGTTCTTAAACTGGGATCAATACGTATTCCTTATAAACTCTATATACTCCAAAGTTATGATGTCTCTAATGTTTTGTCTTTGGACTGACTTTGACTGGGTTGAGCTTGTGAAACTGACATGTATGTGTCTGTGTTTTTGCGTGTTTACTTTAGGTAATCCAGATCAACTTTGAAGAGTTTGACCTGGAGATAGCCTATGATACTCTGACTATAGGAGATGGAGGAGAGGTGGGCGATCCTACGACAATACTACAGGTGTAAGTATCACAGTCTTAGGATCTGTTACAGTATGTCAAATGTAGACAGACTGTAATACCCTCAATGAAAAACCTAATATAATATATGTATAGAAATGTGACTTTACTCCATTATTCATCATCATATCATGTCATCATCTATTAATGTCAACATGAGTGGTGGTGGTGGTTGTCACATAGAATAGTACATCCGCTGCTTGTAAATAAGTTTTAAGTTGGAAATAGGTATCATTGGTTTAACTTGTTGTCATATCAGGCTGATTATGGCAACAAAACAGCTTCAACAAAGTAATGTCAATAGATACACTCCTTGAAGATTAATGTAATAACTTTCAGAAAATGTGCTGTGCAGATTGTGCAACACAATGACCAGCTGCTCTCGTGAGCAGCACCGTTGATCAAGTGCTTCACAACAGTTAACGTGTTCTACATAAAGTTTAAATTATCAAAGCAAAAAGTACTACCAAGTTTTCTTCTTGTACTTGTTTCATTATGCTGCCAGCTAGCCTGAAATCCTTCCATCTTCTTTGTCGCATATTAGACAGATCGTAAAACGGCAGTCAGCATTATGTGTGCTCCACTTAAAAAGATGAACTGTTCTTGAATTTTGAAAATGCACTGCAGTGCCCAAAAGGATAACAGATGCAAAGTGGGTGATTTCAATTCACTTTGGAGTCGGTCACTGTTTAACTTTCTGCCTAAAAGCCGCTGGCAGTATGAAGAAAAAAGCTGGATAGTATGAATGTACTCTGAGCAATTTGCTTTCCTGCAGGAGCATTCTGCAAAACCATAGCAAACTAAACCAATTCATTCAACTCCAGTGCAGTATGCTCCAGTAATTTGTTCACACTCAGAGCGGCACTTGAGAATTTGATTATGGCTATGATTGCAATGATGAAAATTATACTTTTTAAAATGGTAATTATGATGACAATGATTAAATAGTTATGCATTTTCTGCCCCAGCCTATCAGGTAGTTTTGTTCCTGACCTAATAGTCAGCATGACTCACCAGATGTGGCTTCACCTACAGTCAGATGAGAGTGTCGGCTCTATAGGATTTAAGATCAACTATAAAGGTAAGAAAAAAGTATGTTTTTTTTTTTAAAAGAGAGAAGATGAGAAAAAAGTTATTATCAAATATTCACCAGTTTATAGACGATGGTTTTCAAGTGATGGTGGATGGAAAAAATGCTTTTTGGGGTGATTTTGCATTACTAGGCCAAAATCACTTCATATTCCAGCTCTGTTCCTGGGGGCTTGGGTATGACCAGTGGCTCATGCTATGTTATATTTGCTAATTTTAGAAAACTTAAGATATTGCTGTATAACTAACATTTCCTAGTCAATTCACTGACCTTTGACCTGTTTACTAATTTTGTTACAGTAATGGCATGATTTAGCATGTCACCATAGACTGTATCATAAATGGCGGACGGAGCCACCGGGACATCACCTATAGGTTTCTGAAGAGCTGTTATGAAGCTCAAAGTGTGGTGACTGGCTAATCCAACAATGGGCAGAGACGTGGAACGTGGTCTGAGCTGAAGCGGGCCTAAAGAAGCTTAGTTACTGAAACCAGCCACTTGAGCCAGCACCCACCTGTTAATCAAAGCAGCCACGGCCTCAATCACACATAACTTTAAGCCTTAATATAATTTAAACAGGTGAGTTATGAACCACGCTGTAAATATGTTTATTTCTGCTGTGAAGTTGGACATTGTAATATGGGGGATTATGAAGATCAACTCACTTGCAGCCAGCCTCGAGTGGGCATTCAAGGACCTGCAGTTTTTGTTACTGTTGAGCAAACCTACATACTCTCACTTTAAATATAAACACCTTGGAAAACTGAAACAAATTATATGTATTGGACACGGAACAACTTGAAGGAATTACATTTACCAAGAGCTGCTAAAATGCACAAATGAATGAATTTCTTTCATTGATTGATTTTTGTATGAAAAAGATATCCACATCTCTGGGTGGTGCCTGTGTGTGACTGTGTGATATGTATGGTGTGGATGAGAGGGCCAGAGGCAGCGCTATCTTGTCTTAAACCCCTAGAAGCTCCACAGATCATTACAGGTCAATCCCCAATCAGTCAGCATCAGAACAAGTAGTGATCAACCCAAGTGCCTTCCAGTCAGATTAGTCGAAGTGTGATCCTACTGCCTCTGGCATTTTGGGATGCATATTGGGTTAGATTTTTATGTGAAGGATTTGCCCTTGTGGTCTATTTTCACTTGGAATTTATTTTTTCACATGGAAAAGGCAAATTATCTTGGTCAGACAAAAAAAAAACTCAAAATTACAGTCTATTTTATTATTCTTCAGCTTTTAAGTGTCAATTTCTTTTTTTTCTTTTTTAAATAAATGTTTCTCTAGTAACACCTGACCTTCATATTAATATGAATTAAAAGCTGTTTTTATAGAATAAAAACTACTACTAAAACTACTGCTGTACTAAAATATTAACCTTTCCAGAGTTCTCTATTGATAGATGTACTGTGGATTTGATTACAGTCCATGAAACACAGAGAGGTGAGCTTTGCTGCAGAAATGAACTTTGTGTGCCTCATTTGGGTGTCATCATCCGTGGATTTATTGTCGTAATGAGGTCACAGTGCTGAGTTTGGTAATGCAGTGAGTTCCAGAAGTGATGGGACTATGACACATTGTTTTTATATATCCTTGCCCTTTTACAGTCCTTGAATTTCAGTGTGAAGTTCAAATGATACAGTCACTAAATGGCAATTACAAGAAGAGAGAGTCCAATTCAATTGAAGGTTTTTTGTGTGTTGTTTTTTGTTGTATATTATATGTGCACTTAATGCTTGTATTGTACAAAGTTATTTGAAATATTTCACTCTTAAAGGAACTCTCACACTATAGTCTTCCTGTTTGATTTATTTTGTAGTAGTAGTATGAGCTAAAATCAGTTCCAAACCTTGCAATATTTTTAAACACATGATTAGATAAAGAACTGTAAGTTGAATTCATAAATTGCATCTGCTAAGGAACTGCACAGTAGCTGCACAAATCCAGATTCCTTTCTCCTGAGTAATTTCCCCCTGCATATCAATAGAAAAATTAATGGAGAAAACCACCATTTAAATGCATCCATGCTTATAATAATACTCCATTGTGCGAGCATGGTAGTTTGATGTGCTTTTATTTGCAGGGATTTAGCTGTCTATATTCACTACAGTAGTACAAATATTCAATATCATTTTAACACTGAATAATACATTCATACCTTATTCATCCTACCAGCATAAGCAAATGCCGGAAAAATGGTGTGTAGGTGTTCATTAGATTGGCTGGTTTATATTTTAGGCTCGTCACAGATATACTGGTGTATAACTACATGTCGACTGATGAGTAACAAGACATTTTAGTACAGAAAGAGATATGTTTGCCATACATTTAGTAACAGTATCGCCATTACATACAACTATAAAAGTTCATACTATAAAAAGTATTTACCATAATAAATACATTTAGAGAAAATTTTATGTGTTTAAATAATATTGGCCAAAACATTATTTATTATTTATAAACTCTCAAATATTATGTCCAGTATTGCCTTTGCTCCATTATTCTGTAATAATCCAGTGCCATAATCTATCTACCTAGAGTGACAAGAAAGAAAATAAAAGAAACAGGAGAAAAAATTCACCTGGATGTATATATATCCATAAATTTGACTTTCTTACTCAAAACAAAATATCCTGAAAAGTTCTACCAATAGTCAGTGCAAAATAAAGATAAATGTGTTTGTCTCGGAGTGCCGGCTCCATCACCCACAAGATTTACTATAAAGGTGGATGGCTGTGGTATTAGTGGGTGGCTGCGTGAGATATATGTGTGTTTTTGAGCGAGAAAAAGGGAAAGAGACGCAGTGTGTGTGTTTGTGCACGCATGTGTATACCACATCCCATAGACCTTGGCTATGAAATATAAACATTATCAGTAACTCTAGCCTTGCTGCAAAGTCACCGATGCACTGCACAATGTATGTGTGTGTGTGTGTTAGACAGGTCCTCCATCAGTGAGCCAACGAAGCTCTACCAACAAGTCACTCACCTCTTTCACTCCTCACATTCTCACTCTCCCTCTCCCTCTCTTCCCTTCTCTGTCCATCTCTCTATCGCTCTCATTTTTCCTCATTAGCCATCTCTCTGTCTGCTTTTCTCTCTTCCTCTTCTTTTGGAAAATCACAACATTTTCTCTGTCAGTTGCACTCTAATGGACTGTTGTGGTCTTTCTCTGTTTCTCCCTGTCTCTTCCTCTCAAACCATTTCCTGTATCACAACACCCCTCTTCTCTTGAGTTGTCTTTCAGCTGACCAGTCCTGCTTCTCGGTCTGTCTTTTTCTGCTCCTCTCAATCCAATGCTCTCTCTCTCCCTCTCTCTCTCTCCCTCTCTCTCTCTCTCTCTGTCCCTCTCTTTTTCTTGTCACCATTCATCTATTATTAAAG
>NW_023340268.1:9900027-9910392 GCF_004916995.1 Morone saxatilis
CGGTCGCTCGGGGCTCTCAGGTGAAGGAGGGTTGTTGCTCTCTCTCTCTCTCTCTCTCTCTCTCTCTCTCTGTCCCTCTCTTTTTCTTGTCACCATTCATCTATTATTAAAGCCAAGGTCACCAACCTGGCAACACTCTGACTCCACTCCCCGTTGCTAGGCATACAAATCACACACAAACACACACACGCAGCAGTCCAGACTGCGTGTACGGCAATCTTTCAGTCTACGCTGAATCACGACATGTCACAGCTATAGATTTAAGGGTGCACTGCAACATTATTGACATCATTTACATTAAAGTTTCAGTGAGTTTCTATCTACTCTATGAATAAATTAATTCATCATAAGCTTATATATCTGTCTGCACAGTTCATAAAGAGGTGCCATTGAGGTTTTGGAGCATTATTTCCATGTGTGTGTACATTTGTGTGTGATTGAAGGAGTTTTACGATACAGTAAAGCATTTTAAAATCGTAATATTTGCTTTATTTTTTGAGTTCAGCAACAATAAAACAGCGCCTCAGTGATTTATTTTCATTTTCTATGAAATGAAAAATATATTGAGCGTGTTAATGCATGGACAGATGTATGTCTGGGTTTCTCAGGATGTAGTTACAGAATGATGTCTGACTTAAAATTGGTTGGTTTGAAAATAGAAACTACCACAGAAAGGTTAAAAAAAAGTCAACCAATAACATTACAATATGTATTTCAGATTGTTTCCAAGGAATCATTCATGTATTCAATTTAATCTACTTATTATAATATGTATAGTATATATAGATAATATGTTGTGTGTCTTCAATAAATCATTCAATATGTGAATATGCAAAATAATGCATATTCACAAATCCCCAAGCAGCTGGAAGAAATGTACTGAACTTTCTTCTTAGAATGGGTGCAGAGGGGCCTGCACAGCTTCCAGATAAACCTTTCTGAATAAAGTCCATCTCATAAAGTAATTTATTTAACAGTCATATTCTGACTCAGAAAGGAGGTTTAGTTTGTGGCTAGCAGTGGCGTAAGGCCAGGGATATACAGATCGCACCCGTTTCAGTTCCTCTCCTCTTATAACTGGTGTTTTGGTTGTTCAAATTGTTTGTAAGATCTCTGAGGGGCTTCAGCAGTATTCCATCACCAGCTGATCTTACTTTTGAGATTTTAGGGGCCGCTACAGAGTGGGATTTTAGAGCACCATTATCGCTTTCTATATATCAAATGCAGCAGCTGCCAATTGGATTCAACACTCCACACAGAGTAAACCTTCTGTTCCACTTAGGAGCAGCAGCTGATTCCTGCCAATTGAAACAGGCACAGGTGCTCATTTGCCCTCACTCACCTGCTGCTCACTAAGGCCACATTTTGACCAAGGATGTGGCACATTAGATTGATTGAACTGTCAGATGGATGGTGGTGGTGTATTGTGTCTTTTGAGATGCCGGAAACAAGCTTTTAGAAAAAGTACATAAGGGCCAATCAGGACTAGTAAGAAATAGATAATTTATGCCATTCCTGTATAGTACATATTAAGTTTGAACAAGTGCAAGTTTATAAATATGCCTGCAACAATAATGCCTGACGTGTATCTGATGACTGTATATTGAGTATTTTTTCCCCCGATAATGGTCGCCTGGGTTACACAATATTTTTGCCTCACCTCTCTATTTTCATTGAAACACGTGAATGGTGATTTTTGAGAATTTGTTTTCGGCGATGAGTCATTCCCTCTAGCTCTGGCTTTTTTAAGTGCATCCTTCTAGCATTATCCCATCATCCTGTGTTATGTAACGCTGTGCTCCGAGACTACAAAGTGCAGCATAAACGTCAAGGGCCTTCTTCACAGCCAGTTGTAAAAGAGGTCTCGATGGTACATGTGTTAATTTCACGACAAATGCTTTTTATCTAGTTGGCTCCACATGCTAGATGTTACTAGGTTTATCTCATAGCATACTTTTAGCTTACCTGCTTTTACTCAGCAGTTCAGGCTCATGCGTCAAACACATGATATCACAGCCAAATAAAATTCTCATCCCTGAATTTGAATGTCACTCAATCATCGCTGTTTGGGCGGAGTTTTTTTTCTTCTTCTTTTTTCTCTTATCCTCATCAGGATCCCATCACAGAGTCATAATGTCAGCACTTACTTTTGAGATTTTTATTTTAGATTTTTCATCTGCTTTTTATGGTCTTTAATATGTGACATATTTTATAGGAGGGAAAAGATGTCAAGGTGGATTTTTACAGCACAGTTGACCCCCCGGTTCGATGGGTCCGTAGTGAATGTGCATGTGTGCTGAGAGGGACACAAAGACTCCAGTGTTTGTGTGTGTGTTTCTGCATTTTCTTTATGTTTCCCTGCATTTGTGCACCCATATGTTTTTTTGTCTGATTGCAAGTCTGTCTGTTTTTAGATGTAGTTGATTAGTAGTTTTTTTATTTCACGTTATTTTTTAACAAAATATATGAAGCAGACTGCATGAGTGGTTTGAATGGAGAGATTGCGAGAGGAGGAGAGAAAATAACAGAAGAAATAGAACTATATCCGAACTTTATTCATATATAAAATTTCATCCTGGGGTAACGCTGATCGCCCGCTCCGGCCAGCATTATTGTAAATATTTCCTGCACCCATTAGATTTGTGTTTGGTCCCACAAGGTCTCAATCCCATTGCAGCACTCTAGTCCGGGTACTGAGCAGGACCCTCTTAATCACACAGCACTATACAACATTTCATTCAGAGCGGCTGAAACACCATGAAATATGAATTCATGAAATATTCATTCACAACATAACCAGAAATGTGGTTCAATTTTACAGTCAATAACCTTAGTGTTGGGGTAGTGAGCCAAGTCTGGCTCACTGGCTCACTGGCTGGTTTTTTTGGTTGTGTGTGTGTGCATACATGCATGTGTGCTTTAGAGGTAACCTGTGAAGGGCAGGGCTTGCTTCATCATAGAACTGTAAACAGCATTTCATTTTCTAGTCATGAATTATTGACTCATGTAATGTTCAGTCATCTCGTAGCTACCAGTGTTACTCATATTGAAAAACTATACCTGTAGTTCATTCAGTCAAAATTCATCATAAATAATTGATTGTTTCTCTCATTAGGGTTCAATAATTTATTCCATACATTTTAAATCATATATAGCTTTTGCTAACCGAGCCAGTGCAGCAGCTGAATTGTCCTGATTCTTAATTTGACTGATGGTCAATTCAGATTTCTATAACAACGGGGTCACCAGGCTAGACTAAGCAGTGCTGTGCTTACTTAGAACATACAAGATGCCGTTTTGTGGTCCTCATTAGTCATGAAGTCATTTGAAAGGCTCATCAAGAAGCAGCTCCAGATGGTTTAGAGCTCATTAGACTCTTTGTGGTTACGACGAGCAGAAGAGGCGTTTGGGAAAGGCTGCTTTAACCTTTCTTAAGTATAGTGTTTTTAGGCTTTGGTTGGTTTTACTCCCTTGCATTACACACGCAATGTTTGTTTAGTTATTTATTAGGATTTCTGACATGTTCTTAGATGGGGAGAGGAAGCAACAGTAACATCTTAGTGAAACAAAAATGGCAAAAATGCCTCTGAGATGTGGGTGTCTTGTTCTCTCACCTGGTCTTTACGTACACAGATTGCAGGAATCTTATTGAGGACAGGCACATCCTGAAATTCACTGATGATGTTGAAATCACAAGCCTATTACAGGGTCATGAGACAGAGGCTGATCCTGTAGTTGAGGAGTTTTTACAGCAGACTGGAGTGATGTATTTCTGCCCCGTGATGTGTCCAGATCAAAGAAAAGAGCCCAATTATTATCTGTGATCCTAAAGCCCAATTTACAGAGAGTTACAGGTACAAGGGAATTCCACCGTTGAGTACAAAAAACATTTTGTGCACTTTATGTAACAAGAGCCGACAGAGATTGTGTGTTTTAATGAGAGCCGAAAATTGATGTCTTTCTTATACACACATCTCATATCAAATCAATCCTCAAAAGCTCCTCAGTGGCCTGGTTTAGAACCTGAGAGAGGCAGGGAAAAAAGTCAGTATTGTGAGTGTAATAAATGAGATCATTTTCATTCAACAGACCATCCTCTCTGATGTCTACAGTGTGAACAAGTCAATTTGAGCCACTCCCATTAGGTCACAGATTCAGACAACCGCAAGCTAATTAGACAGGCTGAATTTCTCATTTCTTCCTCACACTGCAAACCTGCTTGAGTGTGCATAACCCTTTCTACTCAATTCATCGTCTTCTGTGGCTCTTATGGCTACCTCAGATTATTATTTTATATAGTTTCATGTTCTTAATGCATCTTGCTTTTGTTTTTGGAGACACTGGTAGGGGATACATGTATTGCACTTATTGAACGTAAAGCACAGCCACAGTCAGAACTTGCAGGAGACAATTTATAGCATATGACAAACATTAGACTATGCATACAGCTATACATTCAGCATTCAATTACTATTAGGAACCTAGCTGTAAAATCAGTTTCCAAATGGTCACAAAAGAGAAACAGCCAATAAGCCTTTTCTTTCTCCAATCTCATTATCCCTCTAAAATCTATTACCTTACTTGCAGATCTTTAAAGGTAGTGCATTTACACTCCCTTGTGCGTGCATGTGTGTGTTTGTAAGGCATTTACGTGTTTGTGTACGTATATCTGTATTCCCATGGACAATATTGCATGAGCATGATGGAGTATTATAGAACAAAATGGAATGGGGCTCAACATGCAATCACAAGCATAATATTGAAGTTGCACACACACATACACATTCATCTACACACACACACACACACACACACTTTAAGGAGCCTAATCCCCTTTGTGAATCTGTCAGCATTGTTGTTACAAACACAATAGGATTATTTGTGTGTGTATGTGTGTGTATGTGTGTGTGAGAAAGAGGAACAGATATGTGTGTGTCCCTGATTGTGATGCTATGGGAGAGACTGACTGTGGATGTGTGTGTGTGGTGCATGTATGTACAGTATTTGTGTGTGTGTGTGTAGGTGTGTGTGTGAGTGTGAGAGAGAGAGTAGTAGTATAGGAATGTTCCGACAGTATGCCTGTTTTCTCTCCAAAGCAATTTGTTCTCTATTCTTCTGCTAGGTGTGCGTTTGTGTCTGTGTGGGTGTGTTCATGCACAAGCATGTGTGTTAGGCAGGTTGTGATTGGTTGAGTCTGCGGGTCTCATAAAGACGATGTCATGATGGAAATTAATGCAATACATCACAAACACGCACTCAGACACATGCACAAGCACTCAGGCACACGCACACACATACATTTACTCACAGTGAAACACACACACAAAATACACACCTTTGCTTCCTGCCGTGGGCCTCTCCTGTAAATAATACCGAAAATAGGAGAGGAGAACAGGGGGATAAAGGAGAGGAAGGCGGGGGAAATAGAGGCTATATTTCTAGAAATACCATACACGAAATTTTAAAGAGAATTATGGTGACATAGTGGAACCTTTATATAGAATCAAAGAAGGATCTGTCTAACCTTATGGTCGTACTGGATGTGGAAAAAAGAGGTGTCATGAATACTTGCAAACTCAGGGGAAGGAGGAGGCATACAGAAGGAGATGGATACAAACTTGCTCCAGGCTACGTGAACGAAGAAGAAGCAGAAGCATTCAAGAAATTCGCCTAACGCAGCAAACGAAGAGCCAATCATCTTCAAGCAAGACCCTATTCCAGTTGGCAGTGTATTTCTGTTCAAAGTGGATGATGAGCTTTTGTAGCATGACATAGTGGTTCACAGCAGGGAAAGATGACCACTGGGTATTTGAGGCTGATACCTCTGCATGGTGACCACATGTGTTGTTAAAGCTAAAGCCAAATGTCTTCGCTGACAATTGCCTTACAATTACAGTTTCAAGCAATCTATGGGATCTTATCATTCTCTTTTATGTAAATGACAGAGGAAGGATGCCAGCAAAAATTAGTATAATAGCAATCCATGTTGCCTCTAAGTACTTTCCTTCACCTTACTTCCACTTTGAACATACAGTTATAGTGTAAAAAACTTGATGATAAAAAACTTTTGATAAAACAGAACTTATTAGTTATTAGTCATTGCAAATACTGCTCCTCAGGTTTGTGTCATTAAATTGCATGCCAATTAGCAGAATAGCAGTTAATATTTTCTTTTTTATGTCTGAGCTCTGACAAATGACCTTGTTTCATAAACACTATGAGACAAGGTATTTTTTTGTGAAGAAGCTGCTTAGTTGTTTTTATTCTATGTAATTTACCCTATAATGCCGACCCACTGTATGTCGGAAGTTATTTCTGTACAGTAACTGAGATACCTACCTACCTAATGAGCTAGCTAATTAGTCAAGATCAGTGTTATGATAAGGCCGTCATTTGTCCATAATTTCTTTCTTTCTTCTTCTTTAAAAAAAATTCAACAAAATGACCAAAATCAGTGATGTGTTAGTCTGTCCCTGAATACTTTCTGAATTCCACAGCCTGTGAATCTCAGCCCTGAGCCCACTGGTACCTACTGAAGATGTAAATCATAAATGTATACTTTCAATTTTAAAAAGATTCAAAACATGTCTCTTGTGCACTGTAGTTTTTAGCAAACAGGAGCAAATAGTAAATTTGTTGGGTACTAGTTTCTGCAGATGAATGCTCTAATGAGTATTTATGGCAGCAGGACTTATTTAAATTGTTAGTGCTCATGTTAATGAAGGAACGTGTCACCCAGTCCTGCGATTGGGCTTATTGATGCATGTTTTAATTGTTTTTGGACAACAATGGAGGTATATTAGCACAGGGGGAAAACTCTCAAATGTTAATATCTCCTTCTGAAATTGTGTCTTTACAGAAATAGACAAGGAGAGTTGCGGTGACCCTGGAACTCCTCTCTACGGAATAAGAGAAGGGGACAGCTTCTCAAATGGAGGAATCCTGAGGTTTGAGTGCCAGTTTGGCTTTGAGCTGATTGGAGAGAAAACGATCTCTTGCCAAGACAACAATCAGTGGTCAGCAAACATCCCCATATGCATATGTAAGTATTCAAATCATACATAGGTGATTTTTAGGGATATGGCTACAGAGGGGAAAAAACATGGCATGTGCTCTGCTATGATGTTGATAACATTCAGTCTGACCTGTCACCATGGTGACAGTACAGAGTTTATTATGGCCTGGAGCGGATGATGACCGATGATGCTGTGGCAATGAATATTTAACAGAATACCCCCCCCCCCTTTCCTTTCCTAAATTTTATTTCTCCCCACTCTCTGTCTGTCTGTCTGTCTGTCTGTCTGTCTGTCCCTGTTTGCATTCCTGTACTTCTCTTCTCCCCACAGTCCCTTGCATGTCCAACTTCACAGCTCCCTCAGGAACAGTCCTCTCCCCAGATTACCCAGAAGGCTACGGGAACAACATGAACTGCGTCTGGCTCATCCAATCAGATCCAGGCTCCAGAATCCACTTGGCATTTAATGACTTTGACCTTGAGGCCCCCTATGATTCCCTAACGGTGAAAGATGGCGAGACAAATGATGCCCTCGTCATAGGGAGGTTCTCTGGAGCTGAGAGTCCTTCCCATCTGACGTCCAATACGAACACACTAAGACTGGAGTTTCAGGCCGACCACTCCATGTCAGGACGAGGATTTAATATCACATACAGTAGTATGTCATTTTTTGTCTATTTCATTTAATTCCACTTTCCTATTTAAATACAGGGAAATTATCAATTTGACCTAAATCTGAGTTTAATGACAGGAAAAGGATCATTTAGGGTCATATTCATTTTCTTCTGCAGCAGAATAATGCAAGAGAGTGTGAGGCTTGTTCTGTTTTGAAGCTATAAAACAACACTCATATGGCTGTATATTAATTCTATGCATGACTTTCTGCCTTGACTTCTAGCGACTACATTAGATGTGAGGTGGTTTTATTCTAAAAGAATATATCCATCCATTTTTAAAACATTACGTGGACAAAAATTCAACTATATTCTCAAAGATTTTCATGACAACAATCACTTAGAAAGAGCAATGTTTTTCCCCTTTGAATATTCATTTAGATAGAAACTTTTATCTTTTATTTACTAAACGTTAGATCAGACTGAAGGTTTTAACAACATAAAGAGTTGTTCTGGAAAAGACAAAAGAGAAACTTCATTGATCAAAGAGGGATCACGTGGCCAGTGCAGCAGCTAAGAATAGAGGTGTAGGTTGCAGAACAAAGCATAAAATAAGGCATGGAAGGTATTAAAGGAATACTTTTTCAGGAGTTTTTTAGCTCTTGTTGTCGTACCCAAAGCCAGATGAGTAGATCATTTCCTGTCTGTTCGACCAGTACAGAGAGAGGTCCAAGATGTGTTTAGCCTCGTTTAGCACAAAGATTAGAAGCGAGAAGAGACCTAGTTCTGTCAAAAGTAAAACAATACACCTTCCAAAAACTCGCAAATTGCCTTTTTTAAACATCATATCTTGTGTCTTTAACCTGTGTCAAAATAGAAACCAAGACTTAAGTGTTTTAGGAACATTTAACATGTCAAAAGTTTTGTCTCCATTGTAAATTTGTCAGCTGTGCAAACTTTTGTAATTGATCAAACCCCAGGTGACTGTTTGATGTATTGATGACTAGCTTGCTAGACAACAGGATACAACATGTACAGTAAAGAAGATAGTTTTGGATTGTTGGAGGGGATATTTGTTCATTTTTGATGGTGGTGAACTGTTTGCCCTTGCTTGCAGTCTTTGAGCTAATTTAGTCTAAACACATCTCTATACCAGACAAACAAAAATGGAAATTGATATTGATTTTCCCATCTGACTGTGGGTTTGATGGCAAACAGACACATTTCCCAAAATGTTGAAGTTGAAGTTTCCTCACAGTCACAGTTTTTCCTCACAGTGATTTCAGCTCTCACCATGCTGTGTATATCTGGCTTTTTATTTTTTTGGGGGGGGTGTCACTGCATTTGTCATTTTAAAATCTCTCTATCACCTGATCACACCAGATTGCTTCAGCTGGCAAAACTTTACAGCCCTTAAATCTGTTGAGCCAGACCATATCCCAAAGCAGACATGCGATGTAATGAGTCAAAAATGCTTAGATCCTACCTAAGGAGAAATTTATAGATGTTTTCCTGACCAGGACTGAACTCAAAGATGTCACGCTGCGGCCATATACTTATATGATTGGTTCTCAGAAATGTAATCAAAATGATGAGCAAAATGCAGCCTGTAAGCGCCCATTAAGTATAGGTTTCACACTCCTTAATAACATTTCTTGTGTATGTCTCTCTCTCTCTCTGACCATCTTGTCGCCAATATCTTCCTCATCATATCTGTGTCTTCTTGTAACATTTTTTTTTCCCTTAGCATTTGGCCATAATGAGTGCCCAGACCCTGGCATTCCCATCAACGCGCGGCGATTTGGAGACAGCTTCCAGCTTGGCAGCTCCATCTCTGTGGTCTGCGAGGACGGTTTTATCAAAACCCAGGGAACCGAGACCATCTCCTGTCAGTTAGAAAGAGGAAAAGTCATGTGGAGTGGGCCCATCCCGAAATGTGAAGGTAAATATTGACTAGATGCTGATTAAATTATTAACTCAGGAACAATATGTCATCCAAGATACCATCATTACTACAGCATAAAGACCTAGTAGGTGGAAAATATCGGCTGTCAGTCCAAAGACAAAGACAGCTAGTAGCTTAAGTATAAAACCCTTTTTCTTGTAATCTGTACATGGGAAGAGATCTATGCGGATGACCTTTAACCCAAATGTAGTAAATTACACATACTGTATATGAATATGTTAGCATAATTATCATAATCAGTGTGCAAACTATACCGCGGCTTTTGGGAGGGGGGCACGTGCCTCAGAGCAAGGACTTACTCAAAACACATCCATTATTACAAGCCTGTACGCCTACTTGCCTTATGTTAACTTTCATCTCCAAGCTGTACGCTTTGTATCACCAGTCCGCAAAGAATGCGCGATTGCTCGAGGAAGCAGCTGCAGATCTCAATATGCAAATTTTGAGAACTGGTCAGATATTCACCATCAGGTGGGTGGCGAGTAGTTTTAATACTGTAAAAGCAGTCTGGAATAACTACCCTGCATTAGCGCGCCACTTCAAGACAGCAAACGATTTAAAGTGACGTTTAAGACATAGTGCCCCCACGCTTCAATGGTGAGGACAAGAATTGCATGCAGGCCGGTATCTTTATTAAAGTGAAATAGTGATGAATCACCCTCATGCGCAAATCATACATTAAAAATAGACTAATTTTACACATGATCCATGATTATGACAATACAAAAAAACAAAAAACAAAAAAGGAATGCATGGGAAAAAACAGCAAT
>NW_023340268.1:9910417-9910730 GCF_004916995.1 Morone saxatilis
AATATTTAAGAGACCCCCCCCAAAATTTCACAAATCATGTTTTCAGGGGAGCTCATGTCTCATAAAGGGGGGCTGTCTGAGACCCCCCTGGATCCCCCGTAGTTCGCACCCTGCTTCTCAACGTTATGTCTTTCTTCTGTTTGGCGCACATGGCTAATTTGCATACGTGCACAGGACTGGCTGGCTCCGCTTGGCAAAAAATAGAACATATTTGTGAATATATGTTTTGAATTTTGAATACTGGACATGGTGAGCTTAAAAACATTTTAGTGACCATTAGTGACAGTAGAATATTTTATTTTATTTTTTATTT
>NW_023340268.1:9910763-9914106 GCF_004916995.1 Morone saxatilis
ATTTTGCTTTTGAGGCTTTCAGGGGGTCTCATGGGTTAACCCCCCCGTATTTCGCACACTGATCATAATGGTATATTATTAAAAGAAACCGTGATGAAGAAAAATTCAATTGAAGTCAGCTTATTAGTCATCACACTTGTCCACTTTGACAAAAAAAATCATAATATTCTAATTTCTATTTCACACTAAATGGCAAATATATTTATAATGGTAATTATATTACCATTAGGAAATATAATAATTTGTCAGAGTGAAATGAGCAGAATGCCTAATCAACAGCTTGTACGAAAGAAAAAAATAAATTTAAATTTGACCTGGCTCAGAGGGAACAAAGAATAGAGATTGTTTAAGTGCTTTAGATACAACTCCAACAGCAGATATAATTAACTTTAGAGAAATTTCTAACACAGCTACTCTTGATAAAACTGTTGATGATACAAAGAAAAGGCCGTGCTAATTGCGCTGCGGGTAATTTAATATCCCCACATCCTTTGTAGCTAATTTGTATCTATAGCTACTTGGATAGAAAAGCCACTAATTTATATTCAGCAGGTACAGACCAGAACAAATTAACTTCAGACACTAAACTTAAAACAAGATCTAATTTAAAATAAATCTGGAACAGAATTGCTTCTGGCTAATGTAACCTTGTGATAACGATTGACATTCTGCTGAAAACTCATTGATGGTTTTTGATGATGATTATGATGAAGTTCTTGCTTGCCAATGTTTTATGCTATTGTTACCTTTATTCATTCTCTCTCATTCACTCTAACCGCTCTCATCAGTGTTATTTTGAACAAAAGCTCAGATAAAACCATTAAACACGACCTGCACCAAATGGCACCGAAAATAGTACACAAAAGTTAGCAAGTAGCTATTAAATATAGTGGAGCATTTTAGCAGCTAAAGAGGCAAATATTTCCCTCCTTGTTTGGTGGACATCAAAACAGAAGCACAACTCTAAAAGAATGCTAATGTTGCTCACAAGTGGCAATCTCCGTGGTTGGCAAATGAATCCAACACGGAAGCAACAAAATGAGTTGCAGTTCCTGAAATAGCCAATGGGGAAGTCTACATGTTTTTAATTATACTGTCTATTTGTTCCATTTCTGCTTGATGTGTAAATAGGAAACTGCTAACATGTTTGCCATATCTGTCATTGTTAACAACTTGTTTCACTGCCCCCAAGTGGCCAAAAAATGTTTAATGTCAAATGACAGTGTGACAGTCTTTGGACTAATGGTCAGTAGTTAAAGCTATAGTCCAGACTATCCTTGGGTGGTTTTGATTCCAAATCATCTCTGGTCTTCCGTTTTGTTTGTATCCTCTATATATCCCCTCACTCCCCTCTTTCTGTCCCCTCTGCTCCTTCAGCCCCATGTGGAGGCCACTATTCAGCCCCAAGTGGAGTGATTTTGTCTCCTGGGTGGCCTGGGTACTACAAAGATTCCCTTAGCTGCGAGTGGGTGATTGAATCAGAACCAGGACGCTCCATCAAAATCACATTTGACAGGTGGGTGGCATAATTCTTTGATTCTGCATATTATAAAGACTCTCAGAGCTCTGAAGGGGCAGAACTGTGCAGATTCTTCAGATTTACCATCAATTACTTCTGACAAGCAAAGATTTACAGGACTTAAAATTTATGGGAATTCACCACGAGTATAATAATTATCTCTTAAATTTCATAGGCTGTATAATTAATATTGGGAGTTGTATATTGATTAGGAAGGCTGGGTAATATTTTGGTTTATGTTATATGTTCTCTGAGCCGTGAACTGGTGATAAAAACAAGACTTAAGAGGATCCAGTAAAATCATTTTTTATTGGTTTGAGTTTCTGTTTCAGCTTTATTTCATTGTAAAGTGCATTTAACAATATTGGCTCAACAACTTACAGAGGGCTCGACAGACTGGACCTCTTAAACTTTTTCTGTCTCCCTGCAGCATGTTTTGCCAATTAAACAAAAACCCCACAAATGTACAAAAATTATCTTAGATCAATAGTCATTATTATAAAGCTTTGCGATGGAAATTTAGCAGGTTTTAAGGACCAATTGGCCATCAAAGTGATTCAACATCAGCATTATGTTGCCTTGACAAGGTCTTGCTTTAATGTTTTGGTATGACTGCTGCGCAGAGCATTATGTGAAGAAAATTACATTGAACTTGTTTCCCATTTTGTGTTGTCCTAACTGTTTTAAATGAAATGTGAAAGCTTTTATTTTAAAATGAGAGTTTCACTTTATAAATAAATCATCATCAGCATTGTGATGTTCTTATATTGTTGTCTCACAGGTTTCAGACAGAGCTGGGTTATGACTTTCTGGAGATCCACGATGGGCCAAACCTCCTGTCTCCTTTGGTTGGCTCCTTTAATGGTACCCAGGTGCCCCAGTTCCTATTCAGCAGCAGCAACTTTCTTTACCTGCTGTTTACCACCGATAACAGCCGATCAAACGCTGGCTTCAAAATATTATATGAAAGTAAGTCAGAAACAAAAACAGCCTGTTTATGCATATACACAGGTAGACATGCATTCATAGATACAAACCTGACTTAATATTATCCACCATGCTACGTCTTCTACAGATCAGAATATTACACATGCACTTTATGTACATAACAGAACAGCACAAACATAACAGTAGGTGTGCGGGATGTCAGACAAAATTGCACGAGTAACCCACCAGAAACAGTCTACAACCTTGCCTCACGTGCAGTCATTACCTAAGAAAACCATGGTTGCACAGAATGGTGCTTTATGTGGAGATTATGCAGATCAGCAAAACTAAAGATAAAAGTCTTGTTTTATGTGCATACCATTTAGACATGTAATCACCTTTTTTTCAGGTGTTACAGTGGACAGCTACTCATGCCTGGACCCTGGTATCCCTGTCAATGGTATTCGGTATGGGCAGGATTTCTCCATCGGTTCCACAGTATCATTTGGTTGCGATTCTGGCTACAGACTCAGCCATGAGGAACCGCTAGTATGTGAGAAGAACCACTGGTGGAGCCACCCCTTACCTACATGTGACGGTAAATACGGTTCATTATAGGTATTCCTTGCTCTACATTATACCTGATATTGTTGTAGCACTGATCAAATTGCAAACTGATTGGTTTGCGGAGGCATACAACTGTGGAGTTGTGATTCTAATTAAAGTAAAAATAAGAAATTATGTTTTTCTTGACAAAAATAGTAAATCTAGTTGATTAAAAAGAGAATGAAGTATGTGAAAAAGATCAGCAGTGAAGCTTGCCATCACTGTATGGGGAGCTGAGTCACACAGAACATGTTGTTCTGCGACAAAACCACTGGTTGAAACACACACACA
>NW_023340268.1:9914115-9961922 GCF_004916995.1 Morone saxatilis
ACACACACATACACACACACTTGGGTGTACGCAGGGGCAATTTGCAGTGAAGGCTGCTGTGGCTGATAGGGGATGATTTCAGGAGAAGATTAGAGATCTGTGGGCATGTACACTGTGTGTGCGTGTGTGTGTGTGTGTGTGTGTCTGCGCATGTGTACTGTATGTCAGCACATATATGTGTGCGTGTGCCTGTATGTGCATGTGTGTCTGTGGTTCTTTTATCCATGTGCCTCCTGTCACCTCTTCTCCTGTGTGAACCGTGAACACAGGAAGGTTTGAGGTAAGGTTGACGAGAGCCTGTGTTGGCTGTCACCTCCTCTCTCTTCTCTCTCAAATCAAGGAGGGGGGTTGTAGCTGAGGGGAGGAGGAGGATCTCTCTTGCTCTCTCTCTCTCTTTCCTATCACTGGGGTGCAGGAGAAGAGGGAGGAAGGAGAGATGCAGCACTGCTGCATCAGTTTTGTGGTGGCTTGCTTGGTGCGGCTTATTGGCTCATTCGCTTGTTAACCACATTTGAATTGCACAATTCTTGGGACTGGCAGTGGTTTCCTCCGAGGAGGCAGTTTGAGCATATAAACATCAAGCATGCTTCCCGGAATTTGTGGGCTGAATACCATTAGACTATGTTTACACAATATGTAAACAACAAATATAGGAACTATTTGCTTCTGTGGTTGGTAAGAAATGGTCTACCTGATGATTGACAGCTAGTACATGATGGGTTCAAGCAAGACAGCTCAGCCCTGGAAAATGTGGCAGAAATCAGATGTTGTTTACTGAAAAGATTTCTAGATTTTGAAACAAAATAGTTTATTTAATATTTCATCATCATTTATATAAAAAGAATGACCTCTATAAACCAGACTTTCTCCAAGCTGTAGCAATTATATGAATTTAAATTAATCAAACTATGATTCAAGTTACTTTATCAGCCATAGTTGATTGATGGAAGAGTGGGATCACTAAACCCAACATCATTCAAAAAAGCAAAATGGATGGAGATCTAAGAGAAAGATAGACAGAAAGAGAACAAGATAGAGAGAACAAAACTGGCAGAGATAGATATAATGCAGTGTTTCAAATTTCTCACATAGCTCAGCATTCAACGTTAGGAGCTTGCTGGCAGAAAAGTATTAATAATTAATATCACTATGTGTGTGTGCATGCAAGCTTTTGTGCACGAGTGTGTGTCAGGCTGTGTGTGTGCGTGCATGTAGCAAGCACGCACATCCACACACACACACACACACACACACACACACACACACACACACTTGTGCTTGTACTTGTTTAGTTTGTAAAAATTCTCACCCTTGTTTAGGCAGATGCTGAGGTTGTAAAAACTGTTGTGGTTGAGAGTGAAGCTACTACTCAGTTGTGGTTTGAGCACATTTTCAATTTCTGACTGATGTGGTTGTAGTGGAGGTCATCATTGCGGAGGGTGTGTACATATTGTAGTCTGGACTGCAGTGCTGAGAGTTGGTAGTTCTCAGCTCCCACTTAAACTGGTTAATTGTCCTGCTCAAGGAAACTTCAGGAGAACTTTCAGGTTTGACCTTCTCACTGGTGCTCTGCCACCGTTGCATTTTTGGGGTAATGTTATGGCATTTTATAGGTTTATTGTAAGAGAAAATGACAGGCCAGTCGGCCAACTGTAAGATGAACCAACTGAAGCGAGCAGAAATGAAGCACCTTGCAACACATGCATGCATTAGTATGCATAGTATGAGCAACTGATTTTTCCAAATCCTTCCGAAGACCTGGTCTCAACTCGGAGCATCTCAGTGCAAGCGCAGGTCTCTTACTGCATAACAATGTGCGCAGCTGAACCGTGAGCAGAACTTGCAGGGTCATCCTGAGGCTGTACTGAGAGATCAGAATGTTGTAAGTAGTCTCTTAGAAATATTTGCACTGCTTCACTGCTTTAAAATAATCCTTTGAAATCAAACGGTATTAACAGACAAAATATTTCAGAAACAAAAGACATTTTACGGTTCTTGCACACTGTGCAGCTATTGCACAGCATGTTGTGGAAAACTAGCTCAAATAATATTCAAGCATTGTTTTTCTTGGTATTTTTATTTGATGTCTCAGTTTTTTTCCACAAAACAATTTGGAGTTCAGAGACTGCACACCCCAAAGCAACCAAATCTTGCAAATAGGTTTTATTGCTCCCACACTTCTCAGTAAAAGAGAGTACACTTATTGTCCAGATGGTCACTTGTTATATAACAAGCAACTTTGCATTTTAGCCAGTAACTCCAATTACTCTGATAACTTTTCCCTCATCCCTTGGCGCCACAACATATCCACTGCATATTTTTTGATTGTCTTTGAATTTGTTGTTTTACACAAACAGAATTAACTCAAAATATGTATTTACAAAGTGCCTCTGAAATATAATCAAGTTCAATCATGCTCAGTAATGCATTTATGGAGAAGTCGTGATAAATCAGTGCAATATGGAAGAAACTAAATTAGCAGGTTGAGCTAATTATGGCTAAGCAGAGAAGATTAAATGTACCCTTTGTTCTACTAGAGACAGGTGCTATCATTTGGTAGATCATTGTCATCATTGTTGCCACATATTTTGACCTACAACAGATGTGTTGAGAGCTGTCTTAGTTTGTATAACTCAAATACCAGTAATTAAACTGATCCTTTTCTTTCAACAGAAAAATAAAAATAGTTTTAGTTAATCTCACAGCCTTATTATGCACTGTCAACATAAATGAGGAATGACTAGAATCACCTATGCAGTTAATCATTGTCAGACATTGGTTTCAGGGACATTAAAGTATATCAACAGCAAATAATCCATTATTTATAATTCCAGTGTGTGGTGGATTTTACATTGTTTATGTCATTATTTTATGTCTGTGGGAGGAATAAATCAGAAAAACACAAATTTTGCAGCTGTCGGTGCATGCAGACTTTTATATCCCCAAGTTTTAGAGGATCTCTCACTCTCCCTGTATCTGTCTCTGTCTACCTCTCCCTTCCTGTCACTTTTGTGTTTGGGTATGCATGTGTGTATGTACTATAGAAGTGGTATGAAAGGTCCCCAAGGAAACATTATCTGTTTAAGCAATCAACAATCTGGTGCTAACCTTCTTTCTGCATCTGTCCCCTGTCTCTGCACATCTTTCTCTCCCTCTCTGCCTCTCTCTCTCCCACTCTGTCTCTCTCAATCTATCCAGCGCTATGTGGCGGGGATGTTAGAGGTCCCTGGGGAACCATCCTTAGTCCCGGCTATCCAGACAGCTACCCTTCATCTCTCAACTGTACCTGGACTGTTGAAGTCAGCCACGGGAAAGGCAAGAGACACACAAAGATTCACACTCCTTAATAGAGAGAGACAGAGTGAGAGACAGTAGCTAGTAGCACACACTAGTGTAGTGCAGCTGCTGATATACTACAACCACAAACTTGTATTACTGGATTACTGTTATCATGGTTTATAGCATATTCAGAAGGGCATATTTACAGTCATATTTATACATGTGGCTATAGGCAGTGCATGAGAGAATTATATTATATATTATTATATTGAGAGAAGTAATAATCTGAGAATGTTTTATGTATTTTGTAACCTGTCATGATGCCGAATTCGGGTCTGCTATAGCACACTTTAAAATTATTTATACTTATAATAATTGTGACTATATTGATGAGCTGAGAATGAAACAAACTTTTAAAGATTGTGTGTATGTCTCTAACAGGAGTCCAGTTTCAGTTCAATTCTTTTCATCTGGAGGACCAACATGATTACCTCTTGGTTACTGAGAACGGGAGTTTCCTGCAACCACTGGCTCGTCTGACCGGCAACGAGTTGCCTAGCAACATCAATGCTGGTCTCTATGGCAACTTCAAAGCCCAGCTACGATTCGTCTCTGACTTTTCCATTTCATATGAAGGCTTCAACATAACTTTCTCTGGTAATTTACTTTACTCATATTATACTGTTATACTCCAACAAGGTCTACATAGAATTTACCTTCAGTTCAACAAGTCAAGCTTTCTTTTATACTCAAAAAACAACTTATGACATCTGACACAAATGACAGACAGACGCCATACAAGTGTAGGAAGACGAACAAAGGCTGGGTGAAATAGGTGAGTCTTGAACTGCTTTTTAAAGGCTTCCACATATGTAAGGCTGAAGTAGCTCACTAATGTAGGTGGGTGTCTGACAAGGAGCAAGGCCGAGTACATGGCTAACTGGGGCACAATAACAATATTTATAAGGATTAAATGCTCTGAGATTATTTCCCATCCAATTTCTGATTGGGGTTAAGCGAAAAAATGAAATCTTTTTCGCTTATCCCCACATTTTGATGATTAAATAAGATGTATATTTGGATCTGCATAATTGCTAAATATTATATATTTAAAGAGTAACTAGACCTAGTCTTAGAATCCTAAGACTAGGTATGCTATGCTTTTTACAGAACATAGTATAGACCAGATGGGCACATACACGTACCATTCATTACACGCTTGTTCAGTTTGTATTAAACAAGTCTTTGTTTTATCGGCATGTATAATAATAATTTTGCTACATTACCTGAATCTGAGCATTCCAGATACTTGATAAATAAAGACCAGTCAGTCTTCATGCCCCTTCAGTCTCCCCCAGCCAATATATAGCACACCTGACCTTACCCAGCTGTGATGTTGGTTCTAGTCTTTGTCTCGAGAGACTTACACCTTTCTACCTGTAGAGGCCAGCGCGGCTGTGATTTCCCTCTTTTAAAAATACAGTGCTGAGTAACTCTTCAAAGCTACATCTGCAACAAGGGGAAGTGTATACAATGCAAAAAATGGGATGCTAAACAGAGCCTTGGGGAACACCTTGAGTCAGAGTCACAGGGATCTGCAGGGCTGATCCAGATATACCCACCCACTGCTTACATAAGTCATCTTATATCAGTCAGCATAGAGTGATCAGCAGTGTCAAAATCTGCACTGAAATCCAGAAAATCCAAGCTCCTACATCACTATGCAACCATGTCACCGGAGAGTGCAACCTACTGCAGCTATGAGTGAAAATTGTAGAATACTATGCACAGCAAAACTTCCTTTAGCTTTCCAAAACTTTAGCTTTGAATGGCAATTTAGAAATAGGACTATAGTCTTCGGTACATTTTGTTCTGAGGAAATTGTGTCTTCTTGTGCCACATGTGAACAGCTTCACGTAACCCTGCATGGCACAGCCACTCAACACAAAACTGTTGCTGTTTTAAGTGAATGTTTAGCTCTCACTCTCCCTGTAAACAGAGATATTTCACCACTGGCCTCGAGGACTACCCATAAAACCATGTGAATAGCTCAAGAAAAAAAAAGCTTACCAGAGCAGAGAGGTTACACAACATTAAACTGAACGTAATCCATCATTCAACAACACAAGAAAAGAGATCATAGCTTCAGCGGTGTTGTTCTGAGAATGTGTACATTCCCAATTCATAGCTGTGGTACTTCATCAACACCCTTATCCAAAATTAAGGAAAGGGTCAAAGAGCCAAGGTTACATCTGCCCCTCATAAATAAAAATCCTTTGCCTAACAGCCCTTTCAATGCTCTCTCATTGACTCTAAAATAAAGGAGCACTTGAATCTGAGTCTACACTGAAGGATGTTTTACCGCGTCCCAGATGGCATAAGCTGATACTCAGAATGTAACACATGGGAGGTGTCACCAGAGATGTGACTTGCCAATCTCAACATGCTCAACAGGCTGTGTCATCCTGCAGCACACTCTGAAATACACATCACATCATCAGTATTAGCCCACTAGAAATAAATCTCCTGCTGTACCACACTAAACACGAAATCAGCAAGTGCATTTCAGGACACAGTGTCAACTCATAACTTTTGTACTAATTATCACAATTGTACACAAGGTAGATCATGGCCATGAGGTGTTTTCAAACATTTAGTAGTTATGTTGTTTTATTTTAGATAATACAGTAGATTTTCATGGAGAGTGGGTATTGATTTATTGATTTAACACCATTAGGAGAGTACACTCTTATTTGCACTCTAATCTCATCACCTCTCACTTACTGTTATGGCCCTTATGCAACACTCAGCAAAAGTGTGGTTAAAAAAAAATAGATCAGCCTAGAAAATTGTATTTTCCTGCACTAGTTTTTAGCCAGGATCATAGAAAGGGCAGATTTCAGAGTGCATGTAGTGTGTTTTTAATGTTAATGTTTATGTATGTGTTATCTATTCAGTTTCAATTTATGATCTGCAGAATATACGTTGGAGCCATGTGAGGACCCTGGGATGCCTCGGTTCGGCAGGAGAAACGGCTACAGCTTTGGCGTTGGAGACACTTTGTCTTTTTCCTGCAATATGGGTTACCGCCTAGAGGGGGCGCCTGAGTTGATCTGTCTGGGAGGAGGGCGGAGAATGTGGAGCGCTCCTCTACCAAGATGTGTCGGTATGTGGTAATAATATTTTATTTTGATATGATCTAACCTCCTGTCCCTCTTTAGAATAAAATACTAAATATTTGTAAAGGGTTGTGGCTGAAAAAAAAAAAGAAAAAATTCTAAACATATGAAGACATTTGAGATTTGGAATTGCAGATTTTTAGTCTGCAAGCGCTGTAAATTGCAAGTGGTACATATAGCATTCACTGTATGTATAGCACATCTGTTCAAAGCACTACCAAGCCATGTTTGTATTTAATCTTTCAGAATGTTGTACCAGCACTTACTGACACTCATAAGAACATAGTGAATAGGTTGTCTTCCCTTGTTATCATTACAGTGATGATGTGTATATTACCTTCACAATTATCTTCTGCTTCACAAACAAAAACCAATAAGATTTGAATTATGTAACAGACGAATGGAAAGAACGTTGGCCTTCAGTGACCAGAAAACACGTTGAGCTGCTTGGCTGCTGATGCCTTGAGGTTCTTTGCAAAGCAGAAACATTTTCCCGCATTGTGACAAGCAATAGACCTGAGCGCTTGCCTTTTATAAACCTCAGTAGCTTCAGTTCAAAAGCCAGCAGATGCACAAGGCCAACTCTGTTTGCTTTTATAAGATAGAGGCGGAGATGGCACAATACAAAAGTAAATGACTAAGTGAAACTTTTTTTATGATTATTTAGAATAGACAGGGAGCATGTCTGGTGTTTCTACTTCACCACACTTTCACGTCAAGTTTAATGTACATTGTACCAAAATGTATATTAAATACAGTGAATGAAACAGAATCTAAACTAAATAGAAGTTCCACAAACAGTAGTCTGGAAAAGCCACATTTATAGGAGCCAAATTTCACTTACTGGATGAACAGTTAATGTCAGTGATATTTCTTCGAGGTGAGTCACCAGTGGGCAGAGAATTTTGGACTGTTCACAATCCTGTATCACCCCTTATTATTATGAGTTACACAGTCAAGGACATTATCAGTTATATGACTTTTATTTAACACCGGAACATTTTAGGATTCTTCATGTTCGTGGGTGCTTTAAAAATTTGTTCAATAAACTGAAGTGGAAAGTTTCTACAGTTCCAAACATTAATATTAAAATAAATAAAAGCGAAAGAGACAACACTAAATGTTTCTGCACTCCTTCACAGGATTGTTTTCAGCAGCGCTATGGAAAGTGTGCGACGATACAGGAGCAGAAAGGCAGACATTAACCATCCAGTTCTAATAAAAGAGCAGATACTGCATATAACTTTTTTAATTTTAGCTTGCTCGTGAGGACATTTTACACACCAATCTTATTTTCAGCTTTATGTGGTGTTTGCAGGGCCCATGTTCACATCTTTGGCTCGTTGTCATCAACGTGCTAAGACTGATAATGCCAAGAGTGGGAGTGGTGTTGCGTGCCGGTGTTCTATGGTGTAATGCGGTTTGCTATATTTAGTTGCACTGCTGCGTGATGTGGCGCACATAGCGAAGAGGACAGGAAAGGGACGATTAGAACACCTTTTTAGTAATTTCTATTAACTAAGAGATATACTTTAAAGTATTGCTTTATTGGCCTGTGTTTGTGGTTTTGCATGAGGCTTTCTTTACCTCCATATCGGGTCAAACATATTGTTTTCACAAAGCGCTGTCCAGGATGGAGTTGGAAAGGTACCAAAGAAATAGAAACATCTTTTTTACAGAAAATCAAATGTGCCTTTGGCTTATTTTTGTTAGTCTTTTATTATTTCTGGATATTATCTTTTATTTAGCACTTTTGCCAAGGGAAAGGAGAGCGGAGCAGGAGGGAAAAGAGAATAGAGGAACAGGGAAAAAAGAGGAGGAGGGAGAGGAGAAGAGGAAACTCGGGAAAAGAGGAAGGTTGATTGAAGTAGAGTAGGCTAAAGGAGGCACTATTCATAGAGAGAAAGAGCAAGAGTGAGGGAGTTAAAGAGGAAAGAGGGAGAGGGTAGAGAGGTAATTTTCTAAATGGAAACTGTAGCAGCGTGATTTATTGACGATATGACAGCTGTAATATGACTATTACACCAGTAGAGACACAGAGAGGGAGGGGAAAAGAGAGAAAAGGGACATGGATACTGTAGATAGAGGGCACATGTGAGAAGTGCAGAGATAAGGTATCTTTAGGTAAATTAGTTTCTGAATTTTACTGCCTACCCATTCTCCTCAAAGGAAGTAGATGGCGGACTATACAGCTGTTCAAAGGTTTCAAAGGGTTATTAAATTACACGCATAGACACAAGCCCACATTAGAAGTATTCATCTATTTCTAGGACAAAAAGAAATCATCATCTTCTGCAAGATGGAAAAGTCACTCTGGACTAAAAGTTTTATACTGTAGGACCAAACAGATTTTAAGGAGAGAAACTTAAGCTGCAAATAGCAACTTTTTGTCAAATGAAAGTTTTGAAAGCCATTGTCTGTGGGGTAACAAATGGTTTGTTTTCCCACATGCTCTTACAGTATCTCTCTAAAACTCTTATGAATCAAACCATCTTTATCTTTATTTAATTCTCATCATTCTGTGTTTGTCATCAGCTGAGTGTGGTTCTTCAGTTATCAACAATGAAGGGATCCTTCTCTCTCCAAACTACCCGATGAACTATGACAACAACCACGAGTGCATCTATAGCATCCAGGTAACAAATCTGTGTAACCTAACCAAGGGTAATAACGACTACATTTAAATTAAAAAAGGGTGGAAGTTAATAACCGTGTTCAAAAGTTTGTGATGTGTACTTTGTTGTTTAATGAATCTAATATGGATTTTGTGTTTACTCTAGGTGCAGGCTGGGAAAGGCATCAACATCTCTGCTAGAACCTTTCATCTGGCCCAAGGGGATATACTCAAGGTAAACACACATGCACACACATTTGGGGATTTCTCCATCATTCTTCCTGCCTGACATTTGAAAAGTAAACTTGACCATCAGTGGTTGTTTATTATGGTGGTTGACTGGTTGTATTTGCATCTGGAATGCATTGTGCTGTTGTTATTACAGATTTATGACGGTAAAGACAACACAGCCCATGTTCTCGGGGCATTCACGGGATCGTCTATGTTGGGCCTGACGCTGATCTCCACTTCAAACCATCTCTGGTTGGAATTTTACAGTGATGCAGAAAGTACAGGGGAAGGATTCAAACTGGTCTACTCGAGTAAGTGCACACAGCTAAGCTTTAACTTCATATATAACAACTGGAACCTCTATTTCCAACTGGTATGTTTCTGGTATGGTATTTATCTTGTGTAAATTTCATTACAACTAAATGTTCAGCTTTAAAAAAAATATCTGCATTGTTCTCAGACATATAGCTTGCATGTATAGAGGACTAGCCTGCAGTGTATATAAGCAAGCTTTAATGGACAAGAAAGTATTTATATGCTATAAATTAGTTTGAATTTGAAACATATTTGCAGGACCTCCATGCGGTTTACCCAACACAGCTAGCTTGCACGATAATAACGTAAACAAAACAAAAACACACGCTGGAATTGATTAGTTGGACTGTTCAGGTAGTTTGCTGTTATTGCATTATAATGTATTCTCAGGTCTTTATGTTATAATAACTAGGATCTGTTACATGTACATTACTACATGTCATATGTTGTTAAACTACGCAAAACTAGAGTGGACAATGACACCACATAAAGCTAGTCAGTATTGGAGTCAAATAAATTCAGCATTTAAATGGCACCTGCCAGCTGTACTAATTCCTGACAAATGTAACTTATACTTGCTGAATCAATTAAACTCTAAATAGTTCTCATTTGTGAAACCATCACAGAACTGATTGTAAATTCCACCACTGACATGATCACAAGAAAGCTTGTCACATTTGATTAACAAAGCTTTCAAAGAGCTCCGATTCCAGCGTAGGATCGGGTGTTAAAGGTGCGTTCTGATGTTCACCAAAGCACACCCACGTTTGGCAGTGCCCTCTTAGATGCATAGTTGGAATTAGAAAATCTAATTGTTTAAATGGAGTCATGTACGATGATTTGCATAGCACTTTTAAGTTGTATTGTCTCTGTTCTGTGAGTAGAGCGGAGCACTGCCTCCTCCTCTGCACCTCATACTGATGCAAATAGAAGTTATTTTGCCATACAAACAAAAGACATTGGCTTATAGAACATTGCAGCAGCATTTTTTGTATGTAGAAATGAAGAACTACTGAATGCCTCTCTGTGTTTATAGTTAAGTTTGATATAAAGGCTGGAATTCAATCAAACTCGGAGGTGGGATTCAATGAATAATGCATGATGGTGATATATGTCAAACATACGGAGAACATTTTCAGATGGGCAACTACTCACACTAGACGTCGGGATGATGGCTGATGTGTTCAGATTGCCAAATGGTAAAAGTACAGCTTTGCAAATAGCCATTTTTAAGGATTTAGACATGCACCTACTGCAGTCTTCCAGGAGATAACTTAAATCCTGCTGCACCTCGTCTTCCAGGTAATACCATAGATCAAATCCTGGTTAAGGTCTTATGAGGATAAGCTATTTATATACCTCTTCATATCCCGCTCTCCAAAATTGTGCACATGAATAAACAGAATATTCTGAATATTACCATGGAAACTCAGCTTAGACAGAGTGAAAAACAACATTAAATTGGATAAGGTGTATACATGCTCCAATATCGCTCCTAATATTGGTATGTCTTATGTATCTTTTCCTGTTTTTGTATTAAATCAGGATGAGAACTTAACAGGATGTGTGATCTCAGCAAGCCCATAAACAGAATACTTGAGTGTGCCAGATATTAAGGGAATATTGCTGTGCATCTAAACAACACTAATTCTGTTTTCTCTAGTGGTTCTTAGATGTCCCTTAGCAAGTATTTTAAAAAGTACACACTGTAAATGTGATCTTTCCCTGTCTTTTTCTCTCTCTAGGTTTTGAGTTGTCTCATTGTGAGGACCCTGGCGTGCCTCAGTTTGGCTTCAAGGTCAACGACCAAGGCCATTTCTCTGGGAGCAGCATCACATACAGATGCGAGCCTGGATACACACTGCATGGGGCTTCCACTCTGAAGTGTATGACAGGAGAAAGGAGGGCCTGGGATAACCCTCTGCCTTCTTGTATTGGTATGTCTTTTACTACAGGAAGCCGTTTCCACTTTGAAAAGAGGTCACACACAGGTGTATATGGACGCACAAAGGCACATACTCACACAATTATGGGTTGAACCTTGAATAACACTCTTTAATTAGCTTGAGAGGGAAAGGTTAGGAGGGTTCATAACACTTCTGCAGACATATTTGTTGCTGCTCAGCTACCCCAGACCCATGGAACGTATTAGTATTATTTTAAAACCGAGCTTTTTTCAAGGCAAAAAATCAACAGCATGATATATTCAGTGAGTAAATATCAAATAATTAGACCCTTCGTCTCTTTGGGGTGTTTTTTCTTTTCTTCCAGAACTGATTATGGCATCAAGCTGTTCTCAGGCTGGAGTATCTTATTTACCCAGAACTCAGCTGGTGCACATACACCTTTTAAAGTAGCAGGATGCATTACTGTACCAAGTTTTGCTCTAAAATTCAGTAGAGTCACTTTTTCTGCTTCATGCAAAGTCTCTGCTCACAGACATTCATTCAATAATCTGAAAAGAAAGCAGGTGGAGGCCAATTTCCTGTGGAATCGCCTTCTTGATTTTCTCATGAGATCACACACTGCGGTAGTTTTAAAGTCTCAATGAAAAGCCTATTTGTTTAGGACAGCTTACCACCTGGACTCCCTCTGCCCAATTGATCCATTTCTTTTCTTGCAGTGGGTGATTTGCTCTCTGTTCCTGCAGACTGCCCTCTTGATCCCCCAATGCTCTGCACACACACACATTTACAGACAAACAGAGACCCAACCTTGTTTATTTTATGTTTGTTTTTAATCTCTATTTATGTCATTCTTACTCTATAAAGGGCTAAGTGACAAACCTTGTTTGTTAGCATTGTTTCATGAACACATTTTAATCGATTTGTTTTTGTTACAGACCACTGTATCAAATCACAGGTCATTTTAGGGAAACAATAAAATCTACTGGGAAGCAACTTGACATATTTCCAACTATTCCATTATAACAGCATTGCCTTTTTAATTTATTTTTCAGGGCTTTAAACTGATGGGAAAATACAAACCACAGCTCTGAATATTGATGTCCACAAGTCAATAATGGTCTTTTACTGGCTATGCAGCATCAGGGCTCCATAACTCACACACATACATAAACACACACACGCACACACATTCATCAGTATGTTGATATATAATGACCAAAATGCTCTGATGCTCTGATTTGAATAGTATTGGTTTATTTGGAGACAGTCCTTCCGAGTAGGTATTTGGTTGAATGATTACATTCTCTAATTAAACCCAAATGCTAGGCCTATCCAGAGTGACACACAAAATGGCTGCCGCAGCTGTGCTCCAGATGGGAGCTATAAGCATAACAGCAAGCCCAATGTTTTAAGGACCTTTCTTCCTTCATTGCTGTCTCTGAACTTTCTGATTTTGGATTCAGCTTAATAAGTCTCTCTCCTTCTCACTATCAATAATGAAAGACTCATAAAACCGCTGGCTGATATTCTCTGACTTTATATTTTAGCAGTGACACACCGTGACCTCAGCTAACTTCAAGTCTTAATATTATATTGCTTCTTATTATTACTCATAGTGTTTCCTTCTTTACCCCCGTTGGTTCTCTCCTTTTCCTCCGTCCAAACTCTTAATATTGCTCCTATTACTCGAGATAATGTATTCTAGTGACGAAGGGAGGAGAGCCTGAGGGAGGAGAAACATGGGGAGGGGAAGCAGAGAGGGGATGAAGATTGTGAAAATATATAACCGAGAGAGACAAAGAGAGAAGGGGGAATTATATTCTGTTATATAATGTGTGGTGGTTTCTTTTAGGATGAATGCAGGATCAGCACTTTATCTCCTCTTCTCTTTCTCTGCGTGAGAAAGAGTGAGAAGAAAAGAGGGACACAGAGGAAGAGAGCTAGCTTCTTCCTTAATCTATTTGTCTACATGGATCGTTTAATCACTGCTCAGTGGCTACTGAGGTGCACCTAGTGGATCTGATTGCCTTGATAAACAATTACCACAGACAGATAACTGGTCATACACAACATCACATACACACTCATCAATTGGCCATTTGTTATGCTGAATTGATGGTATTTATAACGTTGTCACTGTGTCCTAATCAGACAGATTGAGATGTAATATATTTGTGTGGGTGTGTAAATTAGTACATATTAACAGTCTTTTTTTAATGTCTCTTACCTGTGTGTGTGTGTGTGTGATTCCTGTAGCGGAGTGTGGTGGTCGTTTTAAAGGCGAGTCTTCAGGGAGGATCCTTTCTCCTGGATACCCTTTTCCTTATGACAACAATCTACGCTGCACCTGGACCATCGAGGTGGACTCAGGAAACATTGTGAGGTAATGTGGGCCTCCTCAGGAGTAACGTTAAAATTACAGTGTCATTAGTTTTAGTAGTATTTTTAGTGAGAAATAATTTCCTCTGAGTTATGTTAATAGCTAATCTGTATATGTGATTATGTATGATGAATGTGACAATGAAGATAATGATGATTTAGTGTGCACAGTCTGCATTGCAGCTCGGTTGTACCTGTTGAATTACAATAAGGAGCATTTTGTTTTTATTTGATGAGGATATTGTAAACAGATTCGGCAGTTGTTGTGGAAGTTCTTCTTTACCTGTAAAATGTGTGGTGTGCCAAAAATACAATAATAACAATACAAAAAAACAATAAGGTTCTTATAAAAATGTTTCTTTGTTCACAGAGAGTCTTTAGTTACACTAAGAAGAAGTTTTGAAGTTGGAAAAGTTTGGAACAGACTATGAGAAAATGCTTTTCTGATTGAATGAAAATATTAATGCTGTTGATTTTTTCATGCAAATTACAGTCTTCAGTTCTTGTCCTTTGACACGGAGGCCAGCCACGACATGCTGAAGGTTTGGGACGGACCACCGGAGAATGAAATGTCTCTGGCAGAACTCAGTGGTTCTCTGCTACCTGAAGGAATCCACTCCACACTGAACACTGTCACTGTTCAGTTTGAGACTGATTTTTACATCAGCAAGTCTGGATTTGCTATTCAGTTCTCTAGTAAGTAACGTCCAGAACCAATGTACTAAACATACTTAAACTAAGAAACGTGATTGCAAGAGTTGTTACCTTATATCTCTGATGTTCCCTGTATTATTTCTCTTTTAATATGTATTTAATGAGTGTAAGATTGTACTAGGTTTTCAGGGTGCCAAAGAGCAACTAATACTATTTCTCTATGAAACTGAATGTTTTTTTCTAATGGGTCTTTCATTTGACTAAAAATCTGACTATTAACATTTCACATAATAATCCAAATCTGCAAAAGTTTCCCACTTGAAAGTCTCACTGTACCAGCCGGAAATGATCTTAGCAGATATTTCATAATACAGGATAGTAAACAGTTAATTGAATCAATACTGATTTCATACACTGAGCTAATGCATTAGCTATAGATAGATATCCATCGTGACACAGATTCTTATAATTGCTCTCCCCTCTTTCTCCTCCACTCTCTCCTCTTTCTCCCTGTCCCCTCTCTGTCCAGGCTCAGTAGCTACAGCCTGCAGGGACCCAGGTGTACCAATGAATGGCAGTCGTAGTGGAGATGGCCGTGAGCCGGGGGATTCAGTGTCCTTTCAGTGTGACCCAGGATACGAGCTCCAGGGAGATGACAAAATCACCTGTATACAAGTGGATAACCGATACTACTGGCAGCCCAGCCCGCCTGTCTGCATAGGTGAGAAGTCCAGCTTCCATATATTAAGAGGGACATACAACAGATGCACCGCAAACACAACTATAGTTGTTTAGGGCTCAGTATCTTGCTCAAGGACACATCTGTGAGTGACTTGTAGGACTGAGTGTGTAGGCCCTATCTGCAGCCAGTGTTTGTTTTTTTCCATTCTGGGCTACTGTAGAAACATGGCAAACTCAGTGGAAGGCGAGCTGTTGATAAAAACAGCTCAAAGGTGACAAAAATGCAACGTTTCCTATATTCAGGTGGTTATACACAAATGAAAACATACCTATGAATATTATATTCCACTTCTGCTAATAGATTCTTCTAAACGTTACACACTAGACCTTTAATACATACAGTATTTCATTACCCACCTCTCTCCATACTGCTGCTTTTGATGAAATTAAAATGTTGCTTTTGTTCTCATCATAGCTCCTTGTGGAGGAAACCTAACTGGCTCCAATGGATTTATACTGTCTCCTAACTACCCACATCCCTACCCTCACTCCAAGGACTGTGATTGGCTCATTGCTGTAAACTCTGACTACGTCCTGTCACTGGCCTTCATCAGGTAACCTCCTATGTTGCTAAATCTCCAAAAAGTCCACTGACTTTTTTTTTTTACAGTCAAACATGTATACAAGACAGTATTCACAAGACAGTTGCACTGAATATTTAAGGCCCTTTTGGTGCTATAAAACAAATGAAAAGATCACCAAAATCATTAGGATTTGTCTTCTGGCATCAATGAATGTTTTAGACACTAAAGCCTGGTAGAAACATTCAATATCAGATGATAAAGAGTTTATAACTGCTAGGCTTCTTTTTTATTTTGCAACATACAGTATGCTTTGATCAAAAATTGTCAATATCAGCCTGTTTTTCTATTGTAAAAGCATTTGTTTTTCTGAATGTGGAAATTTGAACTTTTACCATTCAGTGTTCTAAAAATGATTTTTTTGAATGTTTTTTTAGTATTAAATAAACAATAAGCAACTGTAAAATAACCTGGCCTAGAAACTCATCTAAAAATGTTCCGGGCGTGTCTTGACTTTTTCTTGTGCCATCCTTTGTTGCCCTCTATTGCTTGTCCTAACTGTGTTTTTTTTTCTTTATCTATGCTCTAGTTTCAATATTGAGCCAAACTACGACTTTTTCTATGTCTATGAGGTCCGGATAGCAACAGTCCTCCTGATTGCGTAGGCTTCCAGACAGGCAAACTTCCCCAGAGCGGATACGAGAGCATGTTCGAAATACCATGCATTTAGCATTCGCAGTGGTTCGGGTCTGTTTCTTACACTGGCTTTCACTTGCGAATACAAAGGTAAAATTTTTCTTGCCTAACAGTTACCATCCATCCTTTATGTACAGCTTGTATTCGTTTACTGTTCTGGGAATAGTCTTCTAAATGACATGGGCAAACAACACAAACCCGACAGATTTTTCATTCTCAGGGGAGATTTAAGTTTTGTATGAAAATATTTATCTACAGCAGTGGTGATCTCTTAACAGCACAGAAACATTTTCCACTTCTGTATTGATTAACTAAACACATCATACATATCAATCATGATTACCTAAGCAAAAGCAGCATAATGTATTCTGCATTCTGTTATGTAATAGGTTGTTATATCTAAACCAGGAAGCACCTGGAAGGTAGCTTCCACACACTGTACGTCTTTCTCTCGAAAATAGGATTAAAACCGGTAAAGACACATTCCATTCTGGTTTGGTGTTATACAGCCACCTTGTACAGTCAATTGTTGGAAAAATTTATTTTAATATACTTCTGCTTGACTGTAATTGCCTAGGGGGCTGTTTCTTGTCTTATCTGGTTTTTTCTAAGTCAAGGGGGTTAACTTTGGGAAAACACTATACTACTAAGTATTCACACTCACGGGGACATCCATGTTTCAGATGGCTCTCCCCCGTGATGACAGGATGTCTCCAGGAATGTGCTTTAAAATATCTTACAATTTATTACTTTAACAAGTGAAGACTACTGCAAATACCCCTAAGATGCATCAATACAATACTATTTGGCAATTTAAGTATCCCCACTTCTGACAGTGCTGCTCATTCCAGGGGCGGGGTCCAGGAATTTTTTTCGTGGGGTTGGGGGGGCACAGGAGGTAACAACAATTTAATTCAATGTTATTTGTACTGTACCAAAATCACGTTGTGGCAACAATGATATGATACACTTGTTGTGTTGACTTGTTAATCTCATGTCACAAAATGCGGGAAAGGATACAACGGATGCTAATTGGCGATTTGTGGTTGGCCAATACGATTCAAGGACGATATTGCGTTCTTCTTAGAACGATACAATGCCGAAACCGATTCAGTGACTTGGCAAATCGATTCAGTAACTTTTTAGCCAAAATTTCAAACCACGTGTGGACTGATAATAAATACCCTGTGTACTTGGGACAGTGCAGCGTGAAGGTTTCCCGATTCCTGGTTGTTTCTTGTAACGGGATTCGGCGTATCAATAGGGTGGCCATTTTCCTTCACATCAAAAAGGAGGACACTTTGCATACACAGGGACCACGGCAAGCAGATATTTGGTTTGGCGTATGACTCAGTTTTTAAACTCTTGAATTATGTTTTTCCACCAGATTACATAAAGGTGGCATACACATACCATCATAGGCTAATTAATAAATATTACAAGATACAGTCTATTGACAAGCTTGCCCCTTCCAACTACAGATTACATAGGTCTAATAAACATCATACTAGAAAAACTGTTCTTAATGTTTTTATCTGATTAGTAAAGGGGGATAAAAAAATACTAGCCAGGCCACCTTCTGTTTTCAGATGTTTAGGCTTTGCCTTTACTATATGGAGTATGAGCATGTTTCAGAATTTCAGTCCAACAACTGGACGTTAGTCTTAAACTTACGTTCTCTGGTTCGCTGAGAGTTTGATGTGACAGCCTGAGCCGCCGTTTGTGGCGAATCAACACCATTGGCAACATGTGTTGGATCGGTCATGACACGGAAAATGCTAAACCAAATGAATTACTTTATATTTGGACACAGCTTTTTTGGACAATAATTATATATGGGTGTTCAAAAAGGCGGACCTTTTTGTTTATTTTCTTCAAAAGGAAGACCAAATTAGTGTATTATATTAAAAGTCTTGACGCCCGCTGGGCTTATTCCAATGCATTTATTTTTCTAGTATCCATACAACTCGATCGATTTACCCTTTTAAAATCGATGTTATGATCGATATATGGTGTTGTCCCGGGAAGGCCAACTTGCCCGAGCACAGCATCGATGTTAATTGGAATCATATGGGAATATAATCGCATACATCGCTGGCTTTAGTAGGATGAATCGTTACAAACCCCTTACTTTCTTTACCTTAACTCGCGTGCCCACCTAAGGAGCATCACGTTTGCAAAAACAGCTCCTGAACCTGGTGAAGTTACATGAAGTTACATTTTAGCGCAGCCGCGGGGAGCCACTTTCTCCTTTGTCTTTTTTTCCAAATATCAAAAGGCCTTCATGGAGTTCTCTATCCACAGTTCTAGTCACACCAAGGTTTCGGCTCTGCTTCGTTTTTAACATGCAGCGTCGGTAAGCGGCTTTAGCGCAATGATTGACATTACCCCGAGTCAATGACCATTGGGGGGGACACACGGGGTGGCCAATCAGATTACAGGGGGAGGTGCCACCATGGAAGCCCCCACTGTGTGCATCATGCTGATTTTAAGATGAAAAAGAATGATTGCTCTCCCCATAAAGTCCCTGTTAGGAACTGTGGTGTCTGTTAGTGTCTGTCAGAGGTGTGAGTTTGATTCACTTGCACAAAAGAATCAACATTGGCTTCCTGTGGACTCAGGAATTAATTCTTAAGTTAATGCAAGGTGTCCGCTAATCTTTTAGGAGGGGGGCCAGAGTCATAATTTACAAGCTTCATGTAGCATTCAAAGCTGGGAGATAAAGTTATGGTTCTTGCTCCGTCTTTGGCAAAGGCAGCTAAGTCAAACAGACTGTTAAAAAGGCCAACAAAATGCCTGCCTCACTTGATTATGGCTAGGGACTTAGTTGTTATTAATTTAACTTATTATATGTATATATATATGTGTGCCTGTCGCTTTTTCTTTGCCTCACCCTCTGTTTCACTAACTCAATTGTTCTCTTTCTCTCTGTCCAGCCAAACTGAGGGAATCATGTTTCGACCCAGGTGTGGTTCTGAATGGGACCAGGCTGGGATCTGATTATAAGCTTGGATCTACTGTCACCTTCTATTGTGAGGCCGGATACGTTTTGCAGGTACGAAAAAAGGATGGATGGGTGGATGATGGGTGGATGTTTGTTTGGTTGGTTGGTTGATTGATTGGTCAGATGGGTGGTTAACTATATTTTATTCGTAGATGGATGTATGATTGCTTGGTTGATCAGATTGGTGGTTGTTGTTTGGTTATATGAGTGGATGGATGGTCAATTGGCTGCCTGGCTGGTTGTTTGGTTCGTAGATTGGACAGAGGGGTTGGTGGTTGGTTGGTTTGTAAGTTTATTGGTTTGTGGATGAGTGGATGATTGCTTGGTTGGGTGGCTGGTCAGTCCAATAGTTGAATAGGTTGGTGGTTGTTTGGTGGGATGAGTGGATAGTTTGTTGATTGGTTATATGGGTGGTTGGTTGGTTGGTTGGTTAGTTGATTGGTTGGTTGATTGGTGGGTTGTTTTTCTTACAGTAAAATGTTTTTGTCATTAGGGCTATTCTACCCTAACCTGCAGTATGGGAGATGATGGCAGACCTGGGTGGAACAGGGCATTGCCTAGTTGTCAAGGTAACACACCCTAAAACGCAGACCAGAATAAAGCAACACACAATTTAAAGTTCAACATTGTGTTATTTTCTGTATGTATGTATGTGTTGGATTATCTTTTCCTGTCTGTGTGTGTGTGTGTGTGCACACATGTGTGTTCTGTTCCCAGCTCCCTGCGGAAGTCGTTCTACAGGATCAGAAGGGACTGTTCTATCTCCAAATTTCCCAAGAAACTATACCTCTGGACAGACCTGTGTCTACTCTATATCTGTACCTCGGGAGTTCGGTAAGTTTATCCACTCACACATACAGTATAGTGCACACATGCCACTGCACTGAATACCATCATTCCGAGAATATTTCACAGAATTACTTACAGTACCTGAATGAATCTATTGGCTGTGCTAGAGTGAAAACTGCAATACAAAAGTAGTCAGTGTTAAAGGAATTCATTCTTTATTTTTAAAAATAATTTCAAATGCAAGTGTATAGTGCTCTGAAGCGTAGGTAAAGACACAACAGTTGAGAATAAAGCCTGTGATCACAATTTCCTTTGACATATATTCTTTGATTCAGTGAAACAAAGTGACATTAAAACAGTATTTGTTATGGGGAAGCCCCTTGAAGGAGCCCTTTGGGAATTTTAACCACTAAAATCTAAGAGAGATATTACACATGATCAAAAGATGCTCGCTGGCCATTTACTTGATTCCACATCTGGGTTTCATTATTGAAGTGACATTTAACGATGAGGTTGTTTTTATCTTGCCACATTTGATCAGTGGTCCTTAAGTCAGACATAAATGACACATCACATAGATAGGATTATTGTAGAAGATTCTTCACATTAAATGAGGCTGTGCTGGGAATGTGGGGACATTAGAGTCTCCTCTCACATTTTTTCACACTGATTTACTTCCCCTCTCTCTGACTGGAAAGGGGTGCACTGCAGTCAAGAAATGATGTGTCAAAAATCACTGATTATAGTCAGTAACATTGTCATTGTGCATTAATGGTAGTACAGGCCAGGTATTATTTTAAGCATTAAAGTTGATTCTTGACCTTGGAAATAGTAGTTTGACAAAACAAACCCAACTCAAGGTCCACTTTCTTGCTTCTTTTGCTCTCATGGAGATGAATTGGTTGACATGCAAGCACAGTAGCAGTTATGTTTTTATAGTGCTTTTAGGATTTTATGTTGGCCAAAAAGTACAAATGTTTATTTTTGAGCTTGGAAATATTTTGGCATTGTCTTCATAAGCAGATACTGTTGAAAGATCCAGAAAAGCTAGTAAGTAGACATTAAGTCAAGGTATCAATATAATTTAATTTTCAATTAATTGAAAAGTTTATATGTATTTGTGTCTCTAATACTACATCACACATTGGCATCTAAACTGGGTGGCCTATTATTAGAACGACTGACTAATTTTGTCTGACTTGAGCTTTTACAAACAATCAGTAATTGGTGGATATGATGTCCAATTATGCCCTGTGGTATTATGAATAAATAGCAGCTTTCCCTGAGGCTATTGATGGTTGCTGTCACATTATATCTGCTTAGCAGCCTTTGGAGTGTCAGCTCCATGTAGACATTTTGACTGAGAGGAGCTAACATTTGGTTGGCCTACATATTGTATAAGACACACAGACACCCTCCCTGAACCTCCCTCACTGAGCAACAGACAGAGATTGTTTTGTTAAGCTGCAGTGCTAGAGCTTTATGCCATGCCCAGATTTGTTAAGCAGCTGTCATTCTCCCCCAAAAAAAAGAACAAAAAATGCAAATATTTTGCAGCAACTGGCTCATGGTTGCAGTTTTAAAACTTTTGTTATTAAATGGTTAATGGTGATTTCACCATTCATACAAATGGCTCCTTCAGTTTTAACACCAGGTGGGGAAAACCCTTGGCATTCATCCCTGTGGAGTTGCCATACCTCCTGTTGAATGAGGATATGGCTGAGGACACCCACTCAGGCAGCTCATTGGGAAGCATGGCAGCTCCACAGGGATCGATGCCCAGGTTTTCTCCATTTGATGTCAAGAGCTGAAGAACCAATTCAAATGCAGAGTCAAACATCTCAATCATTTGATAACAAGTCCAACAGATTGATTTAAACTTTGCTGGGCATGTTACAACCTGGACAACTGAACAGATCTGCTGGGTGTATGTGACTGCAGTGCAGACGGTTTTCATTACCGACGAGCCATGTGGTTAACACAGTGTGGGACAACACTGCTGTTATCTCTGTGTGTGGCTTTGTTTGTGTGGATCTTTCTGTGTTGTATATGTTTTTTTTCATCTCAGTATGAGTGAAATCCTCTGTGATTTCTAAAAGCTATTCCCTGTGTGGGTTAATGCTTAGGAATCTGTGTGTGAATGCTGGTGCATGTGTGTTCTCCTTTTCTGAAATCTGTGCTGTTTTGAAACAGTTTGAGCTGTGAAGTCCTCCACCTGCCATGCGGTATGTCGATATTACAGCAAGGAATGATGGAAACCTTAATCACTCTGATTTCCTTAAAATCTATACACAGTGGGAGCTTTTAAGTATTTCTACTGACAGGAAGAATCTTGTCATTCTTTATGACCACTCAACAGCATGCTCTTATACACATCCTCGTGTATAGTATGACTATGACATAGCTGTAAAATACAAGTATAAGAGGTTCAAATTCATTAGCCAAATAGAGGTAAACGCTTTCATGATGATCTTGTTTTATTGTCCGATTCAAATTCAACGGCAATTCAAAATCCACCTTTTTGTTTCTGTTCTTGATTGCTTGCCATTATTTTATCATGAAAAAGGGTTTTACATGAAAGCAGAGAGGCTATCTTTTGTGAGTCAGAGCAATGTTTTAGCAAAATGCGGATCATGCTTTCAAAGAACTCTACAGAGAGAAACAGCCTGGCACAAAGTGACCAGTGACCTTCTTATAGCGGGATATCCTTGGCAATGTTCAGATTTAATCCTTTACACCTCAGCCTTTGGGGCTGAGGGAGATATGGAGAGATGATACGTGTGAGTGTGTGTGTGTGTTTGTGTGTAGTCAGGGATCTGGCTTCATTGAGGCTGAAATACATTTAATTTATCCTAAAGAACATGTTTTTTATGTGCTGCAGACAAACACATTGTCATTCATACAACAACACACAACACAGATTTGTATCTTAAGGCGACATATGATTGATTTAAAGACACAGTGATCAACCAAGACGGAGGGAATTATACTAGTTTGAGCAAATACAAGGCCTCAGGCCTCCAGGGCGCCTCCTAATACTACCTGCGACTACAGCTGTACCATAAAATTCATTCATAAAATTGGTTTAGTAGAGGACTCTCCAGCTATTATATGGGAGTCCTGGGCTTAATTCCTGGTCACTACAGCAGGCTTTTCACCTTCCATCATACTGAAACAGAGTAAAACATGGGTTTTGGGACATGGGTTTGTCAGGTTTCCACTTGTGCCATATGCTACATATACTACATATACATATACTGCTCTGATCTGAAAAAAACACCATGCCCTACTGGCATATGTTGACAAAAGCCAGTTTTTGCCAACGCCAACATTTCACACTAGCTGACAGAAACTGATATACCCAGCTGATGTGGGTTGGTCTAGTGCCTGATGAAGATGAGGTGATGCTTTGACTGTTTAGTGTCCTAATAAAAATTTTGGTCCAGTAGTTGGCTTCAGATAGAAGTTGACACTGCAGCTTAATACAATTTAAATTAGGTGTTACAGGTTAATGTTATCATTGGAAGGTCAGGTGCAGACAGTGGCATGGAATAATAATTTGCTATTCAAATGTGGTTGTGCTGTTTTTTCTTTTTTCTCTCCAGTCCTCTTTGGTCAGTTTGTGTTGTTCCAGACATCTCTAAATGATGTGGTGGAAATCTACGACGGACCCACTCAGCAAAACACACTACTATCTTCTCTCTCTGGGTCCCACTCTGGTAAGGATAGAGGGGTTGGGTTGATATGAGAGATGAGTGGACAGATCCTCAGCCCTAACCATATGTCTTTGTTTCTTATCTTGTATCTTTTCGACCCTGTCTCCCTCTCTAGGTGAGTCTCTCCCTCTGAGTTCGGGGAACCAGATTACGATAAAGTTTACCACAGTCGGACCAGAAACTGCTAAGGGATTTCACTTCGTCTACCAAGGTCAGCCAATGACAATCAGCCAACATTATTAATTTAATTATCATTATTGTTGTTATTAGTAGTAGCAGTAATAGTACCAGTATTATTTTTTTATTTTTTATTTATTCAAAATCATTCAAACAACGGCCATTTTATGTACAATTCCACGGTTTATTTATTTAATTTTGTATCTATTTAACCTTTATTTTGCCAGAAAAGCCTTACTGAGATTTAAAAAAAATAATAACTTTACATCAATATTAAAACATTTTAATGGTTATATTGTCTTTATTTCTGCAGCTGTACCGAGGACCAGCTCCACCCAGTGCAGTTCGGTCCCAGAGCCACGCTTTGGGAAGCGTCTCGGTAATGACTTTGCAGTCGGCTCCTTGGTGCAGTTTGAGTGCAACCCTGGTTACCTTCTACATGGCTCTACTGCCATACGGTGTGAGAGTGTACCAGACAACCTGGCACAATGGAATGACACCCTGCCAACATGCATGGGTAAATATGAATCCAAAAATTCAGCAGAACACAGACATTTTCCTTTTGAGAATGGGGTAACATCATAAGATACATTGTCAGCCGCACAATGGACTCTTCACTATGAGGAACAATTAAAAACAAATGCAGACAGTTAAAAGCATTTCAGTGTTGTAAAAACCCAACATCTAACTATGTCCAAGCTGTCAACCAGGCCTCAGGCTCTTTGGTCTCCTCCTCTGCAGGGGAAGAGAAGGTCCAAGCGACTCCCTTTTCCTGTTACTTTCAGACAAAGCGTTGTTTTAACCTCTGTTTTTTCTCTCCTCTCTCCGCTCACTCAGTTCCCTGTGGGGGCGTGTTGACCTCTCGTCGTGGGACCATCCTGTCACCCGGATATCCAGAGCCCTACGACAACAACCAGAACTGTGTGTGGAAGGTCTCTGTTCCAGAAGGGGCTGGAATACAGGTAGTACCCGTCACACACTGATTCCTGGCTGACCTATGTATCATTGGCTTAAAAGCTGAGCAGGCAGGATGTCAAGGAAGATAAGATATTATTAGAAGGATGAATGGATGGATGGTTTGTGAGAGAGGGACCATTCAGAGATAACTAGATAGGATCTAATCGTGAGAGATAATGCCTGATTGCGTGTAAGCTAAACCACTCTCACGGACAAACACAAAGGCAAAGATGCCTCTGACAGAAAAAGGAGTCTGCTGCAAAAATCAGAAAGACAAGACTCATTGCGTTTAGTTTTTCTTTCCGTTTTATAGTACATCACATCAAGTACGTGTGTTCTGTATCGTTTGACTTGTTCGTTCAGCCTTGTCTCACATCTCCTTTCATGTTGTATATTTTTTTTTTATATTGGATATAGCAAATAACAGACATTATGTGTTTACTTTCTTTCTAAATTTGTTCATAGAATGAGAAATATTATAGGCCGCTGTACCAGATGCAATCAAATGGGAGTTTAGGCGTTTTTATTGAAGACAATAAAACAAAAGCTAACAAGAACAAATTCTAACAAGTCTGTTCTCTTCCTCTTTATCTCTCTCTCCAGATACAAGTTGTGAGTTTTGCCACCGAGCACAACTGGGACTCTTTGGATTTTTACGATGGTGCTGACAATCATGCACCAAGACTGGGAAGCTACTCTGGTAAAAAAAAAAATCAGTATTTTTTTGTAGTATTACACATATCATTGTCATTCTTGCCAAAAAGCAATTTGGTAAATTACAGTGATTAAGTGTGAGACAATTTGCAACAAATTAGCCAGTATAGCATATACTTATTTTGAACTAGAAATATGGTAAATTATACAGTTATACAGTTATATACAACTGAATTGTGACAATTTTGATAGCAGTAGTTAATATGGTAGTGAGACTGAGTAACCAAGAAGCCAAGGAAATCAAATTCTTAAGGCCAGGGCCCCCCTTTCCAAGCATTTATACTCCTTGTAACAAAATAAAGAAGAGTAAGAACTCTCTTGTCTTGTAACCCGATTACAGCAAATATAGCTTGACAGTTAAATGCAGTTAAGTTAGAAAAACATGTTGTCATGATGTTTTGAGGCATAAGAGATGCTGCCCATGTGGCGCCCTGCTATGAGTGCAGTTAGAGCTAAACTGCTTCCGAGTTTCCTAGCAGGAGCCGAGGAACACCCCCCCCCCGACACCTGCTTGTTCACATGTGATTACTTGAAAGACATATGAGAAATATTTGTTGCATAGCTAATTGATCCTCTTACACTCTAATTCTCTACTAGGAATAGATGTGTCAAACACATTAAATCCAAAACAATATAATTATTCACATTGAGTGCACCCAAAATGTACTCCATTATTAGTATACATTGGAGCTAACTTTAATGGGGTGGGCAGATTCATTCCAACTCCTAGCTGCTAGTTCTACATTGATTTATTGCTATTATCAAGCCTAAGAGCATGAAAAACTGTTATGTCTTTTGTGGCAGGTAAAATATTTAAATCCATAAATGCAACAGCAGCACACATGCTGTGCCAGTATGTTACCCACCGTTTTTGCAATGTAGCTCCTATCACCTGTTATCCAGATAATGTCGGAAAACTGAAACAACTGAAATATATTTTCTATGTTTCATGCAAAAACATTGAATATTTCAGTTATACATGCAGAAGAAAAAAAGTCTTAACTACATTTCTCTTCTCTGCTTTTCCTGTTAAAAAATTATAAAAAAGTCAACTCAACAGAATCGCTGTTGTTTATTAGTGTAGTGTCAGTGTGGTTGGTTCCAATATCAGCACTGACTGCATGCCTCTCCTTCAGTGCTCCAACAACTCATATTCAACTAAAAGACATGTCTTAAGGATTCCTCTGGATTCATTGCCTTGTGTAATTTTAAAAAGGGGGCTGACTCAGCATTTTCTGGGAATACTAATACTGTTTTTGGGCAAGAAAAGTATTCTCTGCTTGTATTGAAGATTTATGGAAGGGCTTGACATCTTTACGACAAACTGGATAAGAGATTATATGTTGGGCAACGAAATGACCATGACAGGAACATATGTCCGTATGAAAAGTGATTAATGAATAAATAGGACGCTAAAACTTTTTTTAAATGGTTGATTGCAACTTTTGATTAATACTGCCATACATCCCCAAACAACTGTTATGGTTAAATCCATGCAATACATTATTCATCACCATTTATTATTAATCAAAAATCATTTTATATTTTTTTCCGTTATGATAATGAATTAAATTTTCTCTGGAACGCGAATACAACCAGCAGGGGGGCCGCAGACTGTTCAGAAATGATTATATATAATTAATTCCCCTCACAACAGGCAACCAATAGCATCCATTGGCCTAATTGAGTCCTCATTCAGGGGAATGTATCTGTAACTTTGATAAGTTTTGCTGACACACCTACCCCTGAACAAAAAACAACATCAGCGCTTGTATATGTATCATTCAAAGTTGGCCCCTCCTCTCCGGCTTGAGCGAGCCAGACAGAGCACCTTTGGTCGAGCTACATGGCGCACAGTTGAGAAGAGTGAGTAATGTCAGCGAGAACAAAGCAGTGAATGGGAGAAATAAAACTTTTGTTGTTGATTGTTTCAAGGTGCCCTATAGCCCTATAGTGTGTCATTCCCTCTCTCTATACCCCCTTTCCTGTCTATCGTCAGCTGTCCTATTTAATAAAGGCAACATATGTATATATATATTAAAAAAGAAGTATATTGTGATTGTTCTAAATCACAAATAAATACGGACATACCTCTGCGCAACCCTGCAGGAAGGTGCCATATTTCTGGATTTTGTATGAATGCAGTTGAAGCGTAGTTTCATCCTGTCCGCTGTCGGTCAAACAGATATGGACACACACACAGCAGCTCATCATGCATCCAGGACACAGACAGGGAGCCGAGGACAGAGATAGACGGAGACAGCAATGTAACCCGGCTGCTGCGTTTAAATCGAGTACCGAACTCACACCCTGCATACCGCCCAAAGCTTTGATGCCCAGAAAAATCCCAAACACAACAAAATGAGAAAATACAGGCAGAGGGCAGTATCCCTGCAGTTACAGACTCCGCCACACACAAGTGTCATAAGTGACGATTTACAGGTACTATGTTTGTTTGTGTCTATATGTTGTTTTTTTTAGGAACATCCTGCATAGTATGCCTTTAAAGTGCATCATCAATTATATTATGTGTGAGGGGCCCTGACAGAATTACCCTGTTGCACTGTGCCGGCTTTGCTTCAGTATCATTTTTACTTTGTACTTTTCCTTGCCACGCTAAGTAGGTCAAGCCAACATTTTAAAAGTGGTCTCAAATAAAACAGATGTCTCATATAAAAGTAATTCTCCTCTCCCTCCTTTGAGAACACTTCACAAACAAAAAAATGAAAATGTAGGTTTGGGAGGCCTTTGTTGTTTCCTTTGCTGTCAGATAACTAAGATCATTTGCTTTCAAGCCTCAGTTGAGAAATGAAAAAATATGATCGGGGTCTGTTGCTTTCTCCCTGCTTTCAGGCACAACCATCCCGCCTCTCCTGAATAGTACATCTAACAACCTCTATCTCAGCTTCAGCTCTGATATTAGTGTCTCAGCTGCTGGTTTTCACCTGGAATATACAGGTAACATATTCGTCTTGTATACAGCTTTATCTGCAGCTTGTGTTTTATATACGATGACTGAAAGTTTATTTCATATTTCTTATCAGCTATTGGTCTGGAGTCATGTCCAGAGCCTCAGACTCCAAGCTATGGAATAAGACAAGGAGACAGGTTTATGGTGGGAGACGTTGTGCAGTTTTCATGTGAACAAGGATACTCTCTTCAGGTAAAAATGCAATCTATATGGGGATATACTGCTTGTCTTTATGCACAGATACATGCTAACAGAGAGGAATTAGAGGATAGTCGTTTCTAATACACTAAACAGATATATGCACTACGAATTATGGTTGTTTAATGCAAACTGACTGACAGATATGTACGTGAAATCATTAAAGACTGCTCAGCATTTCTGATGTGTCGCAATTCGCTCTTTTTATCCCCTGGCTGCACAAACCAAGAACTATTTAAACTGAATCAGAAGGAAACCCCGTTCTTGGGTGGTTTTCCCAGCTCTTACTAAACATACAACTCTGGTGTGGTTTGCACAACTCCTGAATAATGTATGTCTCTGGTGTGGTCTGCCCAATTTCTGTGCAGTATACTGCTCTAATGGAGGTTTGTCTTCCTCATGCTAAATATAGGGCTTGACTTTAGTTGTTATTGCAAAGCATGAATATTATTCTTGAGTAGATAGCAGAACTTTTAAACCAAAGCTAATTTGTGGTGATTTCACAGCTGTTATTTAATAATAGATTGTGTTTGCCTTTACATTTCTAGGGCAATGCCCATATCACCTGCATGCCTGGACCTGTTAGAAGATGGAACTACCCTGTACCACTATGTCTCGGTAGGTGTTCTCCTACAGCACCTATATGAGCCTAGATGTATTGAGATATGTGCAAAACTGCTGCAGAAATGATGCAAGCAGTCTTCATTGCCTACCATGACTTTCTGGAAAAATAAGCCGTTTGATCAGTTTACTGTTCTGTGATGAGCTGATTATTTAGTATTCTGTGCAGAATATGATTAAGCTTTTAAACTGATGCAAAGCTAAGTCAGACTCTGCCATAAACATGCAGAGTGTGCCAAATTATCAGCATGCACTGAGGCAAACTAGAGGAAACAAGCCCTGGACACAAATCTGCTTGCACAATGGTAATTTATTCAAGAAGGGTATTTATTAAAGACTCTGAATTTTAATGTTTGATTCAGAATGATGTGAAATGTCAGGGTGAAGATATAAGTGTCTAGGCAATAGCAGCATAGGTCTTAAAAAGGAAGAAGAGCTGTATGTCTGCTGTACTCAGTGGGGTCAGCTTCCTGCTTTTGATGTGCTGCTTTCAACACTGAACCACTGTTTCCTTATTTTTCTCTCTTTCGGTGACACGTGTGCTTGCAGCCCAGTGTGGTGGGTCTATGATAGATGTAAGTGGAGTGATTCTAAGTCCTGGTTACCCCGGCAACTACCCAAGTGGATTAGACTGCACATGGACAGTCAACTTACCTGTCGGCTTTGGTAAGAAACACTGTCAACTTTGAAACAATGTGTGTTGATCCTCTCACTGTTCGTCTATGTTCTCCGTGTCCTTTATCCACTTTACTGATGAAGCATCTGCAAATGCTTTTATTGCCGGCCTCTTTGTCAGTCAAGCTTCGCTGATTGCTGTAAATGTCATAAGCTATGTATTTTTTTCCTCAGGTATCCATCTCCAGTTTCTGAACTTCTCCACTGAAGCGATCCATGATTACTTAGAGATCCGCAGTGGAACGCTGGAGACGGGCTCGGTCATTGATCGGTTCAGCGGTCCAGTCATCCCCAAGTCTCTGTTCAGCACCACTCACCAGACCAGCTTTTTCTTCCACAGTGACTATTCACAAAACAAACCAGGGTTCCACATGACATATCAAGGTAAATCTTCTTTCTACGAGTTCCTCTCCAGCATCTTGTGTACACTGACCTTTAACTAAGAAAAGAAAATGGGAGCAGTCGTCTGACTGTGCTTTTTATGAAAACAGCAACTGTTGCCAATATGGAAACTTGGTTAATAGACAGTCTGACTGTTGTAAGTGTCATTCATTTCTCAGGAGCATCTAATAACAGAATTATCGACATTCAGACGACGATTAAAAAATGTTTCTTGAGTTCTAAGCACTTGCCAAAAGATTATAGGGTACATGCAGGTCCTCATTTATAGATTCATTTCAGTGATGAGATGAGTTTTATATTTATTCTATCTGACACTAAAAAGGTTTTGAGCAGTCTCATATTTATTATGACAAATCTTGTAGATAGCCTAATTTGTTACAGCTAATTCCATTAATGTGCAAATTACAGTGGCTGATGAATAATACCTTTTATCTCATGACAGGAGCACTGCCAAAGTGTTTAAAACAGGACTATTATAGCTGCTAATGTTTGTCTTTCTGTCACATGTCTTTCTTCAGTCATGCAAACCTTGACTCTTGTAACTTCGGCTGTGACTAAAACGTTTAAATGGCAGACTGTCAGATTGAATTTGAGTATTTTGGCAACATCAAAAGAACATGTAAAAGCTTCACTGGTGCATGGTACCTTTGTAAAAAACTTAGTAATCTTAATTTACATCTAGAAGCCTGCAGTTGTTTCTCCCCAGCATTTTAAGTCTGTTTTGAAACTTCGGTTGCAGATTGCATTAGCAATATGACATGCCAGACGAATTATGAGTTGAGTCTTTTAAACTGAAATGAAAATGATTTCTGACAAACACCTTATAAGCAGGAGGAGAAAGATCATTTAACATACTCAGAGTAGTTTAGGGCAGAGTGTAGTCCATTTACAGGATGTTTAAAATGGGTTCTGTCTCTTGGACCAGAAGCTACAGCTAGTGGTCCAACCTTAAATTTATTTTGTAGCATTGGCCAGTAAAGAAGAATCCTGCTGAGAGTGAATAAGAGTAACATAATCGAGCGAACAATAAAAGCACATATCGTACTGCTGCTCTTGGCCATTTATAAACTAGTCCTGTATTGTTTCTATCTTCCTTGACTGATCTGGGTTATTGTCTCTCTAGCCTACCAGCTCCAGAGTTGCCCAGACCCTCGGCCCTTTCGAAATGGCATCGTGATTGGCACAGATTTCAGCGTTGGGATGACAGTGTCTTTTGAATGTCTGCCTGGATATTCTCTGATCGGGGAAGCTTCCCTCACATGTTTACATGGAATCAGCAGGAACTGGAATCACCCTCTACCACGATGTGAAGGTAATACAGAAGGTCATCCCTGTATCTATTACTATCTGTGTCTGTTTGAATGTATAGTATTTCTTGTGTTTATAGTATCTTTGGTCTGAGAAGTTATTACACTACTGTTATATGAAATATCTCACTTTCTCAGGCAAACATAATTTATGTTTTTTATGGGTCTTGTAACATCAAGCTCCCAGATTGTATGCACATGTATACTGGTAAACTATTCTTTCAATCCCAAAGCAGAGGTTTTTAAAGATCACGTACCCACCTAGCTATCCACACTTGTGAATGCTTTTTAATAACATTTCAACACTGATATCGATCACTGTTTTGTGACTATTAGTTATGGTGTTTCATATTGTTCCCTTCCCAACTTTGTGGAAGTATTTTTCCATTATTAAACAGAGTTATCTTACTCCAAGCTGTAACTATTTAATGCATACATTATTTTTTATTCATACCTGCCAAGACTGCTTTCTAAATGTAAGCGCAATGTTTTCCTTGATATTTCTACTATAGTGTAACCAGCTGATATCAAATGTTGCACCAAGAGCAAAGTGGAAAAAAATAAGGGAAATAAGAAGAGGTGTCAGGCATATTGTTATAATTCCTTCAGCAGTGAAAAATATATTATTAAATTATATTATTCTAACTTTGTGACAAGCAGCTGCACAGTAATCCAATTATTATTCTTTTTTTCATTTTAAGCCTAGATTTTAGAGCATTAACATTCATTCAAGGACCCTTAATTTATAAAACTGTAAATATTCAGTCCTATAGCTTTCAGTGACAGTAACATAACACTGACACTCAGAGGAATACCTGTGCTGCAGAACTGAAATAAAACTGTAATGACAATTCATTAAAGGAATTAAGGTGTTATCCAGTGGTCATTACACGACTGATAGAGACGTGTCCTTCCTCAGTCATCCAGACAATTACTAAAGCTTAACAATGGTAATACTAATTGGCTCGTCATTTATTAAGGGTAATACTGTGAATATTCTATCTCACAGCTCTCTGTGGTGGCAACATCACATCGTTAAATGGAACCATTTACTCTCCTGGTCACCCCGAGGAATATCCCAACTTCCAGGACTGTGTGTGGAGTGTTAGAGTTCCTCCTGGACATGGGATATACATCAATTTTACTGTGCTGAGCACTGAGCCCATATATGACTACATTACTGTCTGGTAGGTGTTATTTATTTATTAAAATTATTTTATTTTCTTGTTTTTCCACATCTTCTAACTTACACTGTTGATCCTTGTTATGTACTGCTTCTTAACAATCTTTTTTGGCTTCATCAAGTTTTATTTTATGAAGGAGTGTTCTTTTTTTATTTGACTGAATAGCCATTTAATTTGTACCACATATTCTGAGAACTCTGCTACACACACACATAAACATCATGTCACTCTCACACAGGATGTCATGCTCCTTAGCATCTTTTCAGAGCTGGCCACTAATTGGCTAAATTCCTGCAAGGGTTACTATGGCTACAGACATCTCTCCTTGAATATAAAGTTACTCTGACATAATTTCCTTCTTGTCATGTTTTACCCGTCTCTCCCTGCTTTTGTTCCACTTACTATCTCCAAGTCTCAGTTGGTCTTATTTGTCATGTACTATCCATCTTTCCGTCCCCACCTGCCCCAGCTATGACTTCTCTCTTCAGTTTCCTTTTTGGCGAGGACAGTCATTGGGAACAGCAGACGTTTTGTCATTGCAGGTGTTTAAATGATGCTTAGATGCCATGTTATATAGTTTTCTGCAGGTACAAGATGGCAGCAGAACCATAAATAGACTGTACAATCTTTTTCTATGGTTGCCATGTTGCTGCCTTTTCTCTATAGCTAGAGCCTGTTTCCTATAAATAGACAGCAGGGTGCAGCATCAACAGTTTAGAAACGTCACCTGGCATACAGACATGGAGAGGCAGGGCTAGAAAGGAAAATACAACAACAGCAGGGTAAGACATGGTGGGCTGCTGATACAAATTAGGTATTTTTAGACCAACACAGAAGGACCAAATGTCTGTCTTGTACTTTTGTTTGCCTGTCATGATATAGACACTGTCAACCTTCCAGATTTCCATGTTTGGCTGTTCCTACAGCCCTCAGGAAAATCATTATAACTAAAAACCATATTATCTATTGATAAAGTCTGGCAACACAGTGTTCCTTTTCCCGTGTCCAACACCAACTATATGGAAGAATCACTTTGATAGTCTCCTTCTTCCAGAGAAAGACAGGTACACCAAGAAACTGAACTTTTTTGTGTGCCTTTATTCTCAACTAGACTGAATGATCCCATTACGTGACCTAGAGGCCAGTTTCAATGACTGAGTCTCCAGTTAAGTCAAGCTTACCTTTGGGAAAACTTCATTTTAGGAGGTTCTAATTTAGATGAAGATAAAAACCAGCCAACAGCAGTCTGAATGTTTAGGTATGACTGTCTGGCTACAACCTCTGTCAGGTAAACTACATGCTGTGGAAACATTGTGATGCCACTTTTTCATATTTAAGGTGAAACAATCTCACAGTTATTTAGTGGACAGCAGATTTGATCTAATCTATTACTCTTATCATTTATTATTTTATTTTTTCAATTAAAAAATATCTCTCTACTCATTCAAAACTGCTAGTTATCTTTCTTTACTAGGTCATGAATAAGCCTTCAGCATCAAATATGTCATTGTTTATTGTCTAAAGAATAGTAAAACACAACACAAGAGCGAGAGATGATGATGTATCAAAGAATACTAATACTCAACAGTAAGAAAGAAAAAAGAAGCAAATCCGCAATTTAAGAAGCTACAACCAGAGAATGTTTGTCATTTTTGCTCGATCAGTGACTTAAATAATTAATCAGTTATCAACACTGTTGCAGATTAACATTCTGCCAATCAATAAATTGTTTCCATGATCAAAATGCAGCCAGATAGTGCATAACACAATCATACAAATGTGAAAGCTCGTCGGATATCTACACACACTTGACACTGGAGAACTGGCTCTGTTTATCTCCACATAACAGCTTTTAAGTCGCCGCAAATACTATCAAGGGTAACAACTTGTTATTTTAATCCATTACAGTGTTGCTTGTTAAGTGTATATATATCTTAAGTGTGTAGATGTAGCTCATAACTGAAATATGCAGCCTGCTTTTTCCCACTGCAAACACCACAACACTGTTGAGCCATGTGCCGTCCACCCACAGCCGATTCTGTGAATTCCATGAATTGGTCGCACGGCATGTTCCTGACCCTGCTGTCAGATGGAAAAGTGAACAAACTGCTGAACTCACACAAAGCAAAGACAGCAACCACACACAAACACACACAAAAAAAATCACAATCCCAGCCACACAGCCACAAAGTTGGTTTCCTGTAGAGAGCACCGTGTCAGTGGCAAAGGTGTGATTTTCACAGCGGTCTCCACAGTCCAGAGCCAGCCAACCTGACAGTCAGTTAGTCTGCTAATTGGTCTCATACTGGGAGGCTTACTACATGATTTCACCCTGAGAATTATCATATATGTCACAGATGTTACCTGTTGTGCTACCTCATACACTCAAGCCTTCTCTGTACTGTATATGTCGCCATATTATAATCTGCAGTGGAAAGCAATGAATGAAACTCAGTGTGAATCAGAGAAGAATATGATTCCTTACATAACCTGACAGGTATAATTGGCCTCATCCAAAAACACTTAACAGCAGGAAATAATCATTTCATTTAACTTCATGATGATATTTCTTGATCACTGATAATGACGCCGCTATTGGTTAGTTCCAGTTTGACAGCTGGTGGCTCTGGCAGTAAAGATGAAATATTCTCACGACATTACACAGAGAGCCTGACCCGCCAGTTGACAGATAACTTCCTGTCTGCCCTGTATGGTAATTGTGTAACTTTTCATGAATGCCAGCCTGGTATTAGTGGCAAAATAAAGCCAAGTTATAAATAAAGCCACAACAGGATTCACATTTGTTATTCTTATGATCTGACGACAGTTTGATCAATATTCATGATCTTGTGCATCCCAAAGCAAGAATAAGAGAGCCAGGGCTTTAAACTGTGTTGTTATCAAGAGACAAAAAGGAGCTGGTCTTTTATAAGTGAATTGGAATCTGAGTTTGTGAAGGTTTTATATCAAAATGAGCTTTGTGACATTGTAGTTTGAATTGTTTTGACAAGGAAGATGAGCCCATAGCCATGCACAATCACTCTGGGCGCAGACGCTTTGTCACACAATGTCCGACTCCATTCGCAGGCAATGGAGCAGCTCCACGTTTTGTCTCATAAATATCGTCATGTCTCTTCTATCTTTGTTTCTAGCCTCGGAGAAACCATTTCCTGGCCACAAATAGCCATTTAACTGTCAGAGAGTGCTGCAATAACTTATTCAAATTATGTTTTAGGTCAACTTTTTCCCTCATTGTTCTATAAAGAAAGTCCATTCGTTTATGGGTCTTTAGTCACTAAGTACCCTCTTTGTAACACAAGCTTTCTGTATGCATGTATGTGTGTGTGTTTGTGTGTGTTTGTCTTTGTTTCTCTGTAGGGACGGTCCAGACCAATCATCTCCTCAGATCGGCCAGTTTAGTGGGAACACTGCTTTGGAGTCTGTCTACTCGACCTCCAACATCATCCTCATAAAATTCCACTCTGACTTCTCTGGAGCCGGCTTCTTTGTCTTAAGCTACCATGGTAAGACAGTAAGGACATTATCAAATTTTGTCACAGAGCTAGTGATCGCATAAAGGTACTGTATACAGTAACTGGAAACATCATTTGATTGTGTTTGTCTCTACATTGGGCTTTGTTGTCCTGAGGTATAGTGGTAAAACTATAATGCAACCATTAGTTGTAGCTGCAGTGATGGCATCGATCTGTTTGTTGTGTTAGACTCTCTTCAACTTCATCCTCATTACTTTCCACTCAGACCTGTTTCCTTTGACTCATTCGGGCTCATGAAGTTCAGTCTTCGACCAGAACGTTTTACTCTCTGACTGAAGCCGGCGTCTTTGTCACAGCCTACCATAGTAATGATGTATTAGTCACAGTGCTATTGATAGTTTTCATATTATAAATTGAGTTGGTATTGTCTGCAGGAAGGTGCTCTTTAGAATTATTGACCACTTTAAGGTTTGGTCAACATTTCATAGCTTTTATCAATCTGATTTCATCGTGCTGAGGCCTTTTCGAATGTCATTACTACTGCTGTGTATATCTGCTTACTTCAAGTGTCACAAATAGCAGTTGGGATTACAAATGAATCGTAGTTTAAAATACTTGAGCAAATTATGTGATGTTTTATTCACTTTTGGGTTAAAGACTTTTTTTCTGGTCTCACTTGAATATGTACATATATATATATTCTATAATATAGAAATAGTAGTCAGTTTCTTGTCCAAACATGATAATAAAATACTGCAGTAACCCTTCAGATCAGTGTGAGCTAAACTGGTAGCTATTGTTAAAGGGACAATTAGCTTTGCACAAAGTTGTTAAAAAAGAAAACAACAGTTGTTCTGTTGAAGATCTGAGTGACTAATACCTTAGACGAGTACTGAGTAGCATTGCCATTGTTGAAAGGAAAGTAGCACTACACAAGGATGGTTTGTTTAATAAATTGAAAAAATAATAAAAATGTATTGATTGTAATTGCCTTTAAAGGCCCAATATGAAGGATTTAGTGCCATCTAGCTGTTAGGTTACAAAAAACATAATTATGAATATTATATTCAATTTCTGCCAATAGATCCCCCTAGATTCTTTTCAAATCATTTTGTTTTAATTGGTACCACAGTTATGCAACTTATTCATCATTTAAAAGAAAAGTAAACCTGTAGTTTGCACAACAAAATAATTAGACTTAAAAATTAGGAGATTTTCATGAAAAAAGACCCTCGTGCATGTTTGTGTATTTCTAAGTTTCTTTTTTTGCTCAATAGCCTAACATAAAAATGTTTTTTATGTTGCCATCCTACACACATACACACAAACAGTAACCTTCCCTCTACAGAGTTGTGGAGATTGTATTTTTGCTCGTCCTGGGCTGCTCTTTCTCCATGTCAAAACTGTCTATGCCTTTCAGTTTTTCATTTCATTTTAATCTCTTTGCTGTGGTCCTTCAGTGCACTTAGATTTCCCTTTGTTTTCAACTGGCGTTTAGGATGAAAACCTCCCGAGTCGTCTTTTTTCTCGTTTTGCCTGTCTGCCTGCAAAACATCAATCTACTGACACTTTGGTCTTTTTTTATGTATCCATTTACTGTCATGAGAAAACATTTAACGCCAATTATCATGTTTTTCCGTCCTTTCCTTGGCTTCAATTACACGATTCTTCATGTGTTGACCACATAAACGCAGTTCAAATAAAATGGCTAAATGGTGCATACTGTCCAAGGGACGATGTGTTATCTGTCGTTGAAAAAAGTTTGAAACAGTATTCCATTACTTTTAATGTTTTTGGAAAAGAAAAAGCATATAGGGACTATATATAACACTCATAATGTTAGGGTAGTATGCAATCTCTACTGTCTATAATTATGAGTTTGTCTTACATTTAGATATACTGCAGAATTTTCAATAGTACGTGTACAGTCTGGTGTTTATTGTAGGTAAACCTCACATTATCATTCAATTATTATTATTACATCAACATAGCCAGACTTTTTGTATAATAAAATATAATAGCATACTATTGTCATGTGGAAATTTACTTTAAAGTCACTTTAAAGCAGCTACAAGAAACTTTTCTTTTGTGTTGATTCTGGTGGCCCCTGTGGTTTTGTCTGACTTTGATGTGAATCCGACCCAATCCGACCTGGTGGCAGGTGGTGGTGACATTAGGAATAACTATAGCCAGTATTCTCCCTGTTGGTCTTGTTTATTTATGTAGGTCATATACAGGCCTCAATTGAGACCGTTTCATAACCATTTAAAAACTCCTTGTAGTAAGTTTAACTAAAACATAACAACCTTTTCACAGTTTGAGAAAATAGTTTAGATGAGTCTTGTGCTTTTGACAGCCATCATAATACATTGTCATAAAATTTTTCAAAAAATCCTATTCTGGCAATGCAAGGGTTTCACCAGGCAGTTAAGAAATGCTGCTTATATTCCTCATCCTCATCAGAATCATTAAGTCAGTGAAAAGTTGCCTTTTTTTGGATAAAGTTATTATTTGACAGAATGGTTTCTAATGAGTCTAACTTTACAGTATGTACTTTCTTTACCCTTCACAACACAGTTTGTCATTTCTTGTCTAATTCCCCTCCTCTCTCTCACACACACACACAAACACACAAGTACATACATACATATATCTTCCGCCCTCTCCCTCATGAAGCTTATATTTGCTTCTTCTCTAAAGTTTCTGTTCTGCACTCTTTAATAAAAAAATGTCAAGTTATCTGCAGGCTTTCCCTTTTTTAGACATGTGTCACATTGTTAATGAATTTCTGTTGGCAGGTTTTAACTGTCAGCTGTCACACGTACACAGAAACAGTAACATCTGATGGATTCGAGTTTTTATTTTCAATTTCTGCTTTATTGGAAGATGTACAGTGGAGAGTGACAAGGGGAGATGGATAAGAGGGAGAAGGGATGACACGTATGGCAGTGGTGGTTAGCATTACTTTGTCACTTCTATTAGACAATATAACACGAAAACAGGAGAGACAGGCATGAGCGCGAGTAGGACACCCTATTTGATAGTGTGAAGATTACTTATATTCTTAGTTAAGCGCGGGGAGAAAAGGCACCATTCCTTCAGCAGGTACTTGTCAAAATAAGTTTCTACATTTCTTCTTCAGTGTCCTGTAGTGACGCAACTAAAATTCAGAATGTCACAGTTTGCATCGGAAACAGCTTCTAAAGTGCAGTTTTAGTTTGAAATGCCACATAAACCCCAAAGGAACCATCAATCCACTGTTTGGGGATGTTTATCTATGTCATTGTCCTTCTATTTGTTTATCTCTGGGTCAAGGTTTTGAATGCCAGTGTTTCCATACAGGGACGAGGCCCATACAGTGGTGGATAATGTTGTCATGGACGTGAGACTGAGAAAGCCGATGTGACATGAATGTGAAAGTAGCTATAAAAAAACGGTCTTGGAGCTTAAAGAGATCAATGTCAGCTCACAGTGAACCTCTCCTCTCGCGCACAGAAACACAGACATAGCTGCACACACACAAACATACACATGTACACGCATACTGGCACACACACACACGCAGACCACAGGGCTTTGATATGCATGAGAGCAGCAGATACTATTGGCAGGTCTCATTTTCATAGTCAATTTCATCCTGACTTATAGCTCTCAGCCCTTCCTCCCTCTCTCACCCTTAGTCCTCCCCTCTCTCTGTCTGTCTGTATTCTCTCTCTCTCTCTCTCTCTCTCTATTAGTGAGTGATCTATGATCATGCAGTAATATTGATTACAGCCTTCAGCTCAGTAGCTGTGAAGTCAGTTGCTTTTTATGATTCAAGGCAGTGCTGTATCTGTGTAGCTGGCCTGTTTTTGATTCCATGCTTTGTTGACCTGACCACCTGAACTTAGAAAAGTGAAGTTAAACTGAAACAACCAAGATGAAATAAAACAGACCATAAACTGTTTGTGTCACTAGGAATTCTCACTGCAGTTGTTACAGGCACAGACAACTGGGCGCTTACACATTTTTGCAGATAGACCAGCGAGTTACATTTGAAGCATTCACAGATTTTTTCCTGTCTAGGTTAGGTTTACTGGCAACATTTCCTCTCTGACATTCTTATATAATGTCCCTCTCTTTGTCCTCTCTCCTCTCCTCTGCTGTGTCTGTTCTTCTAGCCTACCAATTAAGGGTTTGCCAGCCTCCTCCAGAAGTGCCCAATGCTGTCATGCTGATGGAGGACGGCGAGTTGGAGATAGGTGAGTTGTCTGTCTGCCTGCAGTGCCTCTAGACATGTTAGTTTGATGGAGGAAGCAAACTTGAGACTTTCCAGCTCTAATATGAGAACAAATATAATCTACTCTACTCTATACTTTTAATTATCTGATATTAATTTAATGTACACAGTGAATATAGACGTAATGAATTATTATCAACTATATAAGCAGAAAAATGGTTACTTTGAGTGGCACATGATTATGTATTATTAGATTAATATATAACAATGCGTCATCTTTATAAGATGATCATATGTTTAAAATCTTGATTTGTGAAGTAGATGGAATACCTTTGAAATCAATGCAGTGGAGTAAAAAGATCAATATTTCTCTCTGAAATATAGTAAAGTGGAAGTATAAAGAGTCGCAAATAGAAGTGCAAGTATGTGCTTAAAAAGAGAACATGAGTAAATGTATGTAGCTTTATTACACCACTGACTATACTCTACAGAAGAAATCAACTATATTGTTTCCTCGCTGCCTTGACTTCGCCTTCTAACCGCTTTCATTTTACATACTGCTTTTGCCCATCCAGGTGACATCATCAGGTACAGATGCCATCCTGGATTCTCATTGGTTGGCAGTGAGATTTTAACATGTCGCCTTGGAGAAAGACTACAGATGGATTCACCACCTCCAACCTGCCAAGGTGTGTTAATGTCACTGGAATAGCAATTTAAGTGTTGTTAATGGATATTTCCAATAGTGTGTAGTAATTTAACATTTCCCTCCCTTCTTTTTCTGTACATAGTCCAATGCCCTGCACACGATGTGCGATATGACTCGTCAGGTGTCATCCTGAGTCCCGGTTGGCCAGAAAGCTACCCGAACCTTCAAATGTGTTCATGGAGCGTTACAGTAGAGAAAGGATACAACGTCACCATTACCTTTGAAAGTTTCCACACTGAGAGAGAGTTTGACGTGTTGGAGATTTTTGATGGTAAAAAAAAAAACACTTAAGCACAACACTGACATTCAGTATAGTAAGAATTCAGCTAAGTAGTGCCATTCGTTAACATCTTTATACAAAAGTATGCCGTTCATTCTGTTTGTCTTGATCTGTCTCAGGTCCAACAGCCAACAGTCCCACTCTGACAACGCTGAGCGGCGACCTGCCAACACCCTTTAACCTCACAACCTCTGGTCACCAGTTCCTGGTCCGCTGGTCTTCTGACCACGGCACAAACAAGAAAGGCTTCAAAATTCGCTATGTTGGTGAGTACCAAAGTATGTATCCCAACTTTATTTTACTACTACTTTATATTATCATAATGCATGGACAGAGATAGACAGAGACAGACAGAAAGTCTGAGGGACATTCTGAGTGAAAGAACACTCGGAGGAGTTGAGTTGTGTCAACGTATAGATCATAATTTGTTCAACATACATGCAAAAAAGTTTCTAATTTTGTGATTTTGTGTGGAAAACAGAATATATGGCAAAGTGGAAGAAAAAGTAAATAAAGAACATTATCATTAACTCCTAACATTTCCTTCATTTTCAGCTTACTTTTCTACCTCACTTCTGTCTGTCTCCTAAAGCAGTTTACTATATTGCATTATGGGTTAGTTCTTAACTTTTACTCATTCAAGGAAAGCTTGATGAGCACAGATGCTGTTTTATAGCAATCTTTGCATTGAGACGCTCTTCCACCTGGGCATGCTAAGTATAACTTCAGACAGTTGGGCATTAAGCACTTGGGTAATGAGGCTTGAGTGTTTTATTCAAGGGCACTTTTTGACAGTTAAGGGGGAGGAGACAGTATCACCTGTTTAGTTTGCTTTTCTCACTTCATACAGTCTAGTAAGGAGGCTGCTTCTTCAACCTTTAAAACACTACTGTTCTGTATGATGAATTATACGCTCAATAGTAACAGAAAAGCCTCACAGGACTCTCACACTCAGTAACCTTCTCTGGTAGCTGTGATTAATGTGAGCATTTGCAAGGATGGTTAAACATATGTTGTAAGCCTACTAATATCATGATTCATATTCATTAATGAGTTGTTTTTTTTAGGTCGGGATATGACAACGTAGTCAGTGTGAGAAAACAAAATATGCTCAGTTTTTAATTACAAAAAAAGAAAATTTTACACTAAAGTTATAATGAAAGTTTTCTCATTAATAAGACAAACTTTGTCATTATAACAAGATAAGATGGCATTTCTATTATATAAAAAGCCCTTGTAAGACTGAAATCGGCAGTTCAATGCTATCAATCTTAAAAATACTATAGGGGAAAGAGCCAAGATTGGATCTAATGAGAGATTGTTAGCTGGCTGCTTTGCCTTAATGTCAGTTCAGTTATATCAGCCCTTTCTCTTTCAAAAACCTGCTACACAGATAATAATGGGCCAGTGGCAGAACAGACGGACATATCCAAACAGGCTTATATCACTGATAAATAAGGCCAGTGAAGAACTATTTTTGGACCCTTGTCCAGTTTGAAGAGTTACAGACCAGGCAACTTGCCCAAGTCAACATCTAACTATACCCAGGCCTAAGTAAACTAATTACTTTGGTAACTAACTCATATGAGATACTGACATAATTGTATAAGCTAATAATCTATTGATAACTGACTCAGAAACTTGAGACAATGTTAAACTTGTTGCCCAGGTTGTTGGCGGTTACAGCAGGATTCCCTCTTGTTTTGCTTGCAGCTGCCAGTATTGTCTGGAGTAAAGGATTGATGTTTCTTGGTATAAGAATATTTCATAAAATCGCATAAAGCCATTAAAGACTTTGTGAGCAGAGTGTCCAGCAATGTCTGACACCTACTGTAACTGTGCTCGTTGGTTGTTCAGTCCAAAAGCTCTGCCAAGAGAGACTATTTATTTAAGTTAGCATTCGTACAGCTTGTTCAATAGATCCTAATTGGCTGGAAAATTTGGGTTTTAAGACATGCTGCACTAGTGTAATCAAAGTTATGGATGTGGTCATTAATATTTCTGCTCACAGAAGTTTAGTTTAGCAGAGTGACGGCTTCCTACTCCATCTTATGCCTCCAGCACTTTTTTTTAAAATACACAATGAAAATCATAATTGTGGTCAGTAAAAATGATAATTTACACGCAAACATGATACATTTGCCATTAGTCATTTTGGCTGGGCTTTCTATTGTGTAATAAATACAGTAGTGATTCATATTAATATAGGGAAATTATCTCAACTGACTATAATGTCAATAACACTAAAACCTTCTGAGACTTTTATTACAGTACTGTTAATGGTTATTATAATGCACAACATGCAGACAAATTATGTGTTAATCTCTGCATTGATGTGAAGGCACAAACATCTGTTTCCTGCTCTGCTAGACTAATTAACAGTATGTATAATATTATGGGGAGAACATACTACTGTACTATATAGTGGTAAAAAATGCCTCCTCAGAGAACATTTCAAGTCTTTTTTTTTTTTCTCCACTCCAGCACTTTACTGCTCAACACCAGACTCTCCGCTCCACGGCTCCATCTCCTCGCAGAGCGGCGGCCATGTCAACAGTGTGGTGCGATGGGCTTGCGACCGTGGTTACCGTCTCATAGGCAACGCCACGGCAACCTGCCGCCGCACATCACTCGGCTACCACGCATGGGACTCTCCTGTACCTGCATGTCAAGGTGTGTTTGTCTATATGTGTTAGGGAATGTGTTTGTACTTCAAGCTAAACTGCACTGAAGTGTTTTGAATATATGGTATGTCATTTGTATGAAAAAGTTTAAAATGTGTAAGCATACACTGAAAAATACTGAAAATTATAGTCTGTAAAGTAATAATTTGGTAGTTTTAGTAGCACATTTGCAACTCATGTCTAGTTTAGTTGAAATATTGAAAATTGAAAGAAATTGATTAACGAAGAGCTGAACTTAGTTAACTATTCACAGACAAACTAACACTGGACAGTTAAATAAATATGACAATCAGGCAAGGTAATTGTTAACTTGCCTTGTAGCTAATGTGGCTAATACTAATAGTACTGCTGATGTATCGTAAGGTTATGGTAGAAAACACAACTAAGTTTCTCCTTTTCTCTGCTATAAAACCTTGAAAACCTTTTTCTACTTTAAGCACAGTTGAAATTCCACATTCAAGTGATTAAAATGCCTGGTGCATTGTTCATATCAGGGGGCTTGAGTTACACACATAAATTACATCCATTTGATTTAAAAAAAAAGAAACATTAATGCTAAAAAATGACTATGATTTTCATGCAAGTGCCTTTTATTTCTCTTTCTTATTATCTTTTTGTATGGGTATTTTCCGATTATACTACAATATGTTCTCCAAAGACCCTGAAGAAGTTTTAATGTTCTACCTGCTATTGTCTAATCCCACACATTAAATAACCATAGGAAGGCTCAGCTCGTAGCTGGTATTGATAGAAAGTCAAATGAAGGATGTATAGCAGATTGTCGACACTGTGTAATTACACGGTGCGGTGCTCTACAAACCAGTCTATTTAAAACCACTGTGGACTGTGGAGCAACATGTTCAGCAAGATGTGGATGTATTTTGTTAGAACTGATTGGAACCAGAGATCAAGCATCTCTTGATTGTATATTTTTAGTTTGATAGCTTCATATGGGAGCTGGTTTACAAATATACAATACACTTTGAATTCCCAGAAACATTTCAAACAAAGTACGCATCAAACCTGCGCGCCTGACAGACATAAGTGTGCATTAGGGATTCTGTGCGTGTCTGTTTGCATGTTGTCTTCTTAACCAGTGTGTATCTGTCCTCCCCTAGCTGTCTCATGTGGGGCACCCAAGGCTCCTATAAATGGCGGCGTTTTAACAGCTGACTACTCCGTCGGAACAAGAGTTTCCTATTTTTGTAACGATGGGTACAGACTGTCCAGTAAAGAACTGACGTCAGCCATCTGTCAGCCTGATGGAACATGGAGCAACCATAATAAGATACCACGATGTTCTGGTTAGTAACACATAAATGTCAGTGGACAATATAAATACCACATCTGATTGTGTTACTGATTTGGATACACTTTGTTGTAAAGCCAAGAATGTAAAGACTTCAGTGAGATTTTCAGGGCGTCATTTAAAACACACAGAAATATGAAATACTACATTGTTTAAGCCATGAAAATAAAATAATCATCTTTCACTGAGTAAAATGGATAGACTAGTTTGTAAGAAACATGTAATTACAGCAATGAGTGGCAGGCATTTTTGGCAAGGACATTGTTATTTAAATTGAGTCATTATTATGTATCTTTGAGATTTTTTACAGTGGCTTGGCCCCACTCTCAGCTTACTAATTACTAGCTGACACTATTCTAAAATTTGTTTTTGTTTTTTAAATGTGAGTGCAATCCACGAGGCTTTATTTCCTTTACACACTCTGTCTATCTCTGCAGTGGTGGTGTGTCCCAGCATAGGGTCATTTTCTTTGGAGCACGGACGCTGGAGGATTGTCAACGGCTCACACTATGAATACAGAACTCGCATTGTGTTTACCTGCGATCCGGGATACTACAGATTAGGACCCGCCCACATCCAGTGCTTACCCACTGGTGTGTGGAGCTGGAGAAATGAGAGACCACACTGCCAGGGTGAGTAACAAAGACATATGATGTTTTAATGAACACTGAAACTAAAGAGCAACATCACCAGTGACCAATGTTCCGATCCTAATGTACCGAGTTAAGTTATTTTAACTTTTTGTGTATTTACTCTGATATCTACACATACTGCCATTTACTGTCGATAAGAATAGGAATCATTTACTCTTGCATACGTTTATTAAAAAGAAAGGGGTTATATTGGCTCTGAGCAGTGACTCTCCTCTTGTGGAAGAAGTAGTACAGTACATAACCCCCTGTAGAATAAGCAATAAAATAACAATAAGCACACAAACGCAAATGACAGTGCACAGCTTTTGCTCGAAGAATACTTGACTGTGTGCTTAATTGTCTTGATTTAAGTTTTATTTTATTTCTACTAATTTTATTGAATTTCGTGATGACTGAGTTAATGTACAAGGAAAACCAATCCATGCTCTAACCTGAAAGAGATGCCTTGACATTTTATTGTCATCTATTATTTTTCTTCTTGGGCTTTCTTGACATTTTGAATCGATGCTGTTTTTTCTTTAAAGAATTCTGTGACATTTGAAAATTTACTGTTATTTTCTTCACCAGTTATTTCTGAGTGTTGGGGGGAAAAAACTAAATTGGCTCCAAATTTGTGTGATGAACAGCTTGCCAGCATTGGTAGCATTCCTCTCTGAAACCAATGAGCTCTAACAGCTACTCAAATTAACTTGGTGCTAAATTGGTGCACAACTGCTTTTAAATTGCTTGTGTCTGCCTGTGTGTTTCAGTTATATCCTGCGGTGAGCTGCCATCTCCACCCAATGGGAAGAAGATTGGTACTCAGACAACATTTGGTGCTACAGCCATCTTTACCTGCGATGCCGGCTTCATGCTGGTGGGGTCAGCGGTCAGAGAGTGCCTGTCATCTGGGCTTTGGAGTGGAACAGAAACACGATGTTTAGGTATATAACACCTAGAGCTAATAATGTATTCAAACATCCAGTATATATTATAGTGTATCTAGACACTGCATGTGATTTTCCGACTTAAATTTAAAGCTTAGGACATACGTTTATACACATACACTCACACACACACCTGAATGCACAGCAGACGCTTGCTCGTGATAGTGTTGCTAGTGAGGTGGACGAGGCCAGGGGGAAGCAGCTGTGCAGCCAGACAAAGAGTGTAGGGCACAGTACCTACCTTTGATACCTGTCCTCATTAGATTGACTTGAAATATCCTTTCTTTTCAACGTCAATGTTT
>NW_023340268.1:9962022-9983287 GCF_004916995.1 Morone saxatilis
TGCTGTGCATTCAGTATGAATCTTCTTTTATATATATATATATATATATATATATATATATATATATATGTAAGCCTGAAAAAACACCTACTTTCTTCTGTCAGTGTGCCAGCCAGAGGTAACAGATGTTATGACATGGTGCTGTCACTTCTCCATGAAGCCTCAGTAGAAACATCGCTTCCCAGAATACTTCACAGACTGAGGGGGATATGAGATGCAATTTATAAAGGAAAAGTTCAATGAAACTTAACCTAGACTGATGAGGAGGCATCATTCTGTCAAAAAATAAATAAAGTGAGCTCTAAAAAAGTGCTATAAACAGCATTTTCATTCAGTAACTTTTCTTATTATCCTTCAAAACAAAACTGGATTTACTCTACTTGTTTTGCATATTTAAAATGGAAGACTGCACAGTTTTTTTGCTGTTTCCATTCATCTTAGTAATTCAATCTGTTTCTGTAAAATTACCCTTTTATGTTTAATCCTGAAGCAAATCAACAATAACATTTAAAAATACGAAAAAAAAGCATTATATTCTCTTTTAGAAGAGCTACTTTTGTGCTTTGTGTTGCCAGATTTTTAACCAAAACTAAAACATTTTATGATGTGAGACATAATTTCCATACATTCCCTTCTCAAAAAAGCCAAAGGATAGTATTTTACTTTACAGTATTCATAATTTATTTGACGTTTAATTGTAGGGTCATTTTAAAGTGTGTTGAAACTTTGTAAAACTTAGTTGACTTTTAATTCTTCAACACAACTTCCTGCAAGATATTCAAGAAAGTAAAGTGTGACTTACTTGAGTTGTGCCCTTTAACTCCAGTAATCAGCACCTCAAAGACAATGTGAAATGACAAAGGTGATACTAGGCAAGGCAACCTTTTCTCTTCTCGTTCTCTCCCACATCCCTGGCTGTCTGTGAAATTGTTAGCATTTGCTGACATCAGGGACACAGTGTAGGTTTTATCTACTGTACAGAATTAAATCAATACTCAATTCAAACTCTCTTAGAACAGAAAATACACATTTTGTCCTACTTTTTAAAACACCTTGCATTAGCACTGTGCATTAGGGAATTAATCTGATCCAGGACTGAAGAGGCCCACAAATCCTGTTTGGTTAGCTGTTACCAGGTTACCAAGTCTGATTCTTTAAAAGCACTTCTTCATTTGGCTTTTGAAGGCATCACAAAGTGTGTACAAAGCTGTTAAAATGTTGCAGGGCGCAACTGACCATCTGAGCCTTCACCGTAAATGACAGGTGATCCAATTTATGGCAGAGCTAGTGATATTTTTTGAAGATAGAGTGCTTGTTGTGCTCCCACTTTGATGTTCTGTGGTGTGTGTTTGCTCAAAGTCACATTTCTCAATAAAGCAGATTTCAAGCTGCAAAATTGCCTACTTTTACACTCTTGCAAAAGGTTTCAGCAGATGTTTAAAATTTTAATGTCCCACATAGAGGCAACAAACTATCTCCTAAGCCAAAGAGATATTCAACCTTCAGGGTTTGTTTAAAACTCCCAGGCCTGATTAAAATGTTACTGTTTTGCTGATATTGTCTTTGTATGCCTGAAAATAATCCTGAGAATGCATCTCATGTGTATAATAAGACTGTAAGGTGTAGTATCATTTTGAAATATTTGCATATCTGCAGGACAACTAGCTAGCTCTCGGTCACAAAAGTAAGTGAAAAGCACAGTCACAGATACAACGTAGGTTTATTTACTAAAACTTGTAATAAATGAAGATGTGAACAAAAATTCAGCAAAACAACAACTGGATCTCTAAAGCAACATTTCTGAGACCGGCTCTAAGCCAGTGTTATTCATAGTCTGAGTCCCATGTTTATCTCTCTGTGTCTTTCAGCTGGTCACTGTGGAATCCCAGAAGGCATTGTGAATGGCCAGGTGATAGGGGAGAACTTTGGATACCGTGATACGGTCGTGTATCAGTGTCTGCCTGGCTTTCGACTAATAGGCTCATCAGTTCGAATCTGTCTCCAAGACAACCAGTGGTCTGGACAGCTGCCCGTCTGTATATGTAAGGAAAAAACACAAGCACACAAGATTCACCTTAACTATCAAATTAACCCAGGCCCTCTACCACACATATCTGTCTCCTTGACAACATGAGGTTTGGACGGCTGCCTGTCTTTTCCACTCACATACTGTACACACACATATATACTGCATTAGTCCTTACAAATACTGTGTATACACTGTAGAAGCAGAATGCCTTAAGCCCTATGTTAACACACTCAGCTATGCACACTAACTCACACTGACTATAAAAACACATCTCTCTTCATATTATATCAATGGAATGAATAGTTTTCTATAAAGAAACACTTAAATGGACAGTGTTGGTTTGTGACAAAAAAATCCAAGATCCTTTATCTTCTGTCCTCTTTATCATTAAAACATGCAGGGAAAACCTCATCTTTATTCAAAACTGGTCTTTTGGTTTAATGTGCATGTGTGTGCATGCATGCAGAGGACAAATAGAAATCGCACTCAAGGTTTTGAGGTCAAGGTGTATCTAGCGGAAGCTTGAATGCTGTGGTATGCTTTGATAACTTCCACTGTTTGCTAGATATCAAATAAAGAAATTAAAATAATATCAAACAGAGGTAGTTCGACTTCAAGGGTTTGATAAAGTTCTCAGCATTTTTATTTGAATTTTGGACTTTTTATTGGCCCATACAGTTGAAAGATCAATATCATACATCTTACAAATCCCATTGGAGGCACACTAATGAAAAAGGTCTTATATTTGACCAATTAAGATCTATGTGATACAATATTTGGAAGGTGTTGCAGTGTAATTGGCATTGGAGGCAAGAAGTCCTGATTCCAACAAAATAAGGAAAATGGTCTCGGCACCTTTGAAAATAATTGATCTGCCTGGTGAAATGCAAGTGTTCTTTTAGTTGGTTAATAATCGATTGATAATGAAGAGGACAGTGAATCAAATAGATGTTTGCTAACTGTCTTGAAAGGCACACAGTGTGCATTGATGGTCATTGATAAAATGTCCTTTACAGCAGGAGGAGGCAGACTCAATTGATGGGAAATAAGTAAATCGAGAGTGTAGCCTTGGATGTGATGTGATCCAGCACATCATTAAAAAACACCTGAAATCATATTTTATGTTATGGTTCAGTGATTAGAAAAATAGGAGTTCAGCGAAAATACTAACACAGCCCTTTGGGGTTTGTGTGACTGTGTTTGTATTTGTGTCTGTGTATGTGTTGATGTGTATGTGTATGTGTTGATGTGTGTGTGCAGATGGATTACTTAATTAATTTAATAATTGATTTCTGTCTATTTGATCTTTTTTTAAATTTTAACATCGAAATGCAATATAAGCCAGGGTTCTTTGTCATAGCACATCTACAGCATGTGACACCGTGCTGCACACTTTACCCCACTACAGGACACGCTTTTTTTTTGTAAAGTAAAGCGCTTTAGATGCCTGATAAAAATGTTTGGAAAAAAATTTCAAATCCATTTGCTCCTTTTAAATAATTCACTTATTTTAGGGGAAGATTTGGTATAATCAGAAAAATATGAGCCTTAAATATTCAGTAACAACAGTGCAGCTGCCTTTAGCAACGTTATGAACAGTGCACCAAGGTCTTCATCAAGGGAGTTTATGTGGTAGAGCTGATAAACCCCACTCAAATTTCATTCAAGGGTGGAAAAGTCCAAATTAAAAAAATATAAATCATTTAGAATAAACCTTTTGTTCAAGAGCTATTCCATACTGAGTAAAGCCAGCATAAGGGTTGCATTTTGAGAAATATCCTTTTCTTGATTTTTTAACCCAACACTCAGATTCACACCAGTAGTCTTATATAAAGGGCCAGAGGGCCCAACTGCAAGTGTGGTCTGGGTGAGATAAATAAACGAGCTTGAGGATAAAATAGAAGGCTCTGACGTGTCCATGCTACTGTGAAAATCCCAAAAATTGGTCACTTGCTGTGAGCGTCCTAAATGTTTTTAGGCAGCAACTGGGCGCAGTTAAGGTGGTGATGATGAGTGCCATCTCAAGCCAACTATACAGACGCCGTTTCCCCAAAGAGACAGCCCGTTTGTTCACTAAATAAGGACCATGTTTAAAAGACGATGGCGGTGATGTAGCGTCTCCATTTCCTGAGTCGAAGGGGAAATGAAAGGGAGTTAATTTCCTCTATGAAATTGTTTTTGACTATGATCCTTAAAACAAAAAGAAAGGTTCAGTATAGGGACTGTATATCCGATAGTATGTGTGTTCGGGTATTGCATGGAGTTGTTTTCTTTGTGATTGGGATAGTGTGTGTGTGTATATCTGTCTGTGTATCTGGCGTTTCTGTGCTATGCTGTTTTTATTGGGGTTATTCATGCAGGAGTTATTGAGGGAAATCATTTTACAGCCAAATTATACTGTAATTATGGAGATGAGAGGCTCTTGTTTAGAGACACAAACACAGAATGATGATGAGACTATGGTGTGTGTGTGTGTGTGTGTGTGTGTGTAGCTGTAGGGCATGCTGACGGTGTCAGATAAATTTGTATCTTAGGCAAGCAAACAAACTTCTGATTCTCACTGATCAAGTGAAAAAAAAAACCACGGCTTCTTTCCTCTCTCCCTCGTCTTCTCTTGTCTTGATCATCTCTCCTCTGCTCTCCTCACCTCAGTTGTTCTTCTCCTCTCATCTTGTCTTCTCCTCCATTACCCTTTTTTCCATCCTCCAAGTCTTTGTCTTTGCTCAACCTCCTTTCCTTTCCTCTTCTCTCTCTTTCTCTCTTTCTCTCTCTCTCTCCTCCTCCCTGTAAAGTAATAAACTCCTTTCCTCTCCTCCTCCTCCCTCTAAAGCAATAAATTTAAAGGGGGAGAGCTTGAGAGGCAGATGAGAGAGGGGCTGGCTGTAACTGTAAACTGTCTGTTTACACAAACATCAAAACACTGTCGTCAGCACAATGAAGACAAGAGACACACGCAAACTTCTAAGTAGCCCCAGTGAATGAAGTTAACAGGATGAATAATTATGACGTACAATGGCAAACAGAGGACACTCAGCGCTAACGCAGAAGATGTTGAGGTTTAATATTTCTAAAATAACGACCCTACATTTGGGATACCAGCTATGTTTTCCCGGTCATCTGACATTCTCATAAATATTTATGAATTTCTGCTGGAGAGGCATAGATATTTGGTCCAAATCTGTGCTCCTTGTGGTTTTCAAGGACCGAGAACTACATGGCCTCTGAGTTTATATCATATCATTTTGTGGCTCTCTATATCAAGAAGAAATCTAGAGAATTGGATTTTTTGAAATTTAATAAGAAAAGTGAGGCAATGGGTTACGAAAAGCCAAAACATTTACGAAAATAGAGTTGTATCTAAATCACATCAGTGGTCAGCTGCAACTGTGTGGCACTGACTGCTGAAATACTGTAGCACTGCTGGATATGACTATAGAAACATTCACAGAGGACACGGAGACAGCACATAAAAAAAAGAACTGCAATAGCCAGTCAAATTAAGCAAGAAAAACTGCTCAGTAAACTGCCGGTTATAACTGAAACCGTGTTTGACTGTGATTATGCAATACATTCACTCTCTAAAATGTTTAAAATATAAGGGGATGGTGATACTGATATTTTTCTTAATGTCAATAAACCCCGTTAAAAGCCAAAAACCAAAAGTGTTTCTTTTTCTTGTTGTCCAAAAACTGTTAAAAATGCATCAATAAGCCACACTGCCACACTGGTTGACATCTTACTTACAATGAACATGGGCCCTATAATTTATTTTGACAAGCTCACCGTCCTGCTGCCATAAATACTCGACCACCGAATGTTTGTTAATCTGCAACTGAAAATGCTCAATTTACTCCTGTTTCAATAACATTTATTAAAACATACAGTACCCTGCTGTTTTAGGAAATTGGTCTAAAGGAAAAATTATACATTTGTGACCTGTTTTTAAAGATTAACGTCTTCAGTACAAACAGATGGGCTTGGAGCTGAATGCCACAGATGGGGTATGGAAGTCAGGCTGCTATTTGGAGGTTACATTCACAATGAATGGCAGCCTGTCGCACCTCCAGTGTTTGAGTCTGTACGTGTGAACGTTGGGGGGGGTAACACATTGTCAGTTTCTGTCTTCTCATGGGATTTAATATTAATAAAAGTTGCTAATTTGCTATCTGCACTCTCAAGTAGATTTATCATAAAAGCAATAAGAACGCTGTATGAGGCTACGTGTATGATTCACACTGTCTTCCCTACAGCCATCAGCTGCGGCCATCCAGGAAGTCCCATATATGGCCGTACTGTGGGAAACGGCTTCAACCTCAACGACGTGGTCAGCTTTGTTTGTAACCGGGGCTATGAAATGGAGGGGCCCGCACGGGCTCAGTGTCAGGCCAACCGCCAGTGGAGCCACCCGCCACCAACATGTAAAGGTGGGGAGAAAAGTTAAGTGTATTCACCCCTAACTTTATTTATCCCTGACCTTTAATACCACCTCAACTCTTATCTTTATTTATCCTCACTGCCTTTTACTATGGCAACCATTCTTATTTACCCCTACCCTTTTCATTTCACCTCAATTCTACCTCTAACTTTATTCAACTTAAACATCTCTGCCGTCATAACCTTGAAATAAATTTCAACCTAGACTGAAAAGATGCACTATTTTCCTTAATGTAATGAAGTTCTGAGGTAGATTTCATACTCCACATCCCTCTAATCCTCTCCTGGCTCTAGCCCTTTTCAATGGAAACTTTTTGTTTTCAGCGAAACATAAATCTCAAGCCCTGATTGTTCTCTAACAATCACAGTAACAAGGGTAGCTTTCGCTCATGTTTGTACACCAGCTATCGGCATTCTGCCCAGTGTACAGAATGGGGTGCCAATTGAATTGTGTAAAATTAAAAATGCAACGTAATGATAACAAGCCATTACACTGCATGGTTGCTGGATCCAGGACACACAAATCTGCCTTCATCATAGCATCACATAACATTTGCCATATCCACCCTTTTGAACACCAGCTCTTCCTTCTTCACCACGACCTCCTTATTATGCCCTATATTATTTTACAGAGCTGTAATCCCAGTGCAAAACACTGGGAGAAGGAAGAGGGGGGAGATAAATTACCCTCTCTGGTTCATGCCAAATAACACATGCTTTTCTATATCTCTTTTTGTGTATTTGTCTGCGTGTCCATCTCTGTGTCTCTCTGTGTATAGTGGTCAATTGCTCCGATCCAGGTATCCCTGCCAACTCCATCCGACAGAGTAAAATAGAGCATGGGAACTTTACTTTCGGCACCGTGGTTTTCTACGACTGTAACCCAGGATATTACCTGTTTGGATCACCCGTACTGACCTGTCAACCTACTGGACAGTGGGACAAACCTCTACCTGAATGTATAGGTTAGTTTGACCCCTTGTCTTTTTGGCTTTTTAACCTGACATGGAATGGGACAGACAATAGTTAGTTTGCTAAGCCCCACCTCCAGAGTTAGTTTAGTAATGCCTGATTCTTTCAAAGGAGGTGATAAGCACCTGATGCTTACGTACAAGTTATTGTGCTCCTGATGATAGAGAAACAGCGCTGCTTCTCTGTTTCAGCCCATGCATTGTTTATTGCAGTGTAGAGCTAGTAAGTCCCAATATTATAAATATGACAAGGAAAACTTTAACATCAGACTGCTCTTACATAAGCCTGTTTGACGGCTTAGCTCACAACTTGTTTGAACGTTTTCACTTTAAACGTTACAAGAGAAAAGGCTTTTAGGAAGAAGTCTAACTGATCAGTTTAAATGCCATGCATCAACTCCAATAGCAAACGCCTGGCTCTCACACAGTGGGGAAATATTACACAGTGAATGTGCTAAAAAAATGTCATTCTGTAAACCCCACAAACTCATGTAGGTTAGTTAATTGAGGTGTTCCTTTGCTTTGAATTGTAAACACTCCAGTTACTACTGTGCGTAAGTAGGCTAAGTTTAGCTGTACACTTTAGGCTCACATGCAGATAAACACACTGTTTAATTCCTTCCAAGAGTGCCATACATTTCAGAAATGTATGGCACTCTTGTGTCTGTTTCCTGAATCCGTCTCATTATCCGTAATCCTACACATATTCTTTAGTTTCTGAATCTGTTCCCCACTGCAGCTCCTCTCACAAAGCTGCGTTAAGCTCAATCCATCTCTCCCCTCTCTCTCTCTCTCTCTCTCTCTCTCTCTCACTTCTCTCTCTCTACACTCTCTCTCCCTCTCTCTTTCTGGGTCTCTAGTTGTAGATTGTGGTCATCCTGGCTCTCCCCCTAACGGTGTGCTGAGTGGAGATAAGTTTACATTTGGTTCAACGGTTCGATACTCCTGTCTGGGCGGAAGACAGCTGAAAGGAGAATCATCCAGGACTTGTCAGCTCAATGGGATGTGGAGTGCCCCCATGCCCTTCTGCTCTGGTAACCATTTTAACCTCTATTGAATATACAGACTGTTAAGTCCACCCTATCAGTAGGAGAGATAGATAGATAGGAGTTGTAGATGAAAGGGCGAAATGTCCAAAACGTGTAGACTCAACAGAGTGTGGAGCACTCCATGCCTTTACATCCTGCAGGCGCCCTTTCTTAACCCTTTTGCTCTCAATCGAAGGGATAATGGGATGGACGGATGGACGGTAGGGTTGGCGCATGAAAAGAGAATATATCACTATGTGTCTGTTAAAATGGTTATGGAGCATAACCTTCCCCTACAACCACATTCAGTGTATCTCAGCCCTGAACCCTTAACCAAATCAATTTCTGTACTGGTTATATAATTGAATTGTCATTTTGTAAACTTTTAGGTGTATTTTCTTTTTGTGATGACCCTCACCATGTCTTTAACTCTTGAGCGATACTCTGAAATGAAAGATAAGAATAAAAATGGATGGGTGAAGCAATGACTGTATATTTAAATATTAACACATTTAAATAATTCAATTTATAATGTTTCCTGTGCATTTTCTTTAGCATTAGCTGTATTTTCTTAATGAGTTTATTTTAAGGCAATATTGTGTACTGTAGCTGCACAACTATCATTGTTCTTTAAAGTGCTTTACCCAGGCTAGATTTAGTGTATAGGCATATCTCACCACTTATTGAGCTAGATTGTGTCTCCAGACAGAAAGCCTCCTTACCTTCCATCATGTATAAACAAACAGTCTAAGTTATATGGTTCTCGGTAGCTGGCTGGGGGCATGATTATGGCTCTCCAGACTGAGAGGCTCCCAGCTGCCGTTTATATAACAAACTGACTGAAAACACATTCTAGACGAGTTGACTAAGAATACATTGTTATTTACAGCAATTGCCTGGGGGAGATGCAGGGTGAGGGAGGGTAATAGTTTATAAAGCAGTGATTCATGGTTTTTACCTGGCAGGTGTGTACCAGAGCCCTGCAGAGATAAGAGTTCAGCCCATGGTAGAAGTGCCAGGTCTGCAATTCTGCTCCGTGACTGTCGATAAGCAAATGGCGTTTCTGATGCAATGTTGGTTATGTTGCCACATTCACATTTCAGGGGGCATAAAATATTCATTTTAACCGAGAAGTAACAGTGGTTACTGTGTCTAGAGCTGAAGCCTTAAATCAAATTTCTTGATTCCATTGAGAATTATTATTAGTTTGAACCAAGATACTGCCAGATTTAAACTCGAGTCAGACTTCACAAAAATGAGGATTTTGGGATTCGACTGTGCCATTAATAATGTCAGCACTTGCGATTAGTTTATGAAGACTTGGGACGTGACAAGATTCAAGACTTGACATGGACCTGTTTGAGATGAATTGTAAAAACCTTAAAGGAATAGTTCAACATTTTGGGAAATGAGCACTTATTAGCTTTCTTTCCAAGAGTTAAATGATTGTTACCGCTCTCATGTGGAAGTCATAGCCCTCCTTAAAATCAAACATTGTAATTTTTACAATTCAGTTTTGTTCAGGTTTAACAATTGGATATAACATTTAAATTAGTGACATTTTAAGGTGCTGATAGTGGGATTCTTTTACCTTTGGACAGAGACAGGCTAGCTGTCCCCCCTGCTTCCAGTCTTTATCCTAAGCTAACTGGCTGCTGGCTGTAGCTTGATATTTAATGGAGAGTAGTAAGCAAGTATTTTAGTGTATTTCGCAAAATGTCAAAAACTATTTCTTCAATCTTAAGTTACTGCAGGCTAAGGGACTGCTTCTTAAAAAGAATATTTTGTAAAAAACTCATCATATTAGTGATGAAAAAACTCAGATGAAGAAGAAACACTCGCTTTCAAAGAAGAGTTCAGGAGACCTTGATGACTTACACAGCAGAATTCTTTGAGGCTCGGCCAAGGAGAATGTGATCAACAATACAAGCGAAGCCACAGTGCAATGCCAACCCAATTCTGAAGGTTATCTATCCTGTCAAGGGATATTTAACACAAACCTAGACCCACAAGATCTACTAGTTTCCCAATTATGGTCATAAGATTCAAACTGAGTCCCACACACATCCATCACAAAGTAGAACTACGATATGTCGGGTGCTCAGTGTTCAGTCTTAGCAGCTGCCCTGCATAGACTAGTTAGCCAAACAATTCACAAAGAAGAGGCACAGACTGTACATTAACCCCCTTGATCCAACAAGCAAGAATGTTATAGCCTTGTAGTTTTTTTCATGCAGCTTTATGAAACCTTCTGCAAACCTACAGGAGCTTCAGCTGAGTAGCCCGTGAATTTTTCCAAGCCAGAGAACAGCCAAAATCTTTCCATCGGATAGATAGTTCACGTGTGTGTGTGTGTGTGCAGATGAATGTGTGTGTGACCGATTAGTGGTTGTTCCAAAGTCACCTGAGGGAAACGACAGAGATTAGTTTTCCCAACGCTCTGTCCCACAAACTTGCACTCATACGTACACACACACACACACGCTTGCACCACTGACATCAGGTAGATTGGTTGTTCTCCCTGTTGAGACCTGATACACCTGAGGCTACATGGTGACTTTGGAGCTGTGTATCTTTGTGTGTGTGTATCTTTGTGTGTGTGTGCGTGTGTGTAAGTATCCCATGGGAGTTGTGTAGATGGTGTATATGTGTTTGATCTGTTCCCGATATTCTGAAAAAATAAAAAATACAAATCTTTCATCTTGCTGTAGACCATTTCCTCACATTTTGAGTTTTTTAATGACATAATGCTGTTAAAGGCTTATTTATTTACATCTGAGAAACACAGTCTGAAATCCTGAGACATTAGAAAAGATGTTATGTCATTATATGTTGTGTCTGTGGTATGTGTAAGCTCAGTTTAGCAGCAAGCCTCTAGATATTTGCAGTGTAGTACAAACAGAGCCAGTGTGAAATTAGGTTATTTGTCAGAAATATATCACAAAAACACAGCAGACACATTTGGGAAAAACTTAAAGTAGTTGTTTATCACACAAAGTTTCTTGATGCATTAATTACAGTAAAAATGGTGAAATATTCATTCTGTTTTCTGTTGTTAACAAAAAATAATCAGGTTTTTACATTAATTACATGCACACATAAGCAATGCACATTTTAGAGCATAAAAAAAATGCAATGGTGACCAGTAATGTTTGGGTAAAAGTATATTTGTCTGCACATTTGGTTGACAACGTGTGTGTTTGTGTGTGAAAGTGTGTGTGTGTGTTCCCAGGAGCGTGCTCTGTCTGTCAGGCTAAATTTGCTGACCAGGCGGTTCTACAAGGGTAGAGCGAGGATCACACACACACACACACACACACACACACACACACCTTCCCATCTGCACACACACACACTCTTAAGGCAAACATATGCCCCTTGTCACCAACATATGTGTGCAGTCCACTACTATTTGTATGCAGCCATTTCATACTTGACTACCCTGAGGTGAGAATGTGATTTATATCAAAAATAAAAGCAAATATTCACCTCACATTGCTGAGTTCACTTTACAATGCAGTCTCAATAACAAGTGATAAATTACAGTTATTGTTTAGATAATGTTATGCCCTTTCTCCCTCCTCTCTTCTAATTTTTTTTGTATTTGATCAAATAAAGAAAAGTAATTTTAAGTTTTAAAGTACATTGTGTGTTTTTAGAAGATGCAGCTGGTTTGTGGTGATTCAAGTATTCTAGTTTTGAAGTCGGAGACCTAACGCTGTCCCCTTGTTTCTCTCTCTGTAGGCGACACAGCTGGTTCCTGTGGCGATCCTGGCATTCCCTCCCATGGTTCGAGGGAACAAACGGATTTCAGGATCCGTTCCAAGGTTCACTTCAGCTGCACCGAGGGCTACGATCTGATCGGTTCATCAGAGAGGATGTGCTTCCCTAATGGGACCTGGTCCGGCACACAGCCCTTCTGTAAAGGTAGGAAGATACTTTGACTTAATCTCAACCTATTAGAACCCAGCACTTTGACACTTATGCAGTTAGAGATCCACCCATGTGCTGCACAGTCTCCTTAAATAACCATAGCCTGTGGAGCTGAAACTCATTGAGATGCAGAAGGCTTTCTCTCTCTCATTCTCTCATTTTTCCCCCAGCTGTCCAGTGTGGTAACCCTGGCACTCCCAGCAATGGCAGAGTATTTCGTTTGGATGGAACAACATTTTCTCACTCTGTCATCTACTCCTGCATGGACGGCTACCTGCTCACCGGCGCCACCACTAGGCTGTGTCAAGCCAACGGGACCTGGACAGGAGTACAGCCCAACTGTACCAGTAAGTAACCTGTTGTATACTGAGGGATTGCTGATGAGACCGGTTTATACCTAATTTAACAATATCTGATGCTCCATAAATAAATATACTCCTCTGCAGGACATTTTTCATTATTTTTTGCGAACTTTTATTTCAGGTGACTTGGAGGCCAAAGATCAGACTGTCAGTTTTATTACTTACTATATATAATCAGAGTATTAAATCCTTGCTTTGCAATGACGTCAAGTCTGCAACCCATAAACATCACCAAACTCCTGATGTGTAATTATAAGGTTTCCTTTCCAGCCTTTCGTAACCCTATTTTATGCCCTGTTTTAAATTATTCTGCGACAGTATAGGGTCTGAGTAATGAAATCAGCCTCAAATCTTCATGCTCCTGCTACAGGCTTTATAGGGTGACATGAATAACCTTGATTGTTGTTTACTTTAGCTAATTTGCTTTTTGAACTCTGCGGGGGGAAAATTCACAAGAGTAAATAACCATAAAATATCACATTCTGTTCCCCATATGAAATGTGACCGAAGCCATGGTTGAACAAGTGTTAATCAGTGCTGCATGTTACGCAGACTACAAAATCTGCATGTAAAGATAAATGCAACAGCTGAGTGGCATTTAACACTAACAATTAACATGTGGCATACTCACGAACAAAATACCTCGTTAAACACATCTCTACATTGTGTCCCAAGGTGAAATTCACTTACCTTGGGACACCACATTAGAAGGGTTCTTGCAGTATTTTAATGTTTTCAATGACATTCCTGACTTTAATGCACTATGCAAAGAAATAAAGCTTGAAATATCCAACAGTACAGAACAAAGAGATAGAAATGCTGAGAAACCAAATTTCTTCAATATGCGGACCTGGAAAGAAAAAAGTTTTTAAGAATCCCCTGACTTAAAGGAAATAGCTTTTAAGCTTTTACAGTAGATTACACTACATCTATTAACGGCCATGACAGTATCTGGGGTGGGTTTAAAAGCATTTAAACTGCCTATTAGACTATGAAGGACAGTGCTTTATAAGTGCAGTCAGGGGAATCCTAATGCTCCTTAAAAGAGTCCCAGGACAACCTCAGCCATTTTTAATATCACTGTTGTTTCATTCATGAGAAGTGAAGCCCATAACTGTTTCTGAAGAGACCATACAGTCAGGTCATAGATTTGTTACCCACTGTGGTGTCCACAACTTAAAATTATATAAATAAGCAGACAGGTATCATTAAAAATATGCAGTTCTAGTTAAGTGCTCTTTTGGATCACTAGAGCTTTGATTAGAATGGGATCCCAGAACTTCGCCGTTCTGGTGTTTATTTATCAGAAGGGCATTTCTAGGCCTGGACAGTTTTGAAAAACAGTGATAAAAAAAGATTGAGAGCTGGAAACGTAAACCAACCGACGGATACGACTCGCATCAACAAAGAAACTAGTCATTTGTCCCCTACACTAGCTGTCCTCTTTTGCCACTACAATCTGTCCATTTCTTTCCAGGTTGTCTCTCTTTTTTTCTTTTTATCTTCCTCTTTACCTCTTCTTATCATTTGAATTACCTACATGAAAGATCATATAGGCCGGAGTAATAGGCAAAAAGAAATTCTCATCATCTCATTTCACCCACAGCATGGCCTGTAAAGTAATCTTCATCCCGTCTCTTCCACTCAAACACCACTTGTCCATCTCAATAGTGATAAACTGCGGGGATCCAGGTGTGCCGGCTAGTGGCCTTCGCTATGGAGAAGACTTCACGATTGGTCAGAATGTGTCCTTCCAGTGCCAACCAGGATACAGAATGGAGGAGGATGGATCACCTGTCAGGACATGCACTCAAAATGGGACGTGGAGTGGGAACATGCCTATATGTACAGGTAAATTGTTTATTAACCTCTACTCGTATTGTTGTAACCCTTACAATGAACTTACAGTACATATGTAGACATGATAGATGGCATATAGTTTTGCCACTACCACTACTTTCTACAGAGAAGTATATTCCTCATGTGTACAAGAAATACAGTACAACTTAAACCCTTAACCCTGCTATATATATATCTGTGAGGACAATCAAGAAATATAAACAACTTGACTGACATGCAGCTGCTTATAACCCCTAACCCCTTCATCTTTCTCTCTCTCTCCCTCTCTCTATAGCTGTGACCTGCCCGGCTCCCCCTGCTATCAGTAATGGGGTACTGCAGGGCAGTGACTTTGAATGGGGCAGCAGTGTGAGCTACAGCTGCTCACCTGGATATGAGCTCTCATTCCCAGCTATCCTTACCTGTGTAGCCAATGGCACCTGGAGCGGCATGCTACCACAGTGCTTACGTAAGAACACACACACACACACACACACACACATATGGACACACATCACAAGTACTCACACTGCCTGTTATTATTCTTTACCAGCAATCAGTTACAATTGGAAGCAAAATCTACATTTGTCCTTGAGCTACTCAAAAAGTCACCAATGTTAGCCCTGCATACTGAAATAGGCTTGCCTGTGTGTCTCTGTGTGTTTGTGTGTGTGTGTGTGTGTGCACAGCCAAGTTTTGTGGTGACCCAGGTATTCCAGTTGGTGGTTTCAGAGAGGGACGAAGTTTCATCTACCAATCGGAAGTGTCCTTCAGTTGTGCTTCACCTCTCATTCTGGTCGGCACAACAACCAGACTTTGTGAAAGTGATGGTACCTGGAGTGGCACACAGCCACGCTGTATTGGTAAGTTTAATCATTTATGTTCAATCGACGACCAGCAAAAACATGGAAGCCATTATACAAATGAAAGATATTTTTGGGAGTGCTTTCTTTGACTCATGCAGTTTCTTTTCGTCTGCAGGAAAATCTGACCATGATATATTATTGTTCTAATGAATAAGGCTATAAAATCATTCAAACTGTATATATTTGTTTTGTTGGCCACCAGGAATCAGTTTTAGTTTCCCCTCATTTGTCATCTTCATGTGTTCACTCAATCTCAACTGCAAGAACTTGCAGAAAATTGTATCGTTTGAAAATACTCAATAGAGCCGATGCAACACCAGAGCTTTGGTACCGATACTAAAACTATCTGTCCTGCTATCCTTAGTTTGTTTCATTTAACAAAAGAAGCCAAAGTTCTCAAGTATTAAATGTTATCTAAACACATGCAGCCACATAAGTACTTTGTCTAAAAAATGTAGCCCATAATTGGCAAGGATTTGATTCAAATTATTTTTGATCAGATGAGGGAATAAGTAAATAAGATCATGAAACTGACCTGACATTGAATGTCAGCTTTCTTTTTGTTAGACTTTTCACTTCTGGGGAGCAACAAACACATTTTGGCCAGTGCCAAGAAAGTATTGAGATTCGAAACCTAGCCCTGGGTCAAATTCAACCAACCTTAAATATACAAGTCAAAACACTGGCATTGTATTTCTGGATAAATTCACAAGTTAGAAAGTCCTCCAGTATAATGCTGTTCAAATAAGTCTCCAACTTGTTTAAAATACAGTCACAAGGCTTTTATCCTCTACCAATCATTGATCTAAGATTTTCCTGATTACTTTTTAATAGTTCCTGACTATATCCTCAATCATTTATCCCCACATAAGCTGGAGCACAGCCTGATATCCTCAGGCAGGGGTGTCTCGCCCACTTCAAAGTGTGGGTTAAAATTAAAAGGTGGTGATGCTCAGCCCACTAGAGCCCCCAGACTTTTGAATCATATTTCTCAGGAGGTAAAATAAGTATCTTCTTTTAAATAACACATCAAAGGACCATATTACGGACTTGTTTTTTCCGTTCCTGTACACGTTCTCTTTTGATTAATATTATTTCTTTGTTGTTATTTCATGTATTTACTTTCCTGACTGAAAATCTGTGTGGGCTTGTAACTTATGAAACACATTATTTAGTTTCTGCTAGCCTGCCAGGGTATTATGACTGGTTTGTGGCTCACCGGGGAGTCTGGACTGGTGTTTGATATTCCCCTTCCTAATGATCATGGCAATTAATGACCTGTCGCTATGGAGTTGACAGCTACGTTTGAGTTTACTCATGGGTTTGCTATGCAGAGCAACTACTGTTCTGTCAAAGTTAAAGTTACGTAGACTTATTGGAATAACAATCAATAGTGACTGGAGCCTCATCTGAGGCAATCTTGTAAATGAAAAGGGAGCCTAGGAGGACAAGCCTTAAAGGATTCCTTTGATGTTTCCAAATTGGCAACACTTCCCTATGAAACTGCTGCTGTTTTTCCCCAGTTAGATAGATTCACTATCTGACTTAGATGTCCTGCATATCACATACAGTAATTATTTAAACTTTTAAGGACAGTCTAAGTGAATTTTGCCACCATGTGTGTCATTAGCTTTGGCATCAACTAAAATTGTGAATGACCTGTAGTTGATATTCCACATAAAGATAAGTTAGGTTTGACTGTTACTGAGAATACAGATTAAATCTATAAATATCAATTGACTAATTGCCAGTTAATGTTGGCATTTATATACAGTACATGAGCTGCTACAGCAAAAATAGACCATGAAAATAACTAAGCAGAAGAAAGAGCCATGCATGGGCTGTGGGTGTGAACAACTAAATTGGCAGCCTAGATGCATTCAGTGCATTGAGGGTTATCCAATTTCTTTAATATGGTCATATAACTACTCAACTCCTCTTAAATCTAGGTTATACAGCTCATCATTCATCAGTTTTGCAAAACAATGCTACTCTACACTTGCTTTCCTTTGAAGGCAGCGAGCAGTTCAGTATATAAACAGTGCTTGCACTAATAAACTGAATTCCTCGCATTCAGTAGTGTATCTGCGACACAAGTGGCAAAAAGTTGTGCATTCAATTAGTTATTTCTGAAAATTCTTGTCTTAAAAGTGGGGCTGTTACTGTATATAGGAAATCCCTTTCCAGAAACTACACAGAAACTGCCTGCTCATAAGTGAGACAACACCAGCACACGCTGTAACTTACTGTATTTAGTCAAAGGCTTCCAGAAACGGGCATCCGCATCCAACTTCAAACAAGCTGCTGCTATCCGGGGATTAAGAAGAAAATGAGAAGGGATATTCAGCACACATTACAAATGGTCCCACTGGGTCAATTTACCACCACGCATGATGTTTAGAGCACCACTTCACATGTCTGATTCAGAGCAGGTGCTTAAACATCAAGTATGGTGATGAATTATAATAAATGAGAGCTTTTGTAATGCGAACAGACACTTGACTTTTTGTTCCTTCATAGCTCTAGATAAGGCATGCATACAGTGCTTTACAGCTGCTATAAAGTCGAAGGTTCCCTGTGAAATAGATTATCTAAAAATAGAAGGCTTGCTCTGAAGTGTTACTTCATTGATGTAAAGACTTAATCTATAACTGCTGAAAAAGAAGTAGTTGCAGCAAGTATGAATGGTTCAATACCATGACTGTTTTTGAGACTATGAAACATACACAAGCATTCACACAAACATAAAGACTCAGTTGCAGTTTTATGTTTTTCTGTGGTGGAAGTGAAGAGGGAATGTAATGTTGAGTGCATGTGTGTGTGTGCTTGGTTGATTTATTAGTGTGTGATTGCAGCTGTATGTTAGTGTGTGATGTGTATTACTATGTGACTGAAACAGAATGAGTTTTGAGCTGAAGCAGCCTGCTCTTTAAATAAGACAGACAAGGGAAGGGGGATGTGTGTCTGTGCAGAGTGGGGGGGTTCGGTGGGCAGAGAGACATACAGGGACATGGAAAGATAGAAAGAGAGAGCAAGAAAGCAGTTAGAGAAAGAGAGGGAGAGGCAGAGGGAGAAAGGGGCAGTTAGAGAGGTACAGGAAGTGAGAGAGAGGTAGAAGGGGAGAAGGAGAGAGAGAAGTGGAGAGTGAATCTGTCATTTCGGAAGCTGTATTGAATCGAGCTCTGCGTCAGGATGTGCTCTACATGCTGATGTTCCTGCCACACACACACACTCTCTCACACACACAAGCCGGCCCCGCTTCGTTTTCTGATAAAGCACTACTGCCCCCTGCTGTCCTGTTGGGATACATACCCTGCAGTTACCATGACAACAGAGGAGAGGAAAGGAGAGTTGAGAGAGGACATATAATGCTACTGCTAATTTATCTTTCCTTTAGATTTTGTGTGTAATTACTTACACGCTTGTGCTGTACATTTCAGAGCCGACCAAAACCAGCTGTGATAACCCAGGAACACCACGCTATGGCTCCTTAAACCGGACCTACGGTTTCAAGGTAAAATATCTGTACTGACAAACTTAACTCTATAGCTACCTTCCCACCAAAGTAGTCAACTTACTAACTAATAAAGAAGTTGTCGTTGTGGCTCCTTTGATCTGAACTATCGAGGTAAAACATAGATCAATAATCTATGAAATTACAAAGAAAGAGAAAGGAAGGAAAAAACGAGGGGAGAGACAGATGGAAGAAGAAACTGTAATCTTTGAAAACTGTTGGTCAGGCAAAACAAGACATTTCAATATGTCAACTTGGGCTCTGGAAACATTTGATTTTTCACCATATTTTGGACAAAAAGTTAATATATGCTGTCTTGTGGTAGATATCATTAGATTTATCATCAGATTTACTGCCGGTGCTGCATCCCGGCAACAAACCTACATGCAACTGCCCTCCACTGCAGGTCAGCAAAGAGCACTGTCAGTGGGAAAACATTAATGTTAATAATGTTGGAAGATAAGCACTTTATTAACTAACTGTGAGGGCTGAAGTCTCAAATTAGCTGTGGCTGAACAGTGTGGACAGGAGGAATGATCACAGCAAATAATTACTCTTACATCATTACTGTATGTCATGAGAGTATTTCATTAGGATAGACTCAAAAATATCCAAACCTGTTCTTTAAACATGATGAGCAGGTTTAATTTAAATATTTTAAAGATATTTTCAAGAAAAACCAAAGATGTTTTATTTAAATAGGTAATAGCAATACATGCATTTGCAGTTGCATAGTCTGTTATAACGACTTCCCCCTCTAACAACCTAAATAAATATGTATTTTTGTCTCATTCTGTCTCTCTCTCCCTCCACAGGTGGGGAGCGTAGTGTCATTTCAGTGCCAGCCAGGTCATCTGATTCAGGGCTCTTCCTCTAGAACCTGCCAGCCTGATCTGACATGGAGCGGAGCGCAGCCCGAATGCATACGTAAGAAACATAGATCCCATCAACTTGTTAACTTATCGCCCGTCCATCCTCCTTCTGTCAGACTCTAACTCCAGTGTCCCTTCTCTGCCCTCCAGCCCATGCCTGTAAGCAGCCAGAGACCCCACTCCATGTGGACGTGGTGGGGATGGATCTGCCTGGGTTTGGCTACACCTTGGTGTACAGCTGTCAGCATGGCTACTTCCTGGCAGGGGGTTCTGAACACAGAGTCTGCAAGAGTGACAGCACTTGGACAGGAAAGATGCCAATATGTCGAGGTAAAAAAAATAAATCTATATTTGAATGTTATAACTTTATACATATCTAGTGCTTTTGATTGAAGATGTCATCCAGAAAAATGAAGTAGGAGTGCTGAGTGTGTCTTGCTCAAGGACACTTTGTCAGCACGCATACCTGGCCATCTGGAGTAGGGCAAAATTTCCTGGTGGGCTGGTCACTGGTCTGGCAGCACTGTTAAAAAAAAGATAATATGATATCCCACAGTGTTTCATCCTTCATTAGATTAGCCTGGCCAGGTCCTTACAGGTGAGGTGATGAATTAATCACATCTCATGAGTCCGTTTTTTTTTTTTTTTTTACTTTACTGCTTATATGGAGCTTATAGTGACAGGCTAGTTGTGTTGTAGCTTAAACTGAGACCTGGTATTCCCAAAACAAGATTCTGGTGGAAATAATACATTTACAATTTAGTCATACTGCAGTGTATGGATCAATGTGAGGCCACTGGATGTTCTCTTTGATCACCAAGTTATCATAATGTGTACAGAATGTGTTCATACATAAAATGTATGTCAATAAAATTAAAGCTTATTCCAAAACTAGGTTGTATCTCTAATAATACTTTTTGCTTTTTGTACACAGTAGGCGATTTGTTAACGGGGGGGGGGTGACTGGTTCTTTTAAGTCACCCGATATATAAGCGAATATTATAGATCCAAGACGAAACTGACAGAATGCGCAATTACTATTCCATCTGCTACAATAACACCATGGCCAGTGCCATGGATTTTTAAATACACAGCACGGTTAGGCTACTGATATTTCACAGCCATGGTTGGGACTTGGGGCCATCTAACTTGCACAAACATCAGTCAGATAAAGGATCGATTAGTCGGGCAGACTAAACTAACATATTCAACCACACAACGCTTCTGCTCCTGCACACTCTCTCTGCTATTCGGACAGCGGTATGCAATCAAAATTCACGCCATGTTAAAATACATTTCTGTGATTCATCTATTTCTCCAACTCCTATCTCTCGTCTCGTCGTTCCAGTGTGTGTTTCTAACTCACTGACTCAAGTCGTAATTCTTAGTGGGTTGCACAGATTTGATTGGTTGAGTA
>NW_023340268.1:9983426-9983589 GCF_004916995.1 Morone saxatilis
TGGCAGGTTAACAAGGGCGATGGCATCCCCCCTTATCCCCCCTGAAGTCTTACCACAATGTCCATTTAGTAACTGTTCTGCAGCCTGTGATTGTATCACAGAAATTTCCATCAGTACTATTGCAAATAGCAAGGTGTAGATTGCACAAGATGTACGTGTAATG
>NW_023340268.1:9983689-10008165 GCF_004916995.1 Morone saxatilis
TCTCTGATCCAATTTGAGATTCTAGGACAAATACCCTCTCCCTTGCTTGCCTTTACTTGTTGGCAACAATGGCTGCATCTTGAAGTGATGATAGAAGCTGTTCTGAATGGTCAAACCCAAAGTGTCTTAAGGCCACCTTTAAAGGGATCTACGCACCACAATTATTGGTCACGAACTCTATTTGCATTGGTCTGCCTACAAATAGCCATTAAAGAGGTTTATTTTGGGTGACCTTTTTCAACACACTTCTCACTCATTATACGCATGTGTGACTAATGGTGACCAATACTGCATTCTAACTTGGTAATATAAAGTGCACTCTCCCCTGCATAAACCTAGTTTCTTAGAATATCAGTAGATGGGGCCTGTAAGAGGCAAACCACAGTATTGGAATATCTTTTCATACTGTGTCCCTACAGCTCTGCTCGTGTGTTTTAATAGAACATTATCTTTCACCCTCTGTCTGTCTTGTGCGTGTAGCTGGCGAGAAGAAGAAGCCTGTCAAACCAGCAACAGGAACTCCTAGCCCCAAACTAAATGGTCAGTTCTATTACATTCTTTTTTTTATTCCAGGCTAGCGCAGTCATATCATTCCTCATCTATTCTTGATTTCTCTTATCTGCACTATTTTGGTCCGGTTTAGTTTGTTTTTGTCTACTTTGGTTTAATAAATTCTGGTCTGATCCTTTGCACTGTACGCTTCTCTGTTCCACAGTGTTGTTCTCAGTGTGTTCTTGATGATTTTATAGTACTGTACTGCTTTCCATCGTAAATAATTAATTTCTTCTCACTACACATAGAAAGGTAAATTAACCACTGTGATGTTTTTCTTTTCTCTGTGCTGCTGCTTCGTTCAGTTCACTGTTTTTCAGACCCGCTCTGTTGCAATTTATCCTATTCTGTTGTAATTTAATAACTCTTCGCTTCTCATTGCACATGAAAGAGTTCCTACAGCTTCTGTATGTACAAGCTCCTGTAACTATCAAAGCAGGAAGCATGCCTTAAATCTAGGACTCTGCCTAAAGCCAGGCATAAATATTTTGTCTTAATACAAATAGATATTGGGTTGTAACTGTTGGCAGAAATGCTCAGGAAAAGCAAGAACTTCTGTGTATATACATATTTACTATATGTTATACCAAATAGGCACACGTGAAAATAAGTTTTTTTACTTGGAGTTTACTGATTCAACTAAACTAGAAAACATCTCAGATCTCACGGATGGCCCTCTGAGACTAAATCGTTTATTCTGTTCTGTTCAGTCCTATTCTCTTCTATTCTGTTCTGTTGTATTGCATTCTATTTTATTCTGTTATGTTCTGTTATATTGTATTCTAGTCTGTTCTGTTCTGTTGTATTGTATTCAGTTGTATTCTGTTCTGTTGTGTTATATTGGAGTCTAATATGTTCTGTTATACTGTATTCTTATCTGTTCTGTTCTCTTCTATAGTTCCAGACGATGTCTTTGCTCCGAACTACATATGGAAAGGTTCCTATAATTACCGTGGGAGGAAGCAGCCTATGACACTGAGTATTACCAGCTTCAACTCCACAACAGGGAGAGTCAACGTTTCCCTTAGCAATGGCAACATGGACCTGCTCCTATCAGGCATGTCATTACTGGAATGTCATCCAATATAGTATATGTGACTTTACATCAAATGTCATGCATCAATGTATGGCATGATGATTCTGCAGCACATTATGATATTGTATTGATCATTCAGTAACACACTAAATAGCCATTCTGAGTAATATGGACCTTCTACCATTAACATATTTACTGAGACTCTATAAATCATTTGTGCTGTTTTCTAATGGGGTCTGGATTTTGCTACTTTCCCGGAGCTATAATGCTTCTTTTTAATGTTGTTTAATGTTTAATATTACTGAATTTCCCCCCAAAACTCGCACATACACATATTCACACACAGACCTCCCAGGGTCCTACAACTGCGTCAGCAGGGGGTTAAGACCCTATTAAAACACAAATCCTGTTGAAGCTAGAATTGGTTCCTGGAGAAGCAGAGAGTACAAACACCATATCACAAAACCATGCAGCTATCAGACTTTTAACATGCATCTTCTGGCTTAAAGGGGCAGCTTTAGATCAATAACTGCTAAAGCTGTGCTCACACAGGCACCAAAAATCCAGTGACTAGTTGCGTAAAACGTGAATGATTTTCTTTTAAAGATTTTTCTTTACATAACTATAGGTTTCCTTTCCAAAACACTGTACTTAAATGAGTTATTAGTTTAGTATACTGGGAAAAAAATTTTTTTCCAAGAGTGAAATAAAACATCAATCTTAGATCAGTGTATTAAGTACAAAGCTGAAAAGTCAAGGCATGTTCAACCTAGTTTAGTATAAAGACTGCAGGCATGGGTAAACAGTTAGCCTGGCTCTGCCGAAAGCAAAAAATATGCCTACTAACAACTCTGTCTCACCCGTACACAACCAGAAAAGCAAAAATGAGGATTTGTGATGTTAAGGGGAGATACAGTACATATTTGACTTATTTACTTTACTACTTTTTGTACAAACGCGTTGTCTACATTCTGCTGTCTCACTCTTTAATCAGTGTTTGTTTAATTAATTTTATAGCTGAAGATTACTATATGATCTGTATTCTGATTTAACTCTGTTATTTTATAAACCAGTTGTTTTATTTTGTCCTCTGTAGGAGTGTATAAGGCTTCTGAGGCCAGGCTGTTACTGCTGATGTACCAGGTGAACTATGTGAACCAGGGAAACCAGCTGAAAGATTCCGCCATCTCTCCAGCTAAAATCATAGATGACTCTTGGACCATGGATGGATTTGTAAGTTTCACTGGATACAGAGCAATCATATTAGTTAGATTCACTTGAGCTAGATTAATTTAGAAGGGTTAACACAAAATGTCACAATAAAAAAAAACATAATAAATCCTTGTCATTAAAGTTAATCCAAAATACAAGACACTTTAAGTGTACTAGACTGTTTTTGTAATGGCATTTGATTACAGTGCTGTTAATTATAACAGATCAGTCAGAGTGAGACGTATCACTGCTCTGTACTTGGCATAGCATTTAATCAAGTTAATGCAGTTGTCATATTATTTGTCATTCCAAGATATTACCAAATACTAAACAATCTAAATGCTGTGGTCATCTGCTCACAAGTGACCTCTAAAGATTGATATTCATCGTGAAGTACCTGCAGATTAGGTCTAACAAAGTACATAACCTACAATTTAACAGCATAAACACATGCCCCAGGCCGTATTTATTGTCTGTGATTCAATTGTGACAATTTGTTGAATCTGTATGTAACGGTATTTGTCAATCAAATATATATATATATTTTTTTTTAATCAAAATTAAAAAAATATGACATGAATTTGCACATGACACAAACACAAAATGCGGCCAACCTTTGTCCCTCTCCTATTACTATACAGTATGCCTCCTATGTGTTCTTCCTTTTCCTTCATGTCCTCTTTTCCTCTCCAGGTATCAGCAGAGCCTGATGGTTCTAGTTACGTATTCCAGGGTTTCATTCAGGGAAAAGACTACGGACAGTTTGGACTGCAAAGACTGGGTAATTATCTCTTAGGTTTAGTAACGGCACCAAATAATGAATGAGTTTCCTGTAAGTTGATCCAGACTATATATGATAATTAGAAAAATCGGATGAACTGCTTGTAAAAACCTTTAGCGAATGGAAATAGCGATCAGGCAGCTTTTTTTTGCTGGCGAAAGAGACCATATTGCTGATGCTGAATCAGCCTTGCAGTGGCTACTTTCTCACCATGAGCAAAAGCTGCTTTTCAGACTTGAAGTCATCTTACAAGATCTGAACTCCATCAACCTGCACCCAACCATCACAATGAAACAGAGTTGAGAGCAGTTGTCAGTAACAGATGTGCAGTGATGCCAAAATCGTGCAAACACATGGACAACAGAGTACACTTTTTGGGGATAACAACAAATTCAACAAGATGTGACGTGTAGTCCATGGACATCCTGCAAATGCGAAGCAGATAATAAAATTGTAATCCTTCAGCATCCACTCTCGACAAGATCTCACTTGGACCTGCTGTGGCGAGAAATGTCAGTCCTGTGTAGGCTTTGTCAGTTATCAACATCCCTGCCACATATGTCACACATACTGTGCAGTAACGCTACAACAATATAAAGTTGCAGATATTACAGGAAAACTTTATTTCAAACATGGAACAACATTGACACAAAATGTTGAAGCAATAACTCTCCTTTTACCATGTCATCCAATCTACATTGTGGACAGTGATAATTAATTTTCTTTGTATGCCACAGGTTTGAATATGTCAGAGAGTCAGAACTCGCCACCGCCTCAGCTCGGTACCAACAGCAGTTCTGTGGCTATCGCTATTCTGGTGCCTTTCTTCGCTCTAATATTCACTGGCTTTGGCTTCTATCTCTACAAACAAAGGTATGTGCTAGAAAATGCCTTAATACATACAATTGAAGTGCATTCATGTTTGTTACTGCTTTGCAACTTCTCCTCTGTTTTTCATTATTGTCATACAAAATGTAGAAAGGCATTGTTAACATTTTGAGAAGCTGTCTAATTGATGAAAACAGTACCTGCCTCAGTGGTTTGGTTGTTGAGGTGCTAAGAGGCAGTCAAGTCATTGTCTATTACAAACTGTTCTGTTTAGGAGGTGTTAAATTGGATTTTTCAGAGATATGATTTAAGCACAATTGACTGGTGTTCCTATTGTTAACAGATGCAAATAACTTCTGTTCTGCTGTTAATATCTTAAAAAAAAGCTTGCTGAAGGAATTAGTTTTGGATGGGCTGATTGGAATCTCACTAGGCCGCCCAAAAAGCACAACAATCTCTCTAATCCCTCTTAAAGCTTGTTTACTATGCCTCTGCTCCCAAGACTGCATTCATTATTGTCCACTGGCTACCCAGTTAAGTTAATATTAATAGATAATTAGAGTAATGTTATCACTCTAATGGTGTATTTATCATTTCTTTACTGTTGCTGGGTTTTTCTTTTCACAGAACAACACCAAAAACACAGTACACAGGCTGTTCAGTCCATGAAAACAACAACGGGCAGGCTGCCTTTGAGAACCCCATGTACAACACCAACGCCAAGGCTGTGGAGGGGAAGGCTGTTAGATTCGATCCAAATCTAAATACTGTCTGCACCATGGTCTGAGGATTGATTATCCTCACTTGAACTTAATGACTCAGATATCTAATGGGACCACAATTGGTACGAGGCTGTGGAGGAGAAAGCCGTATGCTTCGACTACATCCTCAACATCGTCAGCAACATGGTCTATTCATTGATTACAGAAGACCTCCAGTCCCAGTTCAGAAACCTGATCTCGCCAAGCAGTGGGAAAGGCGTCCAAATGAAACCAAAGCCCAGCCTTGGTTCCTTTCACTTACAGCATTTTGTATCCACAAATGAAATCTAAAAAAAAATGTGAACACAAAATGTCTGCCACTAGTGGATGCAACACAGCCAGAGAAAACTCAAAGTGAGATGTGACATCAAGTAAAAGAAAAAGGAGGCAACCCAACAGAAAACTATTCCCGGCTATTGTCCGTTTCTAACCCCAAGACTCCGCTGGTCATGGATAGTTTATAATTTGATTCTAAACCAGACACAGCCATTATACTTCAACCTCTTATTTAACCCCTGTTCACAGTCTCTAATACTGGTAGTAATGATTAAGCCATGACCTGCTTTTCTGATCTCATGACACGCCACCATGACCCAATGTCGAATTTTGTATTTGCTTCAGAGCTTTGGAGAGAAGGACCCACTCTCAGCTCTGTGACCTTGCCTGGAGAGAGAGAGAGAGAGAGCACATTATCAGTGCTTTGGCCATGGTTTGCATCATGGAGATAAACTGCACTACAAAAATGGGTTGATTTCATTTGTACCATGTTGTCTCCCCAACTGTACTAAACAAATCCTGTGGGGAACACCGAAGCAAAATGGCCAGACGTGGGAAAGTGTGACATGAAAAGGATGTCACTAAAGACACTGTGAAGCAAAGAAAACTGTTTCTGAATATCTGGGTTCAAACCTGACAGTAAAAGACACTGTCACCAGCAGACCATCAGTAAACCAGACTGACTAGTTGTGAATAGGAGCCTATAAAACGACCACGGAATACAACACCCTAGCAACCAGACGGGACAACCTTGTGTCTCCATGACAACCAGAGGCTGGTATTACTAGTCTCTTTTCTTTTTCTATTAAAATGGAATCTAAAATGGCTAATGCTAGCAGACAGTAGCAAAAGTTGCTTTGAAAAGAGACTAACTCTTAAGCAAAGGATAAGGGCAGCCCTGGAGACGGAGCTATAATCCTAACTGAACTGGGATTAGAGCAAAGCAAAACGAAATAGAGGGGAGCTAGCACTAAGAGAACAGATGAGAAGAGACGGACTCATTGAATGGATAAACTGCTCCTCCCCATCCAATGGATAAGAGAGGAGGCCAAGGAGACGGAGACAAACCCTAACTGAACTGGAAGTAGACTGAGGTAGTCATCAAGGGAAAAGATGAGATCTTAAAATCGTAACGCAAGCCAATCAGAGCCTGTCTAACCTGAAATCAACTACTGAGAGAGGTCGGTCTTCCCTCTACATAATGAATCAGATCAGACAGAATATGGCCTTGAGGAAAGATGTTTCTGATCCTGTGAATTTAAATGGATTCTGATGAGAAAAACGCTGAATGGATACAGAGGACTCTGATGGACTTACAAAGAAAAAGACTTTGAGAAACAGAGAAAGCTCTGGCATTAAAGCACATTTTACAGGAACACTACCTGTCTACCCCCAGAGAGATGGACTAACACAGGGACAGACAGAGAGGTTAGAGGGAAACTGACAGAATGAATGACAGACAGAAAAGATGACAGGTACACACACTAACATAAATCTGGAGAGACAGAAAGACAGAGAGCAGACAGATGGTATTAAGACCAACAGTAAGACACACAAGGAGACAGACAGGTTCAAGAAAGACAAGCAGAGTCTTAAGACTTGCAGGTCATCGTTCATTGTATCCTCTCCACAGACAGATAGGCTTAAATACAGATTAACAGGCTTACAGACAGACAGACAGACACAGAGACAGGCTGATAGGTGACACAGACAGACATACATTGATAGACAGGCTGAAAGAAAGACAAACAGGGTTGTAGCCCTACGATTGTGGACACAATTCCACTGTAATTTTGCACTCTGCGAGTGCTTATCTTCTTTCTTTGTTATTGCTGCAGAATCTTCTGATCTGTAAATCTATTGCATATATATTCGGGAGCATTCACCACCTATATTTTTGTGCTATATATTTACCACAGGGGAGGGGGTGAAGGGGAAAGACGGATTATAGCAGAGTTTTTAGAAAAAAAAATGAAATAAATATCCGATTAAAAGATATTACAACCATGTGCTGTTCACAGAAGTCACAAACAGTATTTGGTTTCTTTGTAACATGGAATTGGTTTATTTTCATTTCTTGTGTAACGTGAAGTTCCTCTCACCATCACTGTCTTTCCCACTGAGGCGATCATGAGTGTCAGTGGTATTGTTGTTGTCATTATTGTTGAGATGATGCAAGGTTTGCCAGCAACAATCATGGTCTTTAAAGATGTTCCATCACACATTCATCACAGATAGCAAATTTCTAAACCCTTAATAGACGGAGTTTGTGGCTGCCATTTTTTTTTCACCCTTCACTAGAGCTGTTGGCCACTACAAATACATACGTCTCTATAATGGTCATCGCTGTGACACAGACAACATTTTAATGATCTGCTGGAATAGCAGCACTGTTTTCGACCCTAACTGGTGATATGATGCCACAGAGATTTGCACATCAAAACTAATGCTGTTTTTCAGCAACAGTTCAGAGGTGTCAACAAACTCCATGTTGTCACGGCAACACAGAAATCCCAGTTCTCAAAGGAACCCACTTGTTTGATTACACATAGCCAAACTCTTATGAGCTCTGATTCTGGTTGAAGTTAGTGTCTCCATTGTCTCTCACATAGACATGGTAGAAGAAGAAACACAAGCACGGTAATAATAATGATAATTATGATAATAATTATAATAATAATTATAATAATAATAATAATGGTGATAATTGCTGTTGAACTGCCCAACGTGTAGTTTGTGTACAAGATGAAAATCCGTGTTGTACGTTGACATGCTAGTTCATGTTTGTATTTTTATACGTTGAGGATTCGAAAGTAAAAATGAGGAATTTGATTTAGAAAGAGTGGCTTTTAGGATGTTTTCAGTGGGTTTGTTTGTGGACTAAAATTATGATCTTACGTAGTTGCAAAATACACAGGTTTTAATCTTGTTTGTTCTTAAAACCTCAAAGAAGAGATCCGTAAACCTAAATGATCCTCACCACAAGTTCACCTAGGTTTTGCATCACAGAGTCTTGGTTCTGAAGGTTCTCCCTGTGTTAAAGATGTTTCACAAATCAATACTGAAAGGCCTGAGATCACATGAATTCTGTTTTAGGGTTCTCCTTTTAAACTTGAATTCGCCTTTGTACTAAAATCCACATCAATTATAAATTGGCGTACACTATTTACAAGGCTTTGAGTTTTGGAAAAAAAAGTTTGTACTATCTTCAAGTGTCATCCGCACACTAGATTTTAATGACAGAGTTTTGTGTGTGCACATTGCATTTGAAAGCTAAAAGGCCTTGAATATAATTTCTTTCAGAAACACTGAAGCTTAACTGAACTGACCATTTGGGAGAAGATCTTAAGATTTCAAGTTGACAATTGAGTAAATTCAAACACAACCAAGGCCACTGAGATTCGATATTTCCCCTTGCTTTTGCTTTTATTTATTTAATAGCATAGCCTTATAATGTCAGCTCAATGTTCCTTGGCTGGTAGTTATTTTCTATATGTGATCTCCCACCCATTCTATTACATTCTGTATAGCTGGCAACCTTCATTGTATTTATCCCCTGTAAGCCACTGGGGGCTGTTGTTGCACATGTTGTTGGCCTTTCTGATGGTTTCATGTGCCATCAAGGAACCACTACTGAGGGAAAAGAAGATGTTCGATGTTTGTGTGAAACCATGCATAACATCCATATAGTAGGGTCATATTGTAAGGGTTAGGCCTGAAGATGTACCATATACCCGTACCTATATTAATTGGTCCCCACATCAATACAGGAATACATGTATCAACGAGCATGAATCACTGTTTTTCAGCTTTGGTGACCATTTAAAGAAAAAGTATTTGTTTTGTTTTGAAGAGGCTGGTTTAAAGGTTTCAAACTGAATTCAGTGCGTTTGGGTCCCACACATGATGAATACCAGTTGTTTTTAATGAGTTTGGGTGTCAGGGTGAGCGAAAACATCGACTTTGTTTTAAGAACCCCTGCTGTCGTGACCACAGGCACCGACTGCAACCAGCTGACAGAAAACTCCTTTTAAAGTCATTATTGATTTAAAAGCAATGGTAGCTGCAGCTTCCTTGTTTATCAATGCTGCGGCTGTCCTGCACTGCATCGCTATGGTGACATTGTTTCTTATTACAGTTTGGATTGATTGTTGCTGCTGTTGTTGTTGTTGTTGCTGTTGTTGTTGTTTTTTTTTCGGTATGGATCTGACACAGTGCCTACCAAAAACCATGGGACCCTCCCTGTCATCTACACACGCACGCACACACACACACACACCACGAACGCACTACAACCAGCACACACACAACACACACCGGGACACACACACATACACCACACCTCTTTAACACATACACACACACACATATACATAGACATACACACCTGCTCCAGCCCTCCCCTTCATCAAGAAGTCATTTTTTTCTAAGCTTCAGTCTATTTTGCCACAAGCTTTTCCTACTGACTGACCGCAATAAGACCCATGTGATTTGAAAGACTTAAAGCTGTTCCTGCCCTGGGGACATTGGAGATATTCACCATTTGAAAAAAAAAAAGAAACATAGAATAAAAAAGTGTTTTGTACAGAAATATATTTTTATGATGAAATTATTTGTAAAATGTATGAATCTATTATGTAAATTTTCAATGCAATGTAAGATTAAAAAAGGCTAATTGCTTTTGTAAAAAAAATGTGTCTTCTTTACTGTCCTTTTTACTTTGAATGATTTTTTGTAAACTGATATGTATGATATGTATCAGTCAATGAACACCTGAACATATTGTCATTTATGAGGACAGTATATGCTACACATTATAAAGACATGTTGAAATTGAGCTGCTTTAGGTTCAGGCACAAAGTGTATAGAAATATATGGTATATTCTAGCTATCTCACCTTGAGATGAACTCCCTAAACGTCTTCCATTCATTCTTATTGGAAGTCCTTATCACTGTGAATGCAACATTATTTTTGCAGCTGCACCGGTGACTGCTGGTCTGACTTTCTGTGACAGAAGCATAAAATAGGAGTTTCCATGTACAACAGATATTCCAAGCCTTGAGTTTTTTTTAATAGCATACCTGCATTTTTTCAAGTATTCATGGTGCAAACCAATGAATTAATGTATCATGCTTACCGGTTCCACATTGTTGTATATTTATAGCCAGAATGTTTTAGCAGGTCAACAATTACAACTGCCCGCAAGCCCTAAACAACCCCAAATCGTTACTTTGGAAAATAAATAAGCAAACTTGTGTTCAGATAAAGCACCTTGAATATAAGTTACTTTCATAGGTGACTTGAAGAGACATCAGTAGCTTTCAATAATTTACTGACCAATCAGCTACTGGTTTTAGATGGCAATGACAAAGCTTGCGTCTCAAGTAAGCACAAACTGGACCACAAGTCTTTGGTTGCCACTAACAATGTATAGCATTGCTGAATACACATTTTCACAAGTGTATACTTCAGAATGCACAACTTAAAACTCACTTAATATGATCCATTTTCATAATACAAGTTATAATTGAAGGGAAAAGTGTAAATAAATGTTTTGAGCCCACCTGATAGCTCTCTAAATAATCCGGCAGTTAAACAGGCAATGCATAAAATTGCACTAAATAAATCTGGCACTACCATATAAAGACAAGTGAGCCAGAGGCTGTTCTGTTTTTTCTCAAAAATGCATTAATGCCTCTACCCTCATTAGTTAAGAAGCCAGTTCAATACCTGTCAGCTTTTCTCTTTCACCTTTGAAGCACATAATTTCTTGTGCATGCATGCATAATTTGCTGTGTGTTCCTATGCAGACAGTGTTGGAAGGAGAAATACAACCAATTAAGTCTAACACAGTCTAAAACAGAATTAAAGTAAATGGCTGCAAAATGCCAGAAAGGAAAAGTTGAAAAAAATATAATTATTAAATATAAATAAATATAATAAAATTAAATAATTTTGAGAAATAACACTTTACTCATTAACCCTTAACTGCACACACAATGTGACCACTGAATGTTGTGACATTTAAGAAGGCCAGGCAGCAAAATATTTCTTCACAAAATAGATTAAAATCAACGAGGGATCCAGACAGCTGAGGTCACATTCAGATAAACTGTGAATTAATTGCACTTTTACATCATTATCATGGGGGAATTGAAGGCAGTGGGACAAAAGCTTTACTTTCTGTAATGAAGAACAACTTTTCAAAACTGGAGCCCCGTATGACCGTTACTGACCTCTGTTGGTGGCCAGTAAGAACTGCAATGCTAACTTTTCTGCTGCTGTGCAAGTCACTGGTACAATTATTAGCCCTATAATGGACATAACATAATATGGGGATAGTAGGTTGACTTAACGTATAAGTTTAATGGAGACACCTGTTGAGGAGGTATAATAAACCAGAAAATTACTCTCCAACTTAAATGTAGGCTCACAGTAAACCCATAAGCCTACTGTGGCCTATACTTTGGTATATAACCAGCCCAGATTTTAAAAGCTAGACTTCTGACCTACTGCGTTTTTGTTTGATTGCCACGTCTTTATTATAAATTTCCCCCTCAAAAGTAGCAAATTGGATCTCCAAATCCTATATTATCAAGACACATTGGTGCAATGTATTGTTTTTTACCTTGGAAACAGCAGTGGAGAAAACCACTTAGTAGCCTGTCCGTGTAGCTTTTGATCATATTACACCAACTTCATCAACATGGACGAAAGCCCTGAAAAGTGTTAGACCATCCATAATTACAACAAGGCAAACTGCATCTGCACGTGAAGATCATGTGAAACTTCCAGAGAAGCTACTAAATGGACCTTTCAGTAATTTTCTCTTTTACCAGGTTGCTGTTTCTGCTGCTTGCACATTTTGAACAATGGCAGAAAAATCCTGAACTTTTCATTATATCCTTAAAGTACATGAGACATATAATCTGTAAAATATCAGGTTCCTCTGGATGCTCCTTGCTCTCCTGTTGTTGAGCCTCATTCCCAGCCTCTGTATTTTACGACCTGGGAATAAGGCTCAACAATCAACTATCTTTCTCGGCTCTGATTGGTTGTTTTCGTTCAGCCTTGGCGGATTCTTGCAAATGCCATTAGGAGCATTAGGAGGAGCCAGAGGAGCCATAGATTTACTGTCTCATGTACTGCTGTTAGGCACTGGTGTAGTTCAGGCTATACACAGGTATACAGAGCATACCCACTTATTTTTCAGTCGGAACTGGGTATACCCACTTCTAAGTCCCTTCTGATGCTCATCATTAATACAAGAAATAAAGAATACTTCCCTCAAAACACATGATTATTTCATTTCTCACTCGATTGTGGGCCAGTACCTATTGCACAATCTGCTCCTCTTCTGTGGCTAAAATTCATACTGATCCTCACGACAAGCAGCATAAGTTGTGCAGATGCTACTGGCCCATTTTTAGCCAAATATGCAATCATGTGTTTTGTCACTGTTCATAATACAAGGTGTTCATCCTTTGCCGGGCCATAAATTACCCACTTCTTCAGGTACCACTACACCACTGCTGTCAGGCTGTGTTGAAAGTTTCAGCAAATATGACAAAAAGTATTTATTTATTTATTTTATTTTTTTAAATAAAAGTTACCTAATGCAGCTTCAATAGTGCAGTTGATATTAGCAGTAGGCCTAGTAACATTCAGTTCTTATTTGTGTTGAATAGTCTTTGAGCAATCACAGTTGCTATGTTACTTTCCAGTTGCTACGTAGCTGCGTCACAATGGCGCCTCCAGACGTGGTAGTTGCTCCTGCAGAGAGGAAGGCCACCGATGGAATGGCCTCGGATTTGGCTGGATAATGCGTAGAATTAAAGTTATTGAGGAAATGAAGGCGAATGGAGGTCTTTCTCAAATGGACTCAGAATGGTGAGTCATTTTTGACTTCTTTTCTTTTCTTCCTGCCGCTGTTGGCTAAAGTTTTGTGTTGGTTTTTTTTGTGCTTAAGTCTTCACTTTCCTGTTGCTCTGTCAGGCTGAGTTAGTAAACTAACGTTAGCTGTCACACGGTTGCTGCAGACTAATGGCTTGTATTTGGTGTACCGTTTGGTGTCTTTAATTGTGTTTTGGCCGCTGTTTGCGGGTGCTGGGCTGTCTTGGTAAATCCTAATTCATTAATTGGCTTAAGCAGCAGATATTTAGATGTTTAATTTAGGTAAAAGTAGCAATACCAAAATGTCCTGCATTCAAACTTAAACACAAGTTATCAGTAAAATGTACCAAAAGTACTAATTACGCAGTGGACCCTGTTAGTTATGTGTTACTTCTTTTACTTTTAAGTCGGTTATTATGTATATTTATATAAATATAATGATACATAACTGCACACCCATAGTCCGCCCACACAGGTGTTTTCACTTAAGTTGCCTCATTAGTGCTGTTGCTGTTGTACCTGCTGGGAGGGGCAACTGACCTCATTAGAGTTGGGCGACATATTGCTCCACCTTTTAATTTGGAAAGTAACCAGTAACTGTATAGTACAATATTTCCCCTCTGAAAGGTAGTGGAATAGAAGTATGAAGTAGCATAAACTGGAAATAGCCAAATAAAGTACAAGTACTTCAATATTGTACTTGTACAGTACTTGAGTGAATATACTGCGAAAGAGTTGAAATGCTGCTCTGACATGGTGTCAACAGAAACTGCAACCTAGCAGAGATAGCGCTGATTGCTGTTGTATTGGCGAGTGATGGACCGATTATCTGGTATTTTAAGATATTCGGGATCGACCAATGTCTGCGCTCAGGAGGCCGATAGACTAAAAAAAATGTCTCCAGACACATCTGCAGGTAGCCTGGTCAGTGTGGCTGTTGTGGATCGATTTTAGCGCTTTGTGAGTTTTGGGAAGGGGTGTGCGAGGGCCCTGTAGCTAAAGACTTCTACATTGAATTCTTTGCTGTACATACGGCTCATCAAGATATTCGGGCATTATATATCGGCCACGGGTGAAAAACCCCACATCGGTCAACACTAATATTGCCTCCCAACTATAGTATGTACTATATTATATAACTTCATTGTACAATATATATCTTCTGTTTGTGTTCTGACTTCTTTTTTTCTCTGTGCCAAAAAGACCTCTGCAGATTTTTTTACATTAGATTTACAAACTGAAATGTGGCCATTTGGAGGAATTTTGTCAGTTGTAGATGGTTTGTGTTGTTGTGTAAGGTATAGTTCGTTTAGGTACCCTTTCCAGTAAAAATGGTTATTATTTTATTTCAAACATCATTTGAACTATCACTTATGGAATACACTTGAATGAATTAGAGTTATTTGTTGGCACCGAGCTACTATATCTTCAAACAGATTTTTTGTCAGTTCAATTGTTAGTGTTAATAATTTCCGCTAACTTTCACCTTTTTAATTTCCAACCCATGAGCACTGTGACAGAGAGGTGACAGTTCATTTATAGTGATGGGTTGGTCTTGTATTTTGTTTATAATTATTGTAAGAAGATACTTGGACTTTACAGTTTGAGCTGTGAGGTTGTTTTTGGCCTCATAACTTTTATTCTCTCTTATATGGCACTAGATTGGCTAATAAGGCTGGGACTTCTATAACATTCTATTTTGGAGAATAAAGATTTAATTATGGACCTGGAATTTTGAGCACACGAAGTTCTTTTTTGTTTTTGATGCTTCAGTATTCAGAAGCTAATTGCTCGTTACTGTTTATACCCAATGTCTGAGACGAAAGATCAACTGGGAGCATGTGGGCGCTATTGTTTTCTTTCTGCTAGATATTTGAGTCAAATTATTTCTTCAATAAGATCATTTAGGCACATCTTTGAAGGAAAAAGTTAAGGGAAAAAGGAAAATGAACACTTGAAGGAGAGAATCTTGGTCATAGTTCTTGCGTGTTTGTTGGCAAGGCAATTCCCTTGGAGTGTTCGTTTGGCCTTACTGCACTGTTAACGTGATCAGTAAAGATGGGGTGCGGACTGTTTACCCAGTGGGTTGCCCATACATGCTTGTGTGGAGACAACTGTAATTAATTATAAAAGACCTCGACTACGAATAGCCAGGGGAATATGTTGGGTTTCTGTAACTGGAATACATCACCACTGGGTTATATTTGTGTATAAATTTAAAATCTTTCTGATCATGGTATTGAATTTTCCCCATTCATTAAGGACTTTGTTGTTTCAATTGTTCATCGTTGCTGCAGTGGCTTACCATTAGAGAGAGAGACGAGACGAGAGAAGATGGACGACGAGATAGAGAGAGAGAGAGACAGAGGACGTAGAGAGGAGAGAGACAGAAGAGAACAGAAGAGAGAGAGAGAGAGAGAGAGAGAGAGAGAGAGAGAGAGAGAGAGAGAATAATCTTGGTGTTGTAGTAGTTGTGCCACAAATAATCTCTCCAATGCCTGATTGTATTGACCAGTGGAGATCAGTAGATGGCGCCAGCGACCTTTTGAATTGCTTTGCCAGCGTTAGCACCATGCCGCTCTAGACTGGAAATATTAATGTTAAGTAAGTTTTTCTTTTAGGTGTTTTTGAGTTTTACATAGTCTTTAGCTGAATAAGTAAAACACTGTCTATACATATTCAGCATGTCCAAATGAAAATTAATAAATGAATGAATGAATAAATGTACGACAACATTCACATTAAGACTTATTATAGAAGATGGGAAAACAAAGCTTGAAATTAGGTGAGGTTTTATAATGATTTTTTTTTTTTTTAAATGTGAGTTACTGAAATTTAAGTTACTAATATTATGGAGGAAAAGAATAAATATGTTGTATTATAGGTTTTAATAAATCAATCCTTTTAAATGAAAGTACAGATGGATGATGTAGACACTCCCTCTGTTAACATGCAGCGATTTCCCCTGTTAAATAGGAATGCTTAAGTGTTTCTCCAGCATAGGAAAGCAGGATCAGTTGATGCACCAGTGCAGCATTCTATGGTACGATCCGTGCCTTTGCATTGGATTTCTATCGGCCACATGTCGTCAGTAGATGGAGCTTGATGACCTTTGGGTACTTGAGACTCCTATACCTGAGTCAAAAGCATAAAGCAAACAGAGAGTGTTGCTAATCTTTAGTGCATACCTTTTAGATGAAGCACACTTTATTTGCACATTTATTTCTCACTCGGTATAATGATGAGAGAGGAGAGAATAACAAAGATGAAAATGCATTGACTGATCAGAATTATGAGTTTAAATTAATCTGCTCCTTGTGAGGATTTTTATATAATTATTAATGTTTCTGCACATGTAGATTGGAATAGAATTGCTGCAACAATTAGTTGATTCATCAATATGTTTTCAACTACTAAATGGATTTTTGAGTTTGGAGTAATTTTTAAAGAAAAAATGTTCTTTAACCTTTGGGTTGTGGATAAAACGAGACATTTGAGGACATCTGCTTGGTGTTTGGGAAACAGTTATCAACACAGATCAATCAATAAAAAATATAGCTGCAGCCTTACGATTTAAATAGAGAGAAGAAGTTTGGTTAATCAGTGTTTGTCATCAAGAATTTACTTTTTAATCTTGCTTAAAACCTTTTTGATTCTGCCCTGTCTCTGGTCACGACAGCGAGGGGACAAAGGAGAACATCGAGCCCGCTGTGTGTTAGTCAAACTGGGACAAGCTGAGGCTGCAGGCTCCGTGGGAAAAGATAATGATGCACTGAAGCTCCTCGAGAAGTCCTTTCGTGTACGAAGCCCTTGCGTTGCCATGTGAGTGTAGAGGAGAGTGTGTCGAGAGGGTAATTGCAACAAAGACAAAGACAGAGCCCATAATTTGTCCCCACTGCTACACTAATGGAGAGAAAAGGTGGTTAGGGATCAGGTTAACTGATTTAAATAATCTGGTTGAGAGAGACAATTTAGGAAAAAAATATTGCATGAATGAATTATCGTAACCTGATGAAAGTAGTAAATGCAATAGCAGAAATTGTTGAACATTTGTATTTAAAGATTCACTGCTTGAGCTCTCCCTGCTGCACCACCATCTCTTGCAGGTTCTCTTATTGTCTTTGAAATAGTGTGCAGTCAAATAGTCAGTCAAACATAAAATATGACAGTAAAACATGTTTTTTTCTTTTTCTTTCAATGCTTGCATTGTCTCTCATCTCTGGTGAAATCACTGGAAGAGCCTCTGTGCTTTCTTTGCCTCCTCTTCCTGTATTTTCTCTCGCAGTATCCTGGAATCTCAGCTTTCCTCTTTGTGCTTTCTTGTACTGCTTCAGTAGTAGCAGAATAAATAAATGCACACATGCCAACACAATCCCACACACAAACATACTCCAATCAAATCAGTTTGAATAGTTGATATGAACAGTGTAATGTTAACATACCCACCGGCTCTGGGAATCTTTAGGAAAATTAGGTAAATTCTTTTTTGGATATTTAAAAAAAATCATACTTTTTGGCTAAATCACCTTGAAGCACTAAAACCCTGCAATTTCATGCCAGTGTAGTTTAAACAATCAGCTCTCTTCATTCTTTTTTAAACCGTCATATTTCTTTCCAAAGCTATTTCATTAGCCTTTCATTTGAAACCGGAGCTTCTAAACTGTTTCTCCCGATCACCCAGCTTCCCGCAGTCTTCCTCCTGTGACAGAGAACTTTCCCAGATTCCTCCAGCTTTCTGTCTTCGACCGCTCTCAAATCAATCTGGGATTAGACTTGATTACATGGATTCCCCTTTGGGACGCTTTATTTCAATGAATTAGCTGAGTGAATGAACAGAACTGCAACAGAACGGTATTTTGTACCAGCCACATAAATTATGCATAGACTGTGGATATCAACCAGCCTTGATCATCTTTTTTATGGTTTGCATTCAGAGTGAGAGAAATTGTTAATTGCCAGCCTTGTCACATATAATCACGGCGGTGTTTGATGTACAATAGGGATGCACTCTATATGTTTGTTATTTATTTATGTGGTGATGGAGATGCTGGCCTTGATGAAACAGAGACCTAGATAAAATGTTTGTGTGGTGTTTTATTTACACTATATGGTTGGTTAATCATGCCATGCTGAACAAATAAGAAAATTCATTGATTGCATAGAAACCATGGACTTGCGTTTTATCTAATAATCTGTCTGTGCAGCATATATACAGACTTTTTATAGTGTTTTGTTTCTATATTTCTTTAGTTTCATTCCTTTTTGATGCCACGTGGTGTTCAAAGTGATGTTTTAGTGGTGTAAGATTAAAAATAACTGTGCAGCAGAGTAGAAAAACTTGCACACTTTTAGATTGATTTATGGAGCTTCATATATATATATATTTTATTTTTTATTTTTTTCCAAAGATGACCGACCTTGCTGTAAGTTAATTGGTCATATAGAATAGGTGTTGAGGGTGGCATAGAGTTATACAAACACACATATTTTTCCCAGATGGAAATAATTTCACTCGGGGCATAATTAAATTCATATGCGTTCCTGAGTTTTTTTTAAAAGCATACGAAAGTTGAAATATGATTGACAGAGGTGTATTAATCTGTGATCAGTGTGCCCCAAGTATCCAGTGAATCTGAGGGCTTGGAATATTTGAAAAAGGAATTGTTGCGAATTTGCATATGGCAGTATTTAAAATCAGTGTCCTTGCTAAAGAGGGCTTTTGTAGTAGACAAAGAGAGGCATTAATGGTGGACTCACCCGTGTTGTGTTCCCAGCCCCATTGGTTCAAGTCAGATTTCTGTAACAATAGGCTACTCAAGAGCGTGATGGTGTAGTTTAGTCAAACATGTCCAGAAGAAGGGCTAATGTATCTGGGTTGAGATTTTGCAATTATATATCTTCGATCTCTTTCATTAGAGAAAACAACCAACTACCTGTGGTTTATCTTAAACAAACTGTCTTGTATTGTAATATACTGTTTGCTAGATAGATAATAGATAGATAAGATAGATAGTGATAAAGATAGGATACGAAAGATAGATAGAATAGATAGATAGATAGGAAGAGATAAGATAGAAGATAATAGTAAGTGATAGTTAGTTCTCACCACAGAGTATCGATTAGCATGAATGCTCTAAGACATAGTCCTACAGCGCGGGGCTAACAATGTATAGATTGAATGCCGGCAGTCTCCCCATCAGGGATGAAATAATGTTTGTTTGTTAAGGGCGAATAGTGTCGAGGGGGTGGGGATGGGGGACTGTAGAGTCACTTTACTGGTGTGTCCTGGTGTTTGCTGTGGCGCTGTTGTATTGACCTGGATATGGAAGCCTGGATAAGAGGGGAGAGAGGGAGAGGAGAGAGGAGAAGAGAGGAGAGAAGAGAGAGAGAGAGGAGAAGAAAGGAGAGAGAGAGAGAGAGAGAGAGGGAGAGAGAGAGAGAGAGAGAAAGAGTAGAGGAGAGAATTTGTCCATAGTTCTTTCACCGTTCGCTCGACTTGTTTTTCTAATTGATCATACAACTCTTATTGAGGAAAGGCACAACGATGGGTAGTGGGCGCTTAATGTGAAAATTTCCACACTTGTCTCTCAACTCATTTTTAATATACAATAATCTAGAGTGTTATTTTTATTTTATTTTTTTAGAACAAACCAACACCATTCAATAATTTACCTGGGAGTTAAAGCTTTGTATTAGTTTTTTAGACGTTTCTTTAACTTCTTTTTTATTGACTTTGATTTTTAAAAAGACAATAACACTCGTACTTAACAGACTTTGATTATTGGCGACACACCACATTCATGTAGTCCTAAGAGATTTATTTTTATTTTTTTATGTGAGCATTTTCACATTTTCTATTATTACTAAAGCAAGCTATTGTAGCTGACTCATTGTGTTTACTGCTACCGTTCTTGAGTGTGTGTGTTTTGGTGAACTCATTAGAATTATTGTTAATATAGATAATATTCATTGATTTATGCATGTTTGTGAAAAAAAAGGCTGAATTGCTTTATTTGGTGATAAGGTTCCACTGTGTTGTGTTCTTTCATGGAAATGATCAAGTATTTTTAAAAATGTTTAGTACTATTGACCGAATAGTGTTTGTTACAGTCTGCATTAGCTACGACTGAAGGGTGATAGCCAATGTTGGATTGTTGATTGCTGTTGTTGAATTGTTGATTGTTACTTTAAGTGTATACATCTAATTCATCTAATGCATGTTTTAATGCTTTCATATCTCCTATGGCAACACTTTCACTATACAGCATAGGTCGGTAGTTGGGCAGCAATCAGGCAGGATTGTGGCAATTAGCTGCAGCTGCGCTCAGGGCGAACAATGTGAAACATATATCTCTATAATCACAGTACAATTGTACTGTGTACGCACACTAGGTTTATAATATCGAGGTCATGGGTCTAACCCACTAAAAGTGGGTTTCTGGACATAATGGACACCACCTTTGTTGACGACGAGCACAGCGCAGGCGACAGAGAAGCCGCAGACAACAGACGACAACAGACGACGACAGAGGTTCGGCATCATCTCACCAGCAGAACTGAATTGTATGCACTCTTACTTTGTGAGTAGCCGGATGGCGAGTTGTGCATGTTGGTGTTGCCATTCTATGTCCCTGAAACCCACTTGGGGGGGTTAGGACCCATGACCTCAGTATTTATAAAATCCTAGTGTGCTGTACAGCAGTTACAATTTGTACTTGGTGATTACTAATGCTTGATTTAATGATTTGGACATTGTTCATGAGTGATTTTGTTACTGTCCATGTTTTTCCAGTTTGAAAACCTGTAATAAAACTCCAGTGCAGTCCAGTGACTGGCGTATTTCGTCCAGTCCGATGGACAAAGAAGAAGAATGCATATTAATAATTTTTAGTTGGTCAGAAGCTGATCCAATCATCTACAATGTACTTTTGGTTTCCACCATTAACACTCCTAATGCAAGTAAATGCCTGTTGAGTTTTCCCAGACCACACTGAGCAGAGTGACATTTATGGTCTGGCATGTGTGAGGATAGTCTCCCACAGCTACACTGTTTTGAACACATAAGTCATGTGTAGTTGCTGCTCAGTACTGCCTGTCATAATGTTGTGTCATTTCAGCAGGAAGACACAGCTAGCTGGGAAGCACTAATTAGGTAGCATTAAAACAAAATAAACAGGAAAAAATCAATAGTATTACTTTGTAGCTTACCGTCTACACCAACTGTGAATGGAACCATTCTTCAGTCAATGCTTTGAACATGTTTATTCCTGTAGTCTTTAAAAAACAATGTAGGAGAATTAGGAAGAAAAATGACTGCTAAATGAGTGTATTTACTTTTTTGTCCATTTTGCACTTGCCTGGCAGAGCTGCTGTCCACAGACCAAAATGAACAACAGGCAAAACATAGAAAGAGAACAGAGGCAGTTGCAAATCCAAATGCTTTATTGTTGACAACATCAAAAAGCAAAAGCACTGACAGTTTTTTCTTGGTTGTTCTGCTCTACAGAAATAATATGGACTTCTGGTGATGCTTTGATTGTGTTGCTTCTTACTTTACCATAGGGATACAACCCAAAATAAAAAGTTATTCAAGAACTTATGGAGGTGGTGTGACCATAATACAATCTGAACTACCTACCAGCTGTGTGAATGGGCCTGGGATGGATAAAGCTCGGTGATACATATTGTTTATCTGTATGTTAGAGTTTAGCTGTAGTCGTCGTTCTAGTCGTATCGTTTGATATGGGGTATTTTCCTTTCTTGGCTCTTTCTAACTGGCTCACACATACGGACACATGACAACACCAAAATACCCAGTTGAAAGCATACAGTCCCTCTTTTAATAAACCCTTTTATGATGTGTGAACAATTCCTTAGACCCTCTGCTATAGGTCCACTTTAAGGCAGTCAGACACTTAAATGTATGGATCAGCACCTACTAACAAAATAGTAGGAAAATGGTCTCATTAGCTCACAATGTATTTTTCTCCTATCCTGCTCCACACACCTCACACCCTCTCGACTCCACGACTCTCAAGGACAAAGAGGGAATGACTTCACTGTTTTGCTGGTGTGTGTCTTGTGTTTCTGGGGCAACAGAGAGATTATTACTGCAGCGAGAGCCCTAGGTGCTGCTGGTGATGCCAGATAATTATGCATAAACAAACGAACCTCCAGAAAAGGTGTGCTGCCAAGGCTCTCAGGCCATATCAAATGGCAGGAAGGGAACCAATAAGAACACAAAATACAGTTTATGCATAATTTGAATTTTGAATTAGTGGTAAAAAATATACAACTAAATTATTCAGAGGCTTTGGCATGTTTTCCTTATTCTCTTCTTTTAGGAATAAGGATTTGGTTGAAGGTTGTTGATCGCTAGTGGTGTGCACCATTCTCTTATTACAGTTTTACAGAATTACAGAATTTACAGTCATCCTAAATTAGACATCAGGTGTCTTTACGAGATGACATAATATAGTTATAGTCTACAGTATAAAACTGTATGTTTGGATATTACATTAACTTGTTAGATTATGCTTCTTCCTTTTTCTAATTATTCAGGTGTAGAGGGGGTGCATGTAGTGGTACTATAATATTTCTTAATTCTGTCTTTGAATGCTTGTAGATTGAACTGAACTGTCTTGTCAATTAACTGTTTATATTAAAACTTCAAAATATTTTTTGAGTGAAAAATAGAAATACAATCATATCATCATATTTCCAAAAAAATGTTTTCCTCAGTGTATTCTCTGTTCTCTGAGACTGCCTGTAATTTATTCGGTTATGCAGCAGAGCAAATTCACAACTCAAGACAAAGAAATAATACATTATGCTGTGGTAATACAGTGACAAAAGTGATTAGAATAACTCATACGAATGCATTGTTGTTAATGGTGGTTTAAAAGAGTAACCCATAATGATAAGAGGTCTTCGGGTTGACATGTCTGATTCATCAAACAATCAAAGGTTATACTATGTTTTTTTTTTTAAACGTATCTGCTTGATTTAATGTAATCTTCTGCAAAAAAGATCTGCCATTTGCTTTTTTCATGTTTTTACTGGCAATTAAGGTCTCACAGTATGCAAGAAGTGTTTAAACCTGCGAGTCAACTGAAAGTGCTGTGAAGTGCTTGTTAACAAGTGATTTATGAGTCTGGCTTATTACTGGGAGATTTCATTGATTTGTGGAAATTGCTCACCCCCGGTTATTGTGTGCTTTTCACAGTAGAAGTCGGGAGGTTGGTCAAAACTGATTTACTTAATGTTTAATGAGTTTTGTTATAAATCTTGCAGTCACAAACACATAGAGGGCCTCAGTAGTCTGAGTGGGAGGAAGATGCAGTAACACATCCATACAAACAGACAGTAGAGTTCTGAAACATTCAGAGGAAACCTTAAAATCATCTCCCTCATCCCAGTACCCTGCAGTTTGTACCCTCCAATTTCCCTCGCTGACTTCATGCTTGCTTTGTCCAGAAAAACTCTTCCCCTTCATCGTAGCGTGGGGGATCTCCAGATAAACCAAACGATAGGCGGAGAAGGACCCGCTGGGGTGTGGGATTGCTTGTAGAGAAGCACCCGAGCGCTCGTCTGCAGGATTTGTTTGACTCGGGTAATTGAAAGTGTTTTAAACTATTATAGCAACTGGAGGGCTTGTTTAACTGTCGAGCTGCCAGTCAAGCGGGTGGGCCAAAAGCCCGAGCCCGTCAAGGCCTGTCAGTCAGTGGAAACGAGAAGTGTCGGCTTAATGGATTTCTCCACACCGCTCCGTCTACACACCCAGCAGAGCTAGGAGGGAGGGGAGGGGAAAAATAAAAATCAATGCATTGTCATGTGTGAGTGTGTGAGCCATCAAACGACCAGGTGGATTGGAACTGTATTTGCCTCGTGTTGATGTTGAGATTCAATACTGGGAGTGAGCTGGAGGTGTTGTTTTGTGTTGAGTGCGTCCTTATTTTTACCTGTGTGTGTGTGTGGTGATGCTGGACCTGTTCTCTTACCAGTGTGTTGTGTTGTGATGTGTGTGGTCGTGTTGTGTGTTGTGTGTGTGTGTGTGTGTGGTCACAGTTGCCTAAGAGGAGCAGGTTTCTGAGAAGACATATGTATCCTGCTTGTCATCACAGACGCGGCTTTGCT
>NW_023340268.1:10008190-10008408 GCF_004916995.1 Morone saxatilis
GTGTGTGTGTGTGTGTCACAGTTGCCTAAGAGGAGCAGGCTTTCTGAGATAGACATATGTTCTCTGCCTGTCTCCAGGGGCTTTTGTTGTGATTTGAGGTGTAAGAGGGGTCACGTCACCCTCAAAACAGGTTTTCTTTTCATCAAAGTCTCTCCACAGGTGAAAAACTGTCTTTTGCCTGAGTATTTCTTCTGTTTTTCCATATATATATATATATA
>NW_023340268.1:10008427-10025975 GCF_004916995.1 Morone saxatilis
TATTATTATTATTATTAAGAGATTTTTTGAATGAATTGTTGATACTACACAATATCAGACAAATCCTGAAAATGGTCAAACAGTCTCTTTTTCCCTCTGAACAGTCCAAAAACCTGCATTCAGTTTGTGATGATAAAAAGAAAAGCGGTAAACCCTCACATTTGAGGAGCTGGAACCAATAAACTCAACAACAACTAAAATGATTAACTGATTAAGAAAAATAAACGTATCTATGCTCATGTTTATATGAGAGAAATGTCTAATCACAAATGACCACATAGGAGACAGCTTTGCTCCAGCGTGGAAAGAGCAGTTGTGTATGATGTTTAATGTAAGCATGTCACAAAATACTGGTGCTTTAAAGACACTATTAACAGAGGCCGTTTCTGTCTGACTCTGCACTCAATGATTGCACTCATTAGGAGTGATATTTGTTACTAACCACAGAAATATGAAATGGAAACCACAGGCAAGCAGACAAAACAGTTCTCACATTTAAACATTTGGATTTGATCTTTAACAGGGTAATTTCCCAGACTTGCAGTCTAATAGAAAGTGCTGTGTGACCAGAAGAAAGTGGTTGGCTGATGGATGTCTTTCCAGTATTGCAGGGCCTGCTACAAGGCACAGACACAACGCAACTAAAGCATTCACGCACAGACACCTTGCATACAACGCCCCACCTCGTGAGCGCCTCCGAGATATATTTATTTTATCATTTCTAGTCTTGGTGGCAGCGTATGGCTGTCGTGGCACGTACCTTCGCTTCATCTCAATACCACCTTGTGTGATTTATAGCCAGCAGATCCGGCTCCAGCACCATCATTTTTAACCGCCTCGTCTTTTATCTCCACCAAATGATCGTATTAACCACCGCCAAAGACTAACACAAGGCAGAAGGAGATGTCTGTGTTGAGCTAAACCAGACTTCCCTCTGAAAGGCATCAAATCATTTCACCATGTTGAGAGCGAAAAGTGGTAATTACTTGTAATTGGGGCTTCAAATTTTTCTCTCGCTCGTCCCTCTTTTGCTAAATTGGATGATTTCCTTTTTTTTTTCTTCTGGAGGGATGATAGATACCTCAGAACCTTTGAGGGGGGGCTAAAATTGAAAACAGTTTTTGTTCCATTTGAAATGTATCATTGTTAGTGTTCTTCCCTTTCACATGCTTTCACACATGCACTGACTTGGGCTTCCTCTTAGCTCTGATATGTTTGAAAGAGTCTTTACAATGCTGCTACATTCTCTTCCAAGTATGACTGCTCTCTGTGTTTTTTGTAGCTCCTTTGCTATTTCTGTGTGTTAAAATGGACACACTTCTCTTCACTGTTTGCTTGTGTCCATCTCTGCGAGGCCAAAAAAACATAGTCAGTGTTTCCACAAGCAAACCCTGACTGGTTATGAGCAATAACATGGCTAAATATTTGCAAAGTAGAGTGTACAAAGCTGTGTGCTCTCAGTGTGGAGGTTTTTATGTTCATACTGACGGGATGCTCTGTGGATCAGTTGCCAGCTGGGGGCAGATCCTGTCTTTACAGTGTTTTGTGTTTGAATCAGAATATTTTATTTAGTTTCTATTCTTTGGGCTGCAACTAATTATTTTCATTATTGGTTAATCTTTTTTTTTATTATTAGTCTATAAATTGCGGGAAAATTCAGATAGCTTATTTTGTTTAATTGACAGTTAAAAAGTAAAAGATTTCTTGTTTACAGCGCTATAAAAAAGAAAAACCTGAACCAACAAATGTATTTTTTTTTTATTTTGACCAACAATTTAGAAGATGAATGATCAGCATTGTTACCCATTAATTTCCAACAGATTAATCAACTAATTGTTTCAGCCCTTAGAATCCGCCCCTCTCTATTCTCACATTTGAGCTTACAGTGTGAGTAATGCTAAAATAAAAAGTGTTTAAGAAGAGAACCACTGCAACTTGATGAAACGTGACTCGCCAAAGATGTTGTATTAGTTGTAACACGTTGTACCAATAATAATAATTTCTGTCTGAGCGATGCACAAGATGAACAGAAAATTTTAATTAAGTCAAACAACTTATTATAACACACAAACAGATGGTTTGGAATTTGCAATGCATGAAATGTACATAAACATTTGTAATTACTGTGAATATGTCCATGTTTTAACACATGCATAAATAATCAAATTATTTAACTGGATTTTGTTTTGAGTGGGAACTTGCTCTTTTCCAAAAGACTAGGACTCAAATAATTGCTGTATTGCTCAGTTTAAAAGAAAGACAAGAAAATTAGTAAAAGGAGGGGGGGAAGGAATGTGTGGCAAAATGAAAGCAAGAAAGGAAGACAGCCAAAGATTTGACATAGTGCTGGAGGAGTATTTCCTCCTTGTCCGACTGAATCAAGTAGTGGTGTCTCAGCAATATTTTAATCGTGCTCTAGCATGGAGTTGCTGTTTGAAGTGTGTGTGTGTGTGTGTGTGTGTGTGTGTGTCTGTTTCTCACACACACGTGCATATTAACACATTGAAAGGACTTGTGAACAACTGACCTTGTGTAACGTTTTTAGATTATAAAGCTGAAGCTAGAGGCAGAGTGCTCTGCTCTGGTGTTAAACTAATAGTAAAGAACACAGAGGTTCTACACTGAGTAATCCAATTTGACCTTGTCCATGAGATGACGGTCCATTGAGTAACATTCTTCTAAGTACGGCCCTGGCAGAACATCTCATGACCCACTTTTAGCGTCTCAGCTCACCGGCTGAAAAACACTGTTCAGTGACATTCATGGAAAAAGAAGACAAAAAAACCTAAATCTTTTTGAATCTAACACTGAAGCAGATTGCATTTATCTCATTGAATAACCCCTTTAGATGATGGGATGATAAAAAGTTAAAAGAAATGCTCAGAACAGCAAAGAGAAACCCCCCCTTCAGAGGAAATGGGAATGGCTCTGTATATTTGATACACCGCACGGCTGTGTGTGGACATCATCGTCTCTCACTCTCCATATGCTCAGTCTCACTTTTTCCTCACACTGTATGACTGTGTGAGGCTGAGGGTAAAGAGCTCACTATGTCCTGCCAGCAGTGGAGACATCAAAAGGGGCTATTTGGCAGAAGTTGGGGGGCCTGAGCACATAGGATTGCAGCAGGAATAACACAGGGTGAGATGTTATTATTACAAGGCTGATTTAGGACTATTATGGAGAAGCTCTGTGGGGGTTTCAGTGCTAACCACCCTGACGCACGCACACACATGCACACACACACACACGCACACACACAAAGCATACATCATTTACATACGGACCTCACTGGCGCACATTCATAAGAACAACGTAGAAAATACACACAACAACATAGACAGCCCTCATGTTGTTGGCTTAGATTTTCAGTACTGCAACACTCAAACACAAACACATACACAGGACTTGGAGGGCGATAGATTTGTACACTCAGAAGGGAGGGGTGTGAGGTTGTCTGACGGCGAGTAAATCACATGTGACAGAACCCAAACTCAGCCGAGGTGTGTCTCCTGACATGGTGTGATGGGGCGCGCCCTAATGCATTACTGTCCACCAGGGCTTTGTGTATGCGGACGCCCATATGTGTATGTGTGCGCAGGCGAGTATGTGTCTATGTATGTGTGTTTGTGTATGCATCTGGGTCCTCTTTACTGCGATGTTGTGAGCAGCCAATCATTTCTTCCAGTCTAATTAGCACACATGTAAATTCAGGGTAACCGTGGAGCTCATCCAGGGACAACCAACTGCGACATGGCAACTGCTCACCATGGAGCGCGGGGGTGACTGTGTTGTCGTATGGCGTCGGGCGTTTACCAGCAGCAGATAATACAAGTGTAAGAGGGGTGTCCACCACTGGTGACCAATGAAGGCCAGTCTGTGTTGTCATAGTGCTTCTGTTGGACCCCCCCACTGCCACTCACTGTTTGACTGTCCATTGCTGTCCCTGTTCAGGGAACCATAACCAGCCAGCAAACAGATTTCACCTTCTGCTATGTCAGACATACTGGACACAGCCCAGCAATTACCAAAAATAATAAACTTGGGTTGAGTCAGGGAAAAATGTTTTGATGGCCGCATAACACAAATAAAAAAATCTAAAGCTATATTTCTATATTGTAAATACAAAACACTACACTGAAGCAGTATTTGACTTTCAGACTACCAAATAATTTTAAGGCTCTTATCTGGCTACAATTTTATAATAAAGCTGTTAGGTTTATCAAAAATGTAACCGATAATTATGATGTTTTACTCTTACTATAAGAAATTGCACAGTTATTCCGTATTACACTGTTCAGTAAACACAACTGCAAACAGGAGTTAGGGTACGTATCACACCTGATGTAACAAGACAGTGTTTCCTCGTTGGCACCTGGGGGAGGGGCAGGAAAGGATGGAGGGACGCTGGATCAGAGGGGATAACGACAGGAAGAATAAACACATGAATAAATAACAGCAAAAGGCAAACGGAGCCCAGCCATCAGTCCGATTTGGCCGAGGCTCGTCGCTCGCTTGTTCACTCACAGCTGGGAAATTCACGGTAACTTGGTTTGGTCGAGGAGGAAAAAAAAAGTCTCTGAAACGTTGGACTCACCTCGATGTCGGCGGCCAAATGCATGTGGCAGATGTCTGCATTCAGATTTTCTTTTTCTCCCCATAGTGTTGGACCGCTGCAAGGAAGGAGCTGTGGGGTGCTCTCTCTGTGTGTGTGTGTGTGCGCCTGTACTGTTTGTTTATTTGCAGGTATATATGTGTGTGGAAGAGGTCAATAAAGGACAAACAAAAGAGAAAATTATATCATTTCAACTAGAAAAGATGTTCTGGAAAAAAGCGTGCTCACAGTTGAAAATTTGTTTTTATAACATTTAAAATAGTGAAAGAAGTTGAACGTGGCAAGTGGGGGAAAAAAAGTCCTGAAAAATAAAAAGGAAGAAAAACTGGTAATCAAGACGAAGAAGTTTAAGTATAAGCACTGAATAAAGTTGAAGTGTAAATTTAAGTCCACAGTAAGCGCTGATGAAGTATTGGTTGAAGTGCTGAAAGGAGTTGATGACTCATTCAAAGTTCAAAACCTTCAAACTTTACAATATACACTTGGTCAGCAGTTAGCAGTATAAAGAGGAGAATGAGAGGTGTTTATCATGCCTGTCCCCCCTACGGTAGGATTTAGGTTTCTTTGTTATATGGAAGGAGAGGGATGGTGGGTCAGAGTAGTGTACAGGAAGCAAAACAGCAAAAACCAAAATTAAATATCCTATTGAAACCTGTAGATCCCTATTTTTGTATTGCAGAGTACATTGTATGTGTGTGTGCGCACGTTATCAACATTCACTCACAAGTTAGCAGAAACAAGTTATTTTTTTTATTTTTATTTTTTTCCTCCAGGATCTACCCGACAGATCAGGCTCTTGGATGTAACTCCCAGAGGAGAGCTATAGGGATCTTTTTCTCTGGGTCTATCTGCACACACAAGCAGTAATAAATACACATCTTATACGTGTGTGTGTGTGTGGTGTGTCTGCATGGCTGACTCAAAACCGACCCTTTGAAGTGAAGTAACGATGAGGGGAAGTTAATTACGTCCCATTATGCAGGCTGGGCGCGACCATGCACCAGTTAAGGCCATGTTTTTCCCTTTAATTAACTAGAAAGCCAAGCGCTCGCCTGTCAGGAAGCTGCTAAAAGAGCATTTCAGAGGAAGAAACCCTCGGGGCGCTGATGAGAGGGCGCTAGGACTGGCCACATGTTAATGGCGAGGTGTTAGCATCTTAAACCGCGTTATCACTCGCCAGTCTCAGTAGTCTTGTGGAAATGTGCAAAGGGAAATCTCAGGGATGGTCTCCAGGGGAAAACTAGCAAAACTCCTTGACTTTGAGAGCTGATGCTCCGGCACTACAAAGTGTACAGGACTGGGGGAAGTTAAGGAACTTTTTTAACTGCTTAAAAAAGAGCCAAAAGTGCCTGAGCGGTAACTTCTTAATTAGAAAGTCCCTTGGATGGCTTGTGGATATGTAGCCAAACTGGAGAACTTTGGAACCTTGATTATCATCTCTAGCCTGAGATTAGTTTCTCAAGTGCGACTCCCAGGTTAAAAATGGCTCCATCAAAGCAGCATATACATAGATTCACAGATGAAAGAAGTAAACAAATGTAAAAATTTCAGTCATCAATTTATTTACCCGTGTAGATAAGTGACATTTTTTGAAAAGCTTAATTTAAAGAAGGAAAATATTTGTTCTCAACCCATGTGTAAACATGCATTTTCAAAAAGAGCATACACATAAACAAATATATCAAAGCTTCAGAATACATGTAAAACTGATGCTTGTCATATCATAATGTTTAAAGGGCTAGGGTAGAAAAACAACAATTTTACATCCAAAGGAAAAGAATGAGGCTTTAAGATGATGCTTTAAAGAGATGATCCCTGTGTAGTACTTTTTGTGTTATGTACTTTTATTTGTTTAAGTTCTGTTTTCTTTATGAATGGCAGGATGGTCTAGTTGAGTGTAATGTGACCAATGACAGGCCAGCGTTTTATTCATTTTTTATTACAGTACAGAACAGGACCTGCTTCCTGCTTACAAATCTCCAAATAATACATTGAACAAATTACATCTTTAAAAACATTTGTGATTTTGGTGATTTTAGTTTCGAGCAATCCATAAGTTTAAGAAGAATCTTTTGCCAGAATATTTTACAAATGCTGCCTGTTTATGTGGTTAGTGTTGTTATTTTTGGGTACGTGGGGAAACCTATCTGATGTGAATTGTAAGATTGATTATCTGTAGATCATTTTGTTAACATTGCTGATCAAGTGGACACTAACTGTTGTGTATTTAATCATCTATTGTACTAACCTGTCATGGTTTCAGTTGAGGTTGGAAATAAAGCTGCTTGGCAAAGGAGAAATCAAACCCCTCTTATGCACTGACAGCTCATAGTTAGCAGTAGACTAGCTTTCAGATTTGCAGTAATTTCTTTAGCAGACAACAACCGAACATCTTATTTTGAGCACCTTGTTGAAACTTCAGAATTCACTTGATAGTTGACTGTAATGGAGGATTGTTTGCCCTGTTCACTCACAGAATACACACATGCAGGCCTTGTAAAGTCGGTTGCTTGAAAAATGACATGATTGCAAGAATTAACTTGTCAGGTGCTCCTGCTGCAGGTAACTAAAACTAGCACTGCAGCCTCTTTAATTGGTGTGTGTCTGTCTTTCCTGTGCTGTGCTCAGTAGGATAGCGATAGTTGCAAGGAATCTTGTTTCCAAGGCGAGCAATTAGACAGAAAGTGACAGCATGAAATATGATGATTACTGTTATACAAAAGGCACATTTATCGAATTGAGAAGATAACGGAGATAACAGCTTTTTCTTTTTCTGCCAGTGCTGTTATTTTGGTCACTTCACTTTGTTCACTCAGCTAATGCTCGCTGACGATTCTTAGTCTTACACGGCCTAAGTTGTCTCTTCCATTTTCTGTTATGTTGTCTGATATCCATCCACGATTTTTGAGGGTTCATTACAAGTGTAATATCTCTTGGCAGTTTTCTAGAAATGTTTTATTTGCTGAGGTCTTATCATGAGGAATAGACTTTTAGCTTAATATCTCATTTCATATTGGACACAGTTAAATCCAGTCAAATCACTGATGAGTACTTTCATTATAACTCATCAGTTGTTTTAGATGCTTATAGCAGAGGAAGTAGAGCTGACCCAACACCACAAATCCTTCAATGAATGAAGATATTTTTTCACCACGTTTTTGTACCATGCTTAAGCTTAATACATAATTCACAAGGATTTCATGCAAGAAGGTTAAGTATGATTCACACATGCAAGTGTTGCCAGTAACAATACTGCGCACTACCAAAGGGTGGTGCTAACCACAAACTGAATTAACCCTCTGTTACACACATGCATACACATTTGAATCCACAATTCCTTCACTTGACGTATATGTTCACAAGAAAAAGGTATATGTGTTCCACATCTAATCACATTTTATATGTATTGTCTGATATACTTGATTTAGCAGCACGGAATTAGCTCATGTACACACACACACACACACACACGCGCACGCACGCACACGCACGCACACGCACGCACACATATGGGGACACACACTCTTTTTCTCACTCTCTCCACACATATTGACCGGTCTGGGGGTCAATGACTGTGCAGATGACAACTGAGTTGTTATTAATGGCCACTGCGTTCCAATATATCCGTATCTGTGCTGGGAAAATGGTCTGTAGCCTGCCCACACTCCTTCCCCCACACTGGGCTCCAGCTGTCTGGCTCCACTGTGTAAAAAGATCCAGGCTTGTCTCTTTTTTATCCTCTCACAACCTCTTAAAACCAAGGAAAAGCAGGGAAAATCAATAATAAAAATGCTTGTGGAAGTTTCCAACTAGTTGATAAATGTTACGGAAAGTCATTACAAAACAACACATTTATTAAGTGTTCTGCATGCTCCAGTGAGCAGAGGAAAAGTGCTTTTCAACGGAAGCACACTGTTCCCCGTTCTGTAACTACCCGGTTTGGTCTCGGATTATTCTGTGTGTTAGTAAATGAATTCAGTAAAAACAAACCATGGCAGCATAAATGAGGGCAGCATTTGATTGTGTGTCCTGGATAGAAGAATAAGAGTGTTGAAGGAGGAGGAGGGCCTGCAGCTTCACACGCTGTCCGCTTGCTCCAGCCGGCCATTTTATTCTCCCAGTACTCACAGTAAAGTCTCTTCCTTCCTATATCTCATAGCACCAACCCCCCTTCACCTGATCAGCTGTTACCATTGTGTTGTTTTTCCATACTCCTTCCATCCTCTCCTGACTGTCGGGACGACTGCGGCCCTGTCGCCACCCTGACCGCTGCTTTTACCCTCCGCTGCGTCAGAAATCATAAGGCGAGCAATAGTGCATCCTTCTCCTCCTCTTTACTAATGCACTGATCTTTTTGTGCTCATACCATGTCTGAGTGCGAGTACTTCATTGTTATTGTCTGTGTCAAATAAATGAAGGTCTTATTACAGCTTCTATGATTTGATGATCCTGCAGCAGTATGTTAGGTGCTAGTAATAACACAGACGTATCTTTCTAATTGTACTTGGAAATTTGAGTAGAAAACTGTGTCACATTGGTAAGGGTGTATGTGAAAAGATTTGAGTAGATTATGCACATTTAACCATCCTTGTGGTGAAAATCAGGGATTGTTCCTTATTACTCACTCCCTCTTTCTTTTTTCTTTTTTTTCTCCTTTACGCACGCACACGCACACACACACACACACACACACACACATAGTGGGTAGTAACAGAACTACAGTGCTATCAGTTTTGCCTTTCTTTGTCATCATTCACATTCTCATTTCATCCTTTACAAACAGAACATTTTCTGTCTTCTTTCTCTCATTCTCTCACTAGTGTTTCCTCCTTGTCAGATCCTCTTTCACTCCCCAACAGCCTGCTCCCACTCTCCCTTTTAACTCCCCATGTTGGTCTATTCTTCCTGTGCCCTGTCTTGTTTGTGTTTCTCTCTCACTCTTTCAATCCACTCAGTCCCTATCCTCCATCCCCTCTCATTCTCGGTCTCTTTCAGCCCTCTCTGTCTGTCTCTCTCTCCGGATGGGTTCCGGCTGTTGAGCTGGTGGGGCTGGTGGCTGGTGTGACGGCTCTGCTGTCTGGTGTCGCGTGCGATCAGGGCGGACGTCGCGCGGCGAGGACGATCGGAGCTGAGCGCCTCCGCCTCACCGCGGGTCACCTTTCACGGGCAATTAGTGTCGGAGCAGAGGCACGCTCGCCGCTTGTCGGCCCCGCTTATTGTGAAGATCAACGGCAATCAGTCTCCACACTCCACTCTGCACTCTCTCCTTCGCTCCTTTCACATCTCTGCCTCCAACCCTCACTCTCTCTTCCCCCTGTCTTTCTTTGTTGCAGCTCTATCTCTTTGAGTTTTCCCCTGATGTGCTTTTGCAGCTCTCTGGCTAATGGCTGCTGTCTGATAATATGTTATCCGACTGTTCAGCTCTTTCTTCATTATACACTCTTTGACTTATTTGCCACTTCTATTGAACTAAAATCATATAACGCAGCCCAATGCTCCTCTTCCTCCTGTTTGCACAATGCACTTCTTTTTCTCTTTAGCTGACGGTGCAAGATGCTTCCTGTGTTTTCCTCTCAAAGACCTTTCTCCATATTTCTTGTTGTTTTACTCTTGCATCATCTATCTGTGGGCAGGGCTAAGTCAAAGGTCTCTATTTTCACCAAATGATCCCATATTAAAGCCACAAACTTCCTCAGACTGCAACATTTTAAAGACATTTACTTAGTGTCCACATCGCCCTCTCCAGAATCCAAGAGATCAGTTGAGATTTGCAGGAGGTCAGTAGCAGCTAGGGTTGAGCAGTATGGTTGAAATCAGTATCACAAAACTAGTACACCAGTATATTAGCTAATCACATAATCACAAATACTGTATATCAGTGTTTGCGTATGGTGGATAAATATAAATATATAAATAACCAGAAATTGCAGTGCAGAATTAATGAGGATTTGTGTGAATGTGTGAAAATCTTTTTCTTTTTATAGAACAATCAAACCAATGTAAAAAGCAATTAATTCTGTACATGTTCTGTACATATATATATATCTCATATTATCATGATATAATGAACAGGTGCAACTTCAGTATGGCAAGCCATATGACTTTAACATTATATCTCAAAAGCCTTGTTAAGATGAGGCTCCACAATTCAGAAGGATAACCACCTCAAATATCAGTTACTTAGCTTGTATTGCATTTCCTTTAACTTAAAAGATGTAACGACTGAAGCAGTTAAGCGTGTTTCAGTATTTGCTGTGTCCACATAGTATCCAGTCTTCAAGGTTGTGAGACTCACTAACTGAAAGCAATTTTTCATCAAAGATGATGCATGTCATTGTGTAACCACAGGCCTAGTGGTGTGTGTGTGTGTGTGTCCCTTCTGGTCGCTGTGTGTGTGCTGTCGTCGTGTGCTGTGTCGTCAGCCACTGCGCTCTAAGTTGACTTGATGGCAGCAAAAGTGGAAATCTTGGATGACACTGTTGGTGCTGTTTTGTCAAAGGCCCAGTAGAAGATCCCTGATCTTAACAATGACCTTTTCACATTCATGTGGGCATATTTCTATGAATAATGAGTTTTTCTTGCATGCAAACAGTCACATAAATCTGTTTTTAAGAGCCAACGTTTATAAAGTCGCTGAGAGTCAGTGCAAACTTTGAATCTTTGAACATTTTCCTCTGTTGCTTATTCTGACACCCCCTCCATTTTAGTTTGTTAGTTTAGTTTACTGTTATTTATGCACAGTATACTGAAACATACTTTTTTGATAATAAACGGCTCGGTATTAGAATTCCCTAACATTTGGTACTTATAGATACATAATGGTGTGTTCACACAGAAACAAAACCAAATATTTGCCTGCATCGTCCTGCTCAAGCCGTTTGACACAGCGGCCATTGTGTATTTGTTCCCAAACAGCCAGAACAGCTAGCAAGCCACAGCAGGCACTGATGGGTGTGTGTGTGTGTGTCAGGGTGTGAGAGGATGTATGTCTTTACAATTGACAGTATATATAATGGACAGAGCTTCTGAGAATTAAAGCCGGCACAGAAGTGTCTTAAACCTGCATTTTTTGTTAATGGCCAGCAGGGGGCATCTCCAAGACCATGTTCATTTTTATAAATGATGGTCCAGTTTAGAGTGAAGTAGACGATAAAGCAGGGTATGATTTTAGGCATGACTACCTTGTGCTTGACCAGTCATTGTCAGTGAGTCTGTCCAGGGCACTGTGCCAAACTCTGATCAAACTGTTTGTGTTGCCTATGAAAAAGCCCAACATATTTTAGTGTACTATCGTGACGTCACCCGTTGGTTTGTGGAGTGCCGTTTTGAAGCTTTGAGTTCGGCATCATGGTTGGAGCCAGCGGAAGTGACATACTGTGAGTTGAGCTATGCTCATTGGCTACACAGTTTTGACCTGTCTGTAGCGGGAAAAAATGGCGGCTTGCTGCAGACAGGTTGAAAAGCGTGAGTAAAAAAACTCTGAGCCCCTGGCAACATTGTATTGAGCTGTTTGGGGGTCTTATTTTGGTGCTTGTTAAAATGGCTAAATGGCTAAGTAGCATAGGGCTGCAAGCTACATGCCACTTCTAAACTACGGTGGCTCTGTAGTGTCAGACAGACAGCCAGTAAAAAAGGCCCACTCCCACAACAGCGGACATAACACTGCGCATGGTGAACATAATGCCCCTGGTTTAAAAAAAGAAAAAGTGATTGGGCTGCTAGAGTAATGTTTAAGTGGAAATAGGATCATGGTATGTTGTTATGGAACTATAATACATGGGCATTGTAAAGACAAATCTATAATACATAATAAATGAACCCAAAAACTATAACCATAGATTTACAACTTGCCCTGAAATGTATGAAATAATAGATGCATTAATTCATGCACATTCATGTTGTACCCTGTGGATCTCCTGTATCTGTATCATACTGTTGTATGAATAACACTTAGGTATCAAGTATCAAATCTATATTGTTAATCGTTTTGGTATTGAGTATTGTGATACTAAAACGGAGTCAAAATGTTGGTGTTGTAAGAAACAAGTGCAAGCCAATGCATACACATGCTGTCTGTGTATTGTTGATCTTTCAACAATCCACAGGCAGCCGCTGTGTGGCAGTGCATCTTTCATTTCAATATTTCAATATTTATGTTGTACAAAAAGGGTCTGAAATTTCATTGTCAGCTCTCTGTCAGATATCTACTGTGACTTAAGCCTGAAATCTGATTTGATATATATTTATATTTTGAACTTTTTGCAAGAAAATGCCCACAAATGGTTAAATGGTATCTCTGTATTCTTGATCAAAGCATTTCTTTCAATATCTGCCTAGTAAGCAGGCCTTGCGTTTGTTTTGATGAATGTCTAAGCCACCTCAGGATGTTTATATACTGCAAGTTGTTAGGTGGGTGACATGAAAGGTTTTTTTTCCTCATCAGGACTTTGCAGACAGCTCTAAAAAACTGTTAAAAAGAAACAAGCATTTCAGGCAATGCACGGTGCATGGAGTGTGTACACATGCATTCAGATACAGCAGCAATAGTAAGTGTGATTCTTAAAATATATATATCTCTATTGTGCCCTCCATACATACATTATCTCGTGAATTTAGAGTGCTTGTGCTGTAACATTTATGCCATATTGTAACGCCCACTTTCCCACATTCAGCTATAAACACAGAAGAGGAAAAATCAAGGAAAAAGGGCAGGCTCATTTGCATATGGGGGCTTCATTAGATAAAGCTAAGGACAGCGAAGAGTGCATCTTCAGCCACAGTGATGAATAGCTGCTGCATCACAAAGTCGCCTCAAAGTAGTCTTGTCGTAACCCTCATTTGCATCAGTGGCTGTTTTTTATATATTTATTAACTCACTTAATGGTGGACACTTACCGTTGTTCCTGTGTCCCCTTGAGAAACCTCTGCTAGTGTTCTGCAATTTAAATGGGCTACTTTTGATGGCGTTTGAGAGGCTGTGATTTAAGAAAGAAAGGCAGCCAGTTGTGATGATAATGACGACCAGGAACTTAAATGTGCAGAATAGATATTAATTACATGATTATTTAATGGCGAGCCAGTGGTGCATAAATTATAAGCTTCAATTACATCACAAGGGACATTTCCTCTGAAAACTTCCATGCTTTCACACACCTTTTTACACGAATAATCTTGAGTTTAATACTGTAAGTTAAATTGTACACTTATATCAATGTCAACCTTATGGTGGCCCTAGAGGTAAACTCTCTGGATTCATCCTCTGGACACCACAAATGCCTGTACAAAATTCAGTGGCAATCTATCCAGTAGTTGTTGAGCTATTCTGCTCTGGACTAAAGTGCTGGACCAACTCATCGACCGTTGGAATACACTTTAGTTTTCTGGAATAATTGACACCCACATTTATTAAGGTATTGCACTAGTGCTCAACATTTCTAAACAATATTGAAATATAATTATGACATTTAAACAAGTGTTGTTTATTGATAACAGCTGCATAGCTTACCACTTATGTTAATACACTTCTAATTTGAATCCTAAATGTCCTGATTCATATTGTGATTGTAGAACCCAGGAAGATTAGCAACTGTTACAGAATAAGCTAATGGGGATCCGACAAATAAATACAAAACTCTATACATTTCTTATTATTTTATATATTTTATATATTTTGATTATTATTATTATTTATTATTCTGAATGCTAATATTATGTTTCATTGTATGCATGAATAAAAACAATGAATAGATTCAATTGAATTGCTTGAAATATCTTAGAACAACTCTCTACTACATGTCTATTTACACCCTGAAACTACTACACTTGCTAGCTACCTGTCTGAAATTGAGGTCAGGTGAGCAACTAGATCACTTATATAACGCAAAATTGAGTTGTTGTTTTTTTTATTGTTTGGCCAAGTCACAATCACAGAATTAATGTTAATTAGCTACAGCTGAGTAGATTGGCCTGTGACAGATGCCACTACAGCTGGGGAAATCAATGATCGCAGACTAAGACTTTCAACTCATACAGCTTCTTAAGACAGTGGTCTGTAAGTTATCATTAAAACAACTCTTGTAATTTTCTTTTCAAATCTTTTTTTCTCTCTCATTTTCTCTTTCAGACTGCAATTTTGATTTAAAAACAATTGTTCCGTGTAAAAAAGTTTGGTGTACTCTACTGTTCAACGTCATATACCTCACTGAACATACACAGTCCTTAGTTCATGTGACAGCAATACAGGTTAAAACATGCATGTTAAATCAGTTAAGTAATAACTGTGTAATTATACTTTTGTAGTCATATTTCTTGGTGAGCCCTAATCAAATGTGATTGTGAGTTATTCACGCTGTCGTAATCAGAGGAAGCTTCAATTATCACCTTGAAATCCAACCTCTAACTCTGGCTCTTTGATGGTAAAACTATTTGCTAAATGCAGAAAACCCAAAAAGATTTGAACTTCATCGTGAAGGTTAAAGATATCAAAGTCTGCCTTTTTAACAGGTGATCAGCACTGAAGTATAATTCCACAGGATTCTAAAGTTCATACATTTGGGATTTCATATCTATTTTTTGTTTAAAAATGAATCTGCCCTCCAAGAAAAAGTAAACAGTAAACATGCTTAATAAATCATATTTTTCTTTTTCCATTCCTCCCTGCTCTTTTTTACCCTCTCTCTTTTTTATTTATTTTTTTATAAATGGACCCATGGGCGGTTGCGTCTCCCAGGCCTCATGCCTTGCTGTCTTTTGAACGCAAACCTATGCGGATGGGCCTTGAACGGCTGTTTCATCTAGTCATCCAGGGCCTGACGAGATTTGACTGGTCCAGTCCCAAGTGAGTCCTGCATCTCAGCGGCTAGCCATCACCCTCCATAAACAAACTGAGCCCAAACAAAGTCAGATGTTGGCTTGCATTTGTAGGAGGCGGGAGGCAGGGAGGCAGGGAGGCAGAAATAAACAAAATATTAAAAATCAAGAGATCATGAACTAAAACTAAAAAAATCTCAAGAGGATTGTTTTTACCCTTTTTAAAAATCGGATTACTGATGATAGTTTGGGCTAAAATTGCTGATACACTGATGCAGTATCATTCTCCTTTCTTTCTGTCTTTATTGGTGGTGATGTTGCAGTTTTTTTTTGTTCCAAGATTTATTGACTCTCCTCACACAGGGAATTTGTTGCCTGGAAAGCTTTTCATTATTTAGCAGTAACACACATATTAAAACTCTCAATAAGAAACTGCCAAACATGTCTCTACGATAATATGAAAATGCTGCTAACTCAAACAGTTGAGCACAGAATTGTCAAATCAACAAACTTCATCACATTTATATCAAACTGAAATCAAGGAATACCGTAAAGCAATCCTGCTTATTGATTCGCAACATTTCCCATTAGAGCTGAAACACTACTGATATAGTTATAGTTATCTGTATTTGACATTTAGTCAGACTAAATATGTCAACTTGGACCCTTGGAATTTGTGATTTATCACTTTTTTTCCTCACATGTACTAATCAAAATGAATAATTGATGAATAGAGATGTGATTCAGCAGGTTAATTATGAAATGTTTGTTAGTTGCCACCAATATTGTCCACAATAGCTGAATACATAGACATATTAAAGGGATAGCTACTATGGTATAAAGAATATGGCAGAATATCTGATCATTTATATTGTATCATGATAGATTTTATCACAACTGCGCTTATTAAAGTATTTTGGGGCACATTTGCCTGAATTTAGTAGTAGACAGTAGAGATGTGGCAGAAAATGAAGAAGTTAACTGTAGAAGGGCTGACATGCTACAAAGGTCTTCAGCTGGACTCAAACTAAGGATGTTGCAGTTGTGTGGGCTGTGTCTTAGCCCTTTATGCCATCCCACATACAATATCTCCTACCCCTAATAACCCCTCTTTTTCAGTGTCTTGAGTGAGCCTGTACTTGGCTGAAATGGCCAATATCAGACACACTCCAAAGGTACTGAAGCAGAGTGTCTCATAACACCAGCGTTCAGGTTTCTCTTTATTGTAACCAGAACCCAAGGGTGAAGCTAAGCCAGCCTTCAGGAATGCAGTGCTGTAAATCTTAACTACTGGTCTCTTTTGAAAGGAAGAGGGGGGGGGGAATTCTTCCCAAGAGCTTGTAGGCAGGACTTTTAATTTCTATTCCCGGGTGCTGATTTATTTGATTTTTGAGGAAGTTTTGCTAAGCGGGCTAATGAGAAGCACAGTGCTGTTGAATGATTTAGTAGGGAGATGGAGCACATACAGAGAGAAAGTCTGAAGACAAATTCTCTTTATATTCCCTAATTGGTGAAAGGAAAAAGGAGGTAGTTTAGCAATAAAAAATGAGATGAACTAAAAGAGGGTTTGCTTACTCTACTTTTGCTGTATGTTACACAATTAGAGAAAAACAGTGAATCATGTCATGTCTTTAAAATGGTTTTATAAACTTTTTTTTTTTTATTTAAAGAAATAAACAAGATTAAGTAATCTTATGGATCTCCATTAAATGGATTTTTCATTGGTGTTTTTGCCAAATGAATTAATATTTGAATTTCAAGCATATTGGTTGGGCCTTCCACTTGGTCATGCTGACCATAGTATCATTACATCACTTTAAAATCATCAACTAAAAGAGGATTAAGAGGATTAAAAAGTCATGATGAGAATTAGATGGCTGTCTTTCACTGAACTAGTTGGGTGGAAAGTAAAAAGACTATTTTAAGCTATGAAATGGTTGTAACCCAATTGTTTACCCAACCTGTAAAGGTCCAGTGTGTGACATTTAGGAGGATCTATTGGTAAAAATGGAATATAATGTTCATAGTTTAGTATAATCACCTGAAAATAAGAATTGTTGTGTTTTCATTACCTTAGAATGAGCCGGTTTTTATCTACAGACGCCGCAGGTCGCCTTCCATGGA
>NW_023340268.1:10025988-10033757 GCF_004916995.1 Morone saxatilis
GTAGCCAAGAACGGACAAACCAAAGACTGGCTGTAGACAGGGCTGAACGCACTTTTTGCAAGTTTCACTGCCACCGTAGTTCTTCCTACACAAAGCCCTTTCTCATCCTAAGTTCTATTAGATAAACAGTCATATTTTTCTTCTTTGTCTAAAATTTAAGTAACATTTCAAGTGTATTCCACTTCAGAAAAGCTAATGCAAACCGCATTCATCTAAAAACACTGCAGTGGAGACTTTAAAATACATGGAAAAACTGACAAATCTCCCTATGCAAACAGATGTCCATTTGTTTGTTTTTGAGATGAGGGGGCTGTTTGCATCAACTTGTTGCTACCTCACTCCTAAACTGGTCAATATAATTTTCTCAAGTATTGTTATTTGCACCCAGAAGATGAAAAGAACATTTGGTTAAGAACAAAAGATTATCTAGAACCCTAAAGAAATATTATCTTTGATGCAAAATATTTGATGCATTTTCAGAAGAACTTTTAGAAGATTAAAGCTATAAATGGTCCAACTACTTTGTTTAGCAATTTGAAGCACTGTAGCGTGCAAAATGGCAACACATTATCTATTGTACATCACAGTTTTAGATGGTTCACAGAGAAAAATGGCAATATTGTTTTTTGACTTATGTACGTTGATAACTACAATCTTAAATGGGGAAATACTGATTGGTGATAATAAAAATGTCTGTACAGGTAATGAGAGGTTTGGCTAATGTGACTTACGTCCAGAAGAAATTGAGATGTTCTGCTAGCTATTACATAGTGTATGTAAGACGGGCTATTCTTAAAACAGGTTTTGATTGTAAGTGGATTTGCTGTTCTTGTAAATATGAACTTTGACCCCTTACAAGTGTAGCGGAAGGAGGATTAGGCTCATGTTTATTCAGCATGTGTACCAGCCCCTGGGACAAATCACACTCAAGAGTGGCTGTCGCCCCTGGAGACTGAGAGAACCACCTAAGGGTGTGGAGCTAAATATGGAAATTGCAAGACATGCTCCAATATGCATATTCACTAATGTGCAGTTCCTCAAAATAAAAACAGGCTCCTTGTTCACATTATCCAGCTCTCTGTCTGTGGTTCGCAAATACCACAGTGTAAAAATGTAAAGCTGCCATTATCTGAGGCGTTTTCCATTAATATAAATAAACCCAAGTCATGTCTTTTCTTAAATTTCATCCATTTCCGTTTTGTCTGTATTCCTGTAGAGTGACTGAGAGCTGTGTCTGTTTTTGCCTGCCTACCACAATGCTCTGTTTGCTCAGGTCTGCTTAACTGCAGCTGAAGTTGTCACTGTTAATATGGGTTTGTATTCAATCATCCTGTCGGCTTCTGAGAGGCGTGTGAGTGACAGATTTAAGAGGCAGCCGAACTGGGGGCTAAACTCAAGGAGGGCAATTTCTTTCCTGTGAACGTAAGATCTCCGACAGACAGGCGTTAGCTGCTGAAAGTTAGACAACACCGTCTGGTCCAGTAAACGCATTGACAGTGATCAACAAAGAAGTGTTGTCTTACCTTTTTTTTTTATTTATTTTTTTAAATTGTCTTCCTGCGGTCTCAAAGATCAACTGCTCAGTTTTTTTTTTTCCAGCATTCGTCAAATGTTCACTGTCTTTTTGGTGTGTAAAGCTGTTTAAGTAAATGAGATTTCCCAAAGAGCTGTGTTCGCAGAGAAGCACTCAAAGTGATATTGACATGTTGTCAAGCTGGTGCCTCTCTCTGAGGACGTCTTGGGTTGTTGACGGGCCTGAGCTGCGATCATGATTTTTTTCCCCTACTGCTGTTGAGTAATTTCATCTTGTCTCCCAGAAATGATTTGTTGCTCCTATTTTTAGTCCAAACTCCAATCTTCCTCAGTCAAGTCAGTCAGAAGTTGTCTAGAAAACACCTGCTGTGAAGTTCCTTGGAGATCACCTGTCTAAAATCTGGTCAGTTGAGGATTTCTTGATTGAGCTGAAAATGATGATCATGACAGGAGGATTAAGAGGGAAGCAAGGTGAGGTGAGGCTTGTTATTTGAAATTTGACTGAAAGATTGGTGAAAGATTTCTTGCTGTTCAGTGATCTTTGAGCACAACCCTTGTCTTTCTGCTGTAAGTAGATATTGAGAGTATCCTCCATGGGTCTGTCTCGGGGAATAGCAGAGCACAGTGAAGGTGCCCAAAAACACTTTGAAACGCTGAGCTCAAAAATTAGGTTATCACTCAAAACAAAAGCAGCAGTTCCTCGAGGAAGAGATGCTCAGTCGTTCAATATACCTGTGTTGTCCTGGCAAGTCAGTGGTAAAACATGTCTTTGCCAGTTGTGACCCTTTAAATGTCTTAACTTTTTTTTCTGTCTCATTGACATGTGTACCATCCATATGTTGATGAGATTTAATATGAATTCCCGAACAGCCAACCTTAAACATTGACTGTAGCAATATAAACAGGCTCGTCTGATTCTGTTGTGTTGTGCTGATCTAATTTTGGTAAGGTCAGAAGAGTTGATCCTTCGTGGTGCTCTGTTCTAGTTTCTAAATAATTACAGTCATTGGACACAGTTAGTGCAATTTTGACCAAATGTGTCATTTTTTTTAAATTATAATATTACCAGAATTGCATCTTTTCATAGAAGAATGTCTTTGTTGTCGTTTTTTTTTTTTTTTTAAAGACTTAGAGAAAGTGGCTTCAATTACAAGACGTGCCCAAGGCCCGTACTGGTCCATGACAAAGTCAGGGACCAGTACGGGCTGCCTATATGGGAATCATGTGATAACAAAGTAGGAATGTTTTTCAGTATGAAGAAGATGTATTGGTTTCATGTTGCAACTACCCTCAGGATGAAGATGCACAGTCAGAGCCCTGCAAGGTTGAATGGTCGAGGTCATCAGGCAGCTGTGTGACATATTGTTCTGATGTTTGGCTGTATGGGCTCCTCGTGGGCCTTCACCCCCACATCTACTCATCCCCTCTTGAAACACATGAGGCCAGACTAGCTCAGATGAGGAGCTTGTGGCTGTTGACCATAAAAAGAACATCAGGGCAATGAGCCACAAAGAAAAGGAGGGAAAGTGAAAGAAGGGTGGTGAATATGAAGGTGGATGAAGATGGGAGGAAAAAAAGAAGGCGTTGAGAACAGGTTGGTGAACAACTAAGATGAAAGTGTGAGAGAAAGACAAGAGCAAAGGATAGAATAAAGAAGAGCCGTGCGAAAGAATAAGGCAAAGAGAGATGGAGAAAGAGAAAGTGAGATTGTGCGCTTTGGGCCAAATGGGAGCTATACTGCTCCAGCTGTGACCATAAAACAGCAGGTGGATGCCATCATTAGGCCTGGCAGATAAAGCAGAAATCCCAGAGTCCCAGCTCTCTCGATGCTTCTCTCTTGGCGACAGGCTCTCATCCACTCTAGGATCATGCATTGATGCCATGACATTAAACATGACTCTGGAAGGAAGAGGAAAAGCCACTGAGTTTAAGAATGACTCAACTAGGGACGTCAACGGTTAACTATTAAATGGTTAACCACGGACAATAGTTTTGACCAGTTACACATGTTGTTCTACAGATTAATTTGCATACACCCTTCACAGTGGCTTCGCTAGCTAGCACTCTGAAGTGTACGCTGATAGGCGCTAAGCAGAGCTCTGTGTGGGACCATTTCCTACAGAAAGGCAACCAACTCGAATGTAAAGGATGTGATGCTTCTCTGCTGTCTCATAGTATCACTAGCACTGTGCTTTCCACTTTAAGAACAAGCAGGTTCAAGTTAAAGCAGTCTCTCAAACTTTTTGCTTTCAAGGACCCAATAAATAATGTAAAGTAATACAGTAATAATATTAGGTAAGTCTCAGGGACCCCGTCTGATAAGGTTTAAATTACCGGTATTCCATAACTGCCTATACTGCAGTGATATAAATATAACAAAGAGGAGCTGATGTCTTGGTACCTCGGACCCAAATATAGTATGCCATCTGCCATGCTGAGCTGCTAACTAAACGCATTGAAACCCCTTTTGAGGAGAAGGTTGAGCTAAAAGTCAAACTAGCCCGGGCAGACGAGCTAGCTCTCACCCCCAACTACTGCACAGTGGCTGCTCAAACGAAGGCTACATCACACCTAACCTGGCCTTTTGCACTGTTCTTTACGGTAGCCAAGACGTATCGGCGAATGGCAAAAGCCATAACACAAACTCAAGACCCTGAACGGAAGTGAGCGACAATGGATGTTAACAACGAAACAGGGAGGACTATTATTAGCGGCGGACTTACTGCCTACTGATGTGTGGAAGAGCACTGTTCTTGCCTGTTGGAGAAGTAAGTGAAACGTTGTTTGCTAACATTTGTGTTGTGTCTTTTGCCATTCGCTGATACCTCTTAGTGAACCGAAGTTCTTGAGTGGTTAAAAAGAATCACTGTACTATATAGGAAAAGGTTTGCTCTAGCAAGAATGTTTACAAATCAAGATGTTTTATTATCTTCGATGTTTATCCCCCCACACAGTAAGACAGTTTTTCAATTGTTATTTTTTGTTTTCTCAGGTTATTACAGCATATTTGATTCGCTTCTGTTACTGTATTTGAAAAAAGGGACTTTTTATCTTTCAAGTTTGAAAAGAAAGCCATTTCAATCTTCTCCATTTTTCATTCCACTTGATAAACATTTTACATGCCACTTTACCAAGGTTCTCTAGCAAAGTTCATTGGATTCCTACGATTCCTCAATACGGCTCTTACGTTTTCTACATCAGCCTGTCCCTCAGGTTTTAGACTGTTGTTATGTGTAATCTGAACTTTTTGCAATATTGTGCACCCCTCCCCTTTCCTCTTCTCCTGTTTTCTTGTTCAGTGTAAGTTGGTGCAAGAGCTTGGAATTTGGCTGGGAGTGTACCTAAGAGCTGTCATCTGGGATGATAGTTTGATGGCAGATGAGAGATGCCATTGCAGCACCCTCCAGGTGCCCTCAGGGCTAAATGGATGGCTGCAACATGGCACTTTTAGAAGGTGCTTCTTCACTCTGATTTGTCTTCACTAGCTGTTTTTTTTTTCCCTGCCATTAGCAGACATGTCTATTTTGGATGCATCGTTCTTTTAAACTTTCTTTGTCCCAACTTCTCACTGACCTTTCACTGTTAATCTTTCCATGTTCCTCAGTGTTCAGACAGAACCGCATGCACACTGATAGTATATAAAGTTAAGCATTTGATGTGAGCGGCAGGAAGAAAAACAATATTTTGATGTGCTTTTAGCTCTCCTCATCCTCATTTAAGAGATGATTGACATGTTTGAAATTGTTGAACTTTTCACTCCATGTTTAATGAGAGATAATTTCTAACTGAACTTCTTTGTTTGCTCATGTTGTTTTTCTCTTTTATACGAGATACTCATTCAATTAACTATTGTAGACAGGAGAAACTTGTTAAATTGAAATCTACTCAATCAGTGCTAACAACCACTCACTGAGAATCGCTGTGATGTGGATGATCTTCCTGATTCTGTTGTTTTGGCTTTGGCAGCTCCTGATGCATCTTTTGAGTTTTTGATTGGTCTTTCACTGGAGTTCAGTCTTTTTCCCTCTGTGGCCTCAGCAGGGAGCGAAGTGGTGTGTGGAAGCATGTCATCCCCTGATTTCCTTTTTTAAAAAGCCGACCCTGATGCTTTTAAATGCATCATCAAGGCAATGGGCTGTCCAAGTCGGTTACAAGTTAACCAAATAAACACTGACAATGAAATTAATAATGCATATTGTTTGCGAATGCCTCAGCTGGATGATTTGACTGATGTATGCAAGGATGGTAATTTATTGAAAGTAAATTCATGTAATTGTGCAGCGGAACTTGATGAAGCAAAAGAAGGTGTCAGCACGGCTTCCATCATCATCAGAAAAAAGAAATCATTAAAGGGCAAAAACAAATCCAACTTCAAAGGACGGTGCGGAACAAACACTTATTTTATGGATGTGTTTCATTTAGACCAAAGTTCAGAACGGCTGTTATGGTAAATATGTCAGATTTGTTGTTGGTTGTTTGAGGATGTGATAGTTTTGGTTTATTTATTTTCCTCACAGTCCACAGGGATGTAAACACTCACTCTGCACATATCAAAGTAGTCAGTGTAAATTTAATTTGAAGATGAGGAGGAACAAGAGCTAAAATGTAGTTGTCATTGTTGAGACATAGTTCCAGGATGAGGAGCTCAGCTGGCAACACGATCCCAGTGCCCAACTTGGTAAAAATAGTTTACAACTAAACTGTCTTTATAATAATTATGATGTCAGCTAAGTGACATGATGTGAAAATGATGCATTTGGCTCACTGGTTTCAAGGAGCAGAAGTGACAAACTCATTTTCAGTGGTGCACCGAGAACTATGTTTTTTCAGCAGTAGGCCCATTGGACGTGTATTATGGGAATTTATTTTTGCTTTTGTCTATATGTTATCTGGCTAGAGCTTAAGGAATATGACTTGGGCCTTTGCTGACCTTTGTGATTCCTTTCTCTCTTCATCCCAAGATATCTTATAGTACCTAAAATAGATATAGGCTCAGTCATCCACTCTTCATTTTGTCTGGGATGTGTTCTTTATTCTTTTCTGTAAAGTGTTTAACATTTTGTAAGAAGTAAGAACCTGGTAAAGCCGGCATCCTTGCTGCAGCAGCCATTGGTTCGTCCTCGACCTGTGGCCCTTTGCTGCTTGTCATCCCCTCCCCCCCTCTTCTGTCAATCTTCGGCTGTCACTATTGAATTCAAGGCAAAAGCCCCCAAAAATACTTGCATAAGAATATCTCAACTGAAATGTATTTAAAAATACAATAATATTGTACACATTCTGATCCTCATTATCTGTCTCCCCAGTCATTCACCATTAAATGCTGTCTACTAAATCAGTGGGCTTTATGGATATATTTAAAATGTTTTTTTCAAAAATTGGGTTTATGGGGTCTCCTGAGAAAATGTTAAATTATTTAATATTGGCAAGTCAGGAAAAAATAGAAATATCAGCCACAACTACACAAATATTTTGGGGTTATGAGTGATGTTTTTACCTTATGATATGGTTTTCATTATCTCAAGAATCTCAATGAAATGCATGTGTTTATATGTAGACACAGAAAATTATAGATACAGTTCACAGACCAGCCATTTTTTTTGTCCTACTCTCCCTCACTATTGCCTTTTCTGAAAGTGCCCTGTCTCCCTCCCAGTAGGCTATAAATGAGTCTTTAAATATCAGTCAGTGACAAACCGCTCACTCACAACTTTGCTCATATCTTCACTCACATCAAAATGGCCTATTTCTGAAAGGGCCTGTCAGACAGAATGTGACAATTGATGTTGAATATTAATAACGTGCACCATATGTTCCTGAAAAAAAATATTATCCATGCATTATTAAATGTGATTTGCTGTGTCAGCTGTTAATTAATGCTTGTTAAAACATAATAAGAGAATGAGATGTTGGACAAACTGAAGTTTGTTGTAAACACAGAAATCGTATAAGGGAGATAAGAGAGAATAAATTATTGTCAGTGAATGTCTTTTACATTCTTTGTGGGCACTGTGGGAAGAGAGCTACTTCTGATTGATATGGGTTCTTTGTTGTAACTAATTTGAATATTTGAATCGTTTGCATATTAAACATTCTGGTTTTTAAAAGCTTATGATGGTGCTGTATGACTGTGTGTCAGTCTATATCTGTGTCTGAATTGCAGTGGGGTTGTTAAGGGCAGCTCAAACAGGCAGAGATATGCTGGACTGTTTCTTTGCTGTCCACTATTGGATCATATT
>NW_023340268.1:10033784-10047452 GCF_004916995.1 Morone saxatilis
CATAAACTTTAGAACGTATTACTTGCAGAAGATGATGTTTACATTCAGTGGTCTATTTTAGAAAATTAACATTTGAATATCCTGTAATTCATGCGTCACAGGAGCCTTGAAATGTGCATGGACATAATCTCTATTTTGCTCTCCAGGCGGTGGCATTCATTGCAGAACGTCTTGTTTTGTAATGTGAAAAAAAAACCATGTTGTACTGCTCTCCATTTCCATCAGCCTACTCTATTTCCATTACAGTTAGGTTTGTATTTCGGTAATTTGGAGACAAGATGGGGTTTGTAGAAGTTTATACATATGCCATGCTGTTATCTAGACTAACATAATGAGATTCAACTCTGCAGCTGATTGTTCGAGTACTCAACACTTATGGAGCAGCCCTCGTGTGTGTACATAGGACTCTATGAATGGTCATGTGCGTATTGGGGTGGCTGTGGCTGAGGAGGTAGAGCGGGTCGTCCACCAATCAGAAGGTTGGCAGTTTGTTCCCCGGCTCTTCCCGCTGCATGTCCTAGTGTCCTTGAGCAAGACACTGAACTCCAAATCGCTCCCAATGCTGTGTCATTGGTGTATGACTGTGTGAATGTGGTATGTAGTGTAAAGGCGCTTTGAGTGGTCGGAAAACAAGAAAGTACAGGTACAGTCCATTTAGCGTTTATTTGTAGTGTTGAACTGCTTTTCACTCATCTAATTTCAACCTGAGCTACATTATCTTTGATGAATGGCTTGTTGGGACAAATAAAAGTATTAAGAAATTATAATTAATATACTGAGCTTTCACACATGATAGCATGACTCGGTTGACTATACAAGCCAGTTACAACTGAAGTGATTGGTTTCAAAATCCAAATCCAGATTTACCGTGTTCCTCTGTCAGATGAAGAATTGGAAGGGGGAGAGCAAAATCAGCCATCAGTTTCTCTTCTCTGTCTTTTGGCGTGTTAATTTGATTTCAAACCGCCAAACATGGTGTCATGGTTTTCTGACAGGGCCTTGGGAGAGAGTTTATCTCATCATTAATTAAGTATCATATTTCCCTACATGCTGCCTGTGCTTAATTAGGAAGAGGGGGTCATTTTGGAGGGCTTATTAACTGGAACAAATTTGTTAAAGGAAGGAGACCGAGACAGATAAAAGAGAGAGGGAGCGAGGGGAGAGGAGTGCCTCTGGGTTCAGTCGTCCCTGACAAGGCTTGGCTTTCGTGATTGATAACTGCGCCAGTCACGGCTCGAGTCAAACTGGGAGAGATGAAGGAGTAACTGGGGAAGAGACAGAGGGGAAGAGAGGAAATCTGTGAGGAAGGAGTAGGCGAGGGGGTGGGGGCTGGGAGGAAATGATTGGAGACATATGCTAGCTCTCAAGCAAGATAGAGTTAGACAGAGAGGAAGGAGATGTAGGACGAAGAGGGAGGGACAGTGAGATATGAAAACAAAGAGAAACAGAGAAGGGGATACAGGGAGATGCTGGAGATTGATTGCAGCACTGGGCCACGTCACACAGACTTTATTTATCGTATCCCAACCTCGCCACCGTTCACCTGGTATTTTTAGAATGCTAGATATGATGGCAACGGAACAAAATGTTAGTACAAAATCTCCACTTAATTGTGGAGTGTTTTATCGTCTGAACTTTCATCAAAATACAGCGAATGTATGCAATACTGGGTGCCAAGTAAAAGCCAATGGTGTCAGATTCGTGGGTGATGCTGTTTCCCATTTGCCTAATTCACTGCGACAGAATGGGTTTGGCGAGGCCGGTAAAACAACAGATGTTTTGCTTGAATGTGACACCCGGGTTGCCAAAAATTCCCAGTGGCAGTGCATGTGTTTGGAGCTGACCTAGCACAAGTTTTGGCAAACAGGGAACAGCAGGGGACAATATGACTTTCGGGCACAAAAGACTTGCCGTCGGAAGTGACGGGACACTGAAAATGCTAGCCCTGTAAAATCCCCAAATAGATCTTTATTTTATATGGTGTGTACATTTAGTGAAGTAATAACTTAACTGTTCAGCTATTTTCAGAAGAGAAGTCACACCCTGTAATTTCACATAAAGCAAGATTTTTGGAGACAGCAGGACACTTAATTTTAGTCCATATGGGAGGGAGGCCCTCGTATTAAAGGAGATTTTTGTGCTGGGGGACCTACACATAAATCCTTCAACAAGTTACAAGAAAAACAAAATCTCCCTCACTATAAATCTTGGAGGCATTTTCTTCATGTCAAATTTCTTAAACATGTGCAAGACATATTAGGTAACGACCATAAAGCATCATGATATTAGTCCTTATTACAGAAGCACAATAGAAGACCTTCCCCTCTGCAACCAGCATTGGGAAAGACCTCAGTATTACACTTTTAGTCACAGAGGGGACAATTTCTTTAAAATGTTGGGATTACATTAACACAAAGGTTCCAAGCCTCGGTCAGCAGCTGAATTATGCCAGCGTTAAGAGTGGTGGCTGACACTGTGACGCCACCTTCATAAGTATCTGTTGAAAGAGATGTGTATATTCAGTGGAAGTGTGTATTCACTGACTGTTCTCTAGGCAGGGATGGAAAAATACCACCAAACAAAGACATTTCTAGACACTCAAATAATGACAGTTTAGATGTAATTCATTAATAGAAAGGGGCCAATATTCTTTATGCTGCTTTGGTTGTGTTAGTTACATACAGGCTTACAGTAGAACTTCTCAAATGTAAGTTACAGCTCCAACATGTGCTGTAGATGTGAGATAATAAGTTGATTTCCATGTGTATGACAAATATGATTATATTGATTGATATTATATTATGATTGTATTATGATAAATACTATGTTAGACTTGATTGATTTTATTTGAAGAATGTCCACTTTCTTTTTAAACTCATCTAGGCACGTCTTGAATAGTAACTTGTCAGTGAATCAGATTTTCCTGCATGGCATTTTTGTTCCTTTTCAAACAAAACAAGAACAACAAAAAAACAGATGGTGCTGATAACTTGCATAGTTATTACTGAATCTAGAGAAAAACAAACTTTATTAGTCTGAGCAACATTATCACTTTGTTGCAGTGAAAACTTCTGAGAGCCATTAAATCTTGAGTGGACTGTCTTTGAAGGCAGGGGCAAACGCTGCTGCGTTGATTGACAGGGTTGGCCTTGCCTTAATAGAACATAATTGGGCAATTTTGAAGGGTCTCTGAAAAATGACCAAATAATAACACATGACTTATCTTGAGACTTGTTTTCTCAGATAATTGTGCAAAAAGCATCTGGCACACCATTAGTTCCATTTTCACATTAGAATAATAATCCTTTTGAACTAATAAACTCGCTCAAACGTCTGTGCTTGGGTGGTGGGGACTGTGAAAGGGGTAAATACTGTATGTTCGACCAAGAAAGTGCAGACAAAAGGTAATTTGGGGGTTGAAGGAACAATAACAAGACATAGACTTTTTCCACCCTTCTTTTCCATCGTCATTTCAAAGTCATATTAGCTAGGTGTGACGTTTTTAGTTGTTAAATGCTAGAATTAATTTATTACCATTTACCTATCAATTTAAATGTTCTTTTAAACCAATCAATGATAGAATATGTATTAGGGAAACACGTAAATGACCAGTATTTCATGTATTGAACAATAAAATGTCTTGTCACTGGGACTCCTTTCCTTTAGTGTTTCTAAATGTCAAAGCATGAAAGATTATGCTAAATTAAAATACAATGAGTCCTTCAGTGTGATGAATCTTTTTTTTTTTTTTTTAATCAATTACTGATGTTAATTGAGCTTCAGACATTTTTTTCTGCTAGTACCAAAGTATGTTCCTAGGAAAAAAAAAACAGGTCTTGTGCTTTGCCCTGCCTTCTTACCTTTCATGTGCAAAACAATAAGGATCCCCAAGGGGACCGTTATTGTTTGGGTCTTTCTTCCAATGAGAGATTGCACCAATATCACGTCTCAAATTAAAGGATAATTAAAAAATGTTATTTCAAAGTTATTGCCGTCCATAAAACTTTGATTAGGCAAACATTAGCCACATTAGGGCTTAATGGCCATTGCCCCTGTGATTACAACAACAATTTTATGTACTGCACAAAGCATATGAAGAAATGAATAATTAAGAATGCAGAAAAAAAGGGGTTTTAAACAGCAATAACGTAGCTAATGTTGGGCTGTTTTTAAGAACAGCTTGTGGTAGGTAAAATGAGTCTGTGTGATTGAAACAGCAATATTCACTAGAATGCACACTGTGTTGCAGAAAGGAAATAGTTTTCACAGGACACAAAGCCTTCAGTCAGTAAACAGTAAACTACAAAAAACTGGGCTGTTGATCTTTCAGATCCTTCCATATACATTTTTTAAGTTGTGTTGTTTTTGGAACATATAGATAAACATCAAACACAACTTTGTTATTGTTATCTGCTGTATAGGCACTGCTTGGTATTTAAAACAATGGGTTAACATGACAGGAATTAATTCATCAACTTCCACGGTTGTTCTGGTAAAAAAGTAAACACTTGGCACTAGGTTTAGTCAAATCTTAGAGATTAGATTTTTGTTAGTTTTTTAGACTCGAGACATTTTAGTATCCTTTTCATAATTTACTATCAAGGTTTCAAAAGGTTTGAATCTTTTCAACATAAAAAATTTGTTGTCAATGAATAACTTTCTACATTGTTGACCAACATCTTTAGTTGTCTAGTTTTGTTTGACCAACATTACAAAAAAACAAAGATATTACATTTGTAGGGATTTTAAATAAGAGAAAAGCAAATCATCACAGTGGAGAATCATTTTTGTGTGATAATTGACTTTAATGATTATGCAATTCTAAAATTTGTAGCTGATTCATTTTATGTTGATCAACTAATTAATTAATCAGGACTTCATGCTACGGAGGCCATGTGCCCCTTTAACCGATTCACACAGTGAGAGCTAGTGCAGCTCACATGGACTGCCAGACTGTTTTGACCCTACACATTTACATTTACAAGTAAGAATGACCCCATGATGAATAATATCAGTGGTACATGTATGTCAGTGTTACATAAAGTTTTTTCATTGATGTCATAAGCAGAAAAGAGGGAAATTGTATTTTATTTTACAAAACAGAAATGTTTTTAAACCAGCTTAAACACATGTCCGTAGTAGCAGTGATAATCAAGCTGCGTTTGTCATTTTGCTCCGAGAGATTTACAAGCAAGCTTTGGTAAATTGAGATGAGTCGTTAGCGCCTAAGGTAATGTTAAATTCAATAAACATTCCAGCCATTTTCATAAAACCAGTTAATGGTAGTCTTGCACCATATGCTTCTTTCCCCTCTCTCTGTCTCTGCCAAAGGTTCAGTATGCAAAAGAGGCTGAGGCTTCAGTCATCTTGTGTACCACTGTTTATGTTTCTGATAGTATTTATGAGCTGTGTCAGAGCAACGTAAAGTTGTGGATTAACATTTATTACTGTGACGATACTGCCAATCCATCTCTGGGCATGTCTCAAAATGGGAATGAATGTTTTTTTTTTTTTTTTTATTAGATAAGCAGGGATGAGCCCTTTAACAGGGAGGAGAAAATAATTGCAGATTAGTTGGAGTTAGTGTGTATGGTTTAGTCAGGTCTTTTATTTGGAAATAGATTTGGATTTGACTTTTTATTAATTTTTCATGAAATATTGTATATTTTATGTAGACGTGTGAGGCAGCTCCATTCGCTGAGGAAGACGAAGCTTAAAGGTCTCTTAAATATTTAGTTTATTCTGAGTTTTAAGGTTGTAACTGTAACTGTAAATGTAACGTGTAGCTGATTCTGGTGTCCTAAAATATAAACGCTATTGCTCACCACAGGCCTGTGTCTATTTAATATGTGCCATTTAGATAACATGTTAAAAGTTCTGCTTAGCAATATGTTAGCAACAACCTAGAGCTTATGGAGATATTGTGAACCAATCTGGATCACCAAGTCAATTAAGTCAAATATGTTTAGCCCTAAAAATCAACAGACTTTCTGTCTTTAAATATTTGAACTTGAGAGAATTACGGAGTGGGCCGTACGTAGGGCAGAAGCTGGCAAAACATCATGAAAAACATTTTGCCATGTTGCATTTGTTAAAATAGAGCTTGGCTACAATTCTCAGTTTTCCTCACTGCAATGGAGGGAAATAATCATTTTTTATTTTTTATTTATGCCCATCTTGGAATGCATTATTAATTGTGCTTTCATGTTTCTTCATGATGCTAATAAAGCAACAATGCTCTTCCAAATCACCTGAAAAATGAGTCCAAGGACAACGGGCATTGCATAGGAAAGGCGTGGCTGTCCACTTTGAGAAACGATGGGACTCAACAACCAAGATTAATGGAACTCAGATGGCTTTTAATTAGTGCAGCTGTGCTCATTAATTATCTGCCCACAACACAAATGTTTTTATATTTGGGGAAAGTGTTGATTTATTTGATTTTGTTTGCCAGTGGATCTAGATGAATGACTCCTCATTTTAAATTTTGCCAGCACTAAAAGGAAAGGAGAGCAGAGGGAGTCTTCCAGAGTTAGCCAGTCTGTTACTGACATAATGTAATGTATGATTGTATGTAATATGACAGCAATCATGAACATAAAGAGCAATTGTCTGGAATGGTGTGAGTGAATTGTAGACCTCTTCATACAGTTTTAATGTTGTTTCCTGAAAGCACTGCACGGTCATAGCAGCAAACTTGCTGTTTCTTGTGAGTAGCACAGGATTTCTTGGGGTTTGTAGTACTGGTTTGCGGTTTGCCTCTGTGGTCTTATCTGTGGCCTCCTATAAAGAATTTATATGGAACCTGTTTCATTCTTTTTACAGTAGAATGTCAGTCTCTTTTAGTTTTTCTAAAGAAGAGAGAAATTGACTTCATTTTGGCAAGCAAACGTATTTATATAGCACAGATCCCACTGTTCTGCTAATATAAAGAACGTGCATAAAATCAGAGTATAAAACGCTTACTTTTTATGCAACCATAAGTATAAGACAGTTTGCAATATATCGCCTTGCTTATATGACAATAAAGTGAATCGTAACCCCTGTATAGTGATACATATTGTATCTCCAGATTCTTGCTAATAAACAGGCCAGCTTCCAACATGTGGGTAAGGTATGTCTTTTCCTAAGCCATGTAGAAATCCATGTTACAGCTTTGGGTTGTTTTCAGCAGGGCACAGTGCAGGTACCCAGCCTGATGGAAATCAACCAGTGGCTGAAGTCTGGGAAATATGTGCATAAGAAGTTTCAACTGATGTCTTTATAAAGATCCAAATTTCAAATAAGAGAAGTCGTTTTGTTGCAAATGACAAGTTACTTCAGTTATGCAAAAAAACAGTCACTCTGTGATGTGATGACCTGAAGCTGAATATATTTGTATTTTATAATTTTGAAAACAATATATACCTGTATTAATACCCTGAAAGGCCAGTTGGTAATGAAATAGTGACTGAGAGCTGTGTGTTTATGTTGTCAACGCAGTTTTTAGGTCAAATGTGTGATCCAGCAGAATGGGAGCATTTTAAGGTGACATAGATTGAGAAACAGTCGGAAATGTAACAGCTGGTCATGTTTGTGATGTCAGCCTATAAAATAAAGGGCCGACAAGACTTTTTAGTCTTAGTTGATTTTGGTTTGCCTTTTTAACCTAATCCAAATCCTTTCAGCCAATTAGTGGTTATGATGAACAAATAGTTCATCTTCTGTTTTCTGTCCTTTCTCTCTCTCCTCACCCACTCTCTCACTACCCTCCCTTCACCCTCCAGTTTCATTTTTTTCTCCTCTTGGCAGCAGTAAATTTCTTTGAAACATTCATCTGAACATGAATGAGGAAAACGCAATGGCAAGAGCAGAAATTAAAATTTCATTATTTACTGCTCTCGAGTTTGGGAACGCAATTAGTATCTGCACTGTGTGGCCCAGGGATATTTACTGCTTTGGCCTCTCCTTCCTTTATTGTGGTGTTTCTTTCATCCCGTCTAGCAGACTGTGATGCTATCACTTGCTCATTACCTCTAGCAGTCTGAAACACAGCGGACAATTACAGCATTTCCGAGGGTCTAACATGTGAACTTGAGGATGGACAGAGATGATACATCATGCAATGATTGCATTTCAAGACAGTGGTGGGAGGAATGCAATCATTTTCACCCCATAGAAGGTAATTTAGAAAATAACTATACAAAGAATTCTTTGCAAGTTATATGTTATATTTTGTAAGACGTTGGGCATTAATACAACCAAATGCAACGATGAACCAAAGACGAGCGGCATTTTAAAAAATTATCATTTCCTACTTTCAATTAAAAACATATAACAAATGTCGATTAATATGATTCCTTTCTACAAGAAAGAAAGTGAACATATAGAAATAATAAAACGGCAACATTCAGTTTGGTCATTCTGCTGTTTTTAGTTTGACACTCAACAGTTTCAGGCCTCAAACTGTAATCCGTGTCTTTCTAAAGAGACTCAAATGATGTTTCCTGGACAAATAATTAACACTGCTGTTTGTCAAGTCAGTGCAGGTAATTAAACAATGCTTAGTCATTGATCTTTGGTCTATGGATTTTTATATTTTATATGTAAAGTATGGGTGTTGGTAGGTATTTTATGTGTGATTTGCTATTACACATCTTATACCCAACATTATTTAATAAGGGGAAGTAGCTGTTTTTTATGATAAAGCACCAGCAGCGAACAAAACAAAATGAAACCTTATTTACATACAACATTCCCTAAGCCACCGCTTTTCTCATATGTGCAATTAAGGACAAAGCTTAAGTGTTAATTTGCTTGATGTGCACTTCTCACAAGCAGCGGTGCCAGCTAAAACAAAACACCGCCACCAACAACAATAAGAACTGCAGGTTTTCATATTAATTTCTGGTTAACAAACACTTCCTTTAACAGGGACAATGTTGTTTTTCCTCTCACATATTTTTTGTCTTCATTCTTCCTGTTCCTAGACATAATATGCATATGAATACTGGAGCCTGTCGGATATAGGAGATCAGACGAATCGCAGCGGGGCATCAAAGGGAGCTATCTGATCTCGTAAAATAACATTAAAACCCGTTGCCTCATTCCAAGACACCATGTATTGATCACAAAGGAGACAAGCAGGAGTGTTTGGTACTAAATAAAAACTGGGGGCTGACGAGAAGTGAATCAGGAAATCTGCACATGCTGGGGGTCATTAAAATTGCATGGCACTCTATGTATTCCACAAACAATTGGATGGTTAACTCGAGGGCAGAGGAGTGTATGTTCATAATAGCTTCTCGCATCCCTCCCACCTCCCCAAAATCCCCCATCCTCTCCTCCCCCTTCACCCTTCATTGTATTTATTTCCATTTGTTGATGGCGCCATTTTCAATAAGTGCGTAAGACAATAGGCAGGCGAAGTATCAGTAAAAATAACCCTCCTGTCAAGGTTGCAGGGTTGGTTGCTTCTCGGATGCTGTATTGCAACTAGGTATATGGAGTGATTTGATTATACCGTGCGGGTGGCGCCGTTGTTACCCAGTTTGACTAATAAGTACTTTTCAAATCTGCCCCTCTCCTTCCCATTCAGCAGGAGTGCTTCGGTTTCTCTAGGAGTTAACCTTCACACACTATCATTACTGTCACTCTCCACTGAAACTTCACAGAGCAGCTCACTTTCTGCAGTGTGTGTGCGTGCATGCCTGCACGAGAGCTAAAACTCACTGTTTGTCTTTAATTCCTCTCAATTACAGGTTCCCCCTGATGTGAAAGCTGGCTGTTTCTGCAAAGTGTTTCTAACAATTTGTCTTATAAAAGTGAAAGCAGCCTTTTAGATTTAGAATTTGACTGTTGTATTTTTTTATTTTAGCTTTTAAAGTATAGCAAGTATGTCCAGAACCCTACCCTACAGAAACCCATGCTGTGTAGCTTTGTTCAAACCCTCAGAAAGATGTATAACGTGCCAAGTGGGAGATTAACTTTTTTAAATGTAAACCTCTGACAGATAAAAACTAGCCACTCAATAGTAAATCATTATTTTGGATCTGAAATCTGTGGTGGCTGGAGCTAATTTCCCACCCTGATAACGCAATGCACAAGACACCTTAAATATTTCCATGTTTTCTTTTTCTTCACGTTAATCGTGCAGACTTACCATGTGAACTACCGTGTTAGTGCTCAAGTAGACTTAATTTCACTGAGATAACGTGAATGATGCTGAAGCAGCAGCGGAGAGAGAGACAGAACTGTGTACAGTGCTGCCCGACAAGGTAATCAATTGGACGATGCTGAAAGGAGAGAGTTACAACAAAGTCACTTTACGCTCGTCAATAACCCCTTAACAAGCTTGAATCTTAAATGAACATATACTGCTGTATAACCTGTAAATATAAGTCAAAGGCCAAGAGTGTTAGGTCAAGGTGTGACCAATGCTCTCTCCAACAAAATGTACAGTATATTCCTGAACCTGTGGAATACCAAAAACAATATGCATGCAGTAATTGCATACATGTACAGTACATCATCCTAAAAAAACAACTGAGTATTCCCCACCATTTTTCAAATTTAAAAAACTTCAAAAAAGATTTAACTTACAAATACCAATTGAAGACATACAGTAAGAAATTCAGTACAAATGGCTCAATGTAAATGGGTTGAATGATACAACAGTAAATCTGTATTTATTCTTGGGTTCACTTCCACTGTGACTGCAAAAGTCTCCTACCAGCGTTTGGTTGCCAGACGCTTTCTTGACTTCTCTCGTACTGCCAGATGTAGAACAGTATTCTGTATTGCTCTTATGTGGGTCTCTTAGGGCTCTGCACTACCTGCAAAATCCATTCCATAATTCCCCAAAGCGCTGTTTGTTGCCAAAAGCAGAACACATACAATAAATGTAGGTGTCCTAGTATGACTCTCTGAGCATATAATAAAACAAAATGGTAATTTAGGTCTTGGTTCAACACGTTTTTTGTTTGTAGAGACCTGTTATACTGAAATGTCAGCATGGGTTTTTATTCACAAAGCTTGAATTCATCTGACGCAACTCCTGTTTTTTTTTTTTGTTCGCCTTGAAGTTAAACCACTTTAAACTTTTTGGCTCAAGATCCTGAGTCCTGAGATCCTGACATCTCAGTGTCCTGAGATGTGTTCAAGAAGTCGCATAACCAACCCAAAACTCAGACCAGTCTGTGGTCAAGTTGCATTGTGGGTAATATAGGTGCCAGGCATAAAAATGGCAATATCTCTGGTTCTGCTGCATCGATTTTAATACTTGTCCATCATGAGTATAAGAATGCAATTCTAAATTGGTGGAGCACTCTTTATTGAATGTAATGGGAGTGATAAGTTGACTGATAAAGTGTTTGAGTTGTCAAATACAAGGGTTGAGCCCTAGTGGATGCCAAACTCAAGTCTAGCGTTGTGTCGTTTGTGGAACTGTGTTGGAAGGACAGAGGTTTGCTGACATGGTGATAAAAGTGTTGATGTAAAATCAAGTTGGTCAAATTGTAATAGCTCATAAATGTATTTTCTTCTTCTTTGTTCCATTTTCTTAGCCAGTGCTTTAAACACCTCTCCCTCTCTCTCTTTCCTCCACAGTATCAATCATTTCTCCCTTTCCCTCTTATTCCTTCTTTCTGTGTTTCTCATTCTCCCTCTCTTTCCACAGTATGTGTCATTATCCATCCAGTGTGACTTCACCCATCCTGCCCTCTGGTGACACAGCCTGCCCTTGTTAAGTGGCTACAGTCCCTCTCCTCGTTTACAGGTGAAATCTATTCTCACACACAGGCCTCAAGGGCCTAACTGGACTGTAACAGAATTTCTCCAGCCCCGCTGGGCCCCAACCACAAAGCTGAGAATAAATGGCTGAGGTGCCAGGGCTGGACAGAAAAATCAATGCCTGTTTATACAGACATGACAGTCCCGGCGCCCAAGCAATTCTCCTGCTTGCTTCTCTAGACGCTGTTATACTTTCTTTCTTTTTTTTCTCCTCCTCTCTCTCCTGTGTCGCCCTCTCTCCTCTGCCGAGGATAAAATGTGTGCCCTCTTGAGAGGATGGAACAGTAGGTGATGCGCTGTGGCCATTTTGTCCTCAATTTGTTCTCACCATGTGTTGAAGTATTGCGTGGGGTCAGCTGAATGCCTTTGATAGACCGACTGTCAAACAAACAAACTGCTATGCTGAGCAGATGTAATGCAGACAGCATGGGTCATGTGTTAGAGTAGGGTACTGTTTCTCAACTGCTGGGTCACAAGTGTTCAGCGGGCATGTACTGACAGGGTCACACAGTAGGCATTTTCCTAATAAAACTATTCAGCTAGGCTTTCATTTTCTGCAGAAGACACAATAAACTAAAGTGGTTCAACTGCGGTTCTTAGGAGCTTAATGACCCTCAGGTTTTATGACCTCACATCACCTCAGCTGAGAGAGTCCAGCTTATGTTAACAAATTTCCTTTCTTGTCGTCTGTAGCGACAACAGAATAGTTTCTTTACCCTTCACACAGATTTTTCTTTAGGCGAACAAGTCAATTTGTCATTTTCCAGGAAAAAATACGAATATTTTGTTTCAGCTTCTCAAATGTGAGCATTTTTGTTCTTTTTCCTGTCTTTTTTTTATAGAAAACTAAATTTTCTATCTTTCTATTTTAGTACTTATACATTCCTTAGTAATACTCGTATTTGCTCCAACTGATGTAGTCAGTATCCTTTGCCTTATTCTTTTCTTATTGATTTTTTTGTCTGTGGATGTCTTTGATTATATCTTCGTTCATGCCTTTGTGTGTACATGCATGTGTGTGAGTGTGTCTGTGTGTGAACTTTGTGTGTGCTTTGCGCAGGCGATTGTGTGACTCTCAAGGGGAGGTAGCACCGCACTTGTAACTCATTCTGATTTATGCCCCCTGTCTAAATAAAAACATAAATCACAGCACCTGCCACAGAAGTCACTCTCACAGTGGTCTAGCTCGTCCAGCTCTGTTCCGGGTTGTGCTGTTGCACCCCAATGACAGAAACACAATTGATTCCCTCATTGCATCAATTTGTCGCCTAATCTGGTGATATGTTGATAAATTTTACTGCTTTGTCAATTAATTTTCGTGAGAAATGGGCCTGGCCGTGGTGGACACATCAATACTAGGGCAGTGGAAATATCGGTGACAAAATTAAGTGATAAAATTAATTGCCCCCTATCCCGTCTTGTGAAAACATAACTAATGAGGGAGGCAATTATAGTTGCATGTGGTCTCCTTCGGGAAAGATGGAGGGGGTGTTTGAAAAAAGACTTCTATGGTAATTAGACAAGTGGGAGAAAAAGGATCTTGGGAAAATGGTCATCTGAAATAGAGGGTGACTTGAGAAATATAGCACGGTGGTTAGAAGTTTGTTTCAGCTCTCAGTCAGCAATGTAAAGGACAAACAAATGGAAGAATCCTTTCAATCAAGAACATAAGTCAAATCAAATGAGTTAATTCCTCCTGCACTGTGACAAATGTCTGAGGCATGTTAGCTTCCTGTGGCTTACTGCTTGCACACAAAATACTGACAATATTTGTCAGTGTTTTGTTGCAATTTCTGTGTTGACTTTGATGCGTGTAGTTTTTGTTTTTATCATTTGAATCTTGTTGAGTTGTATTATAAATTAGGCATAGACATTGTTGTCATTGTTTTATGGGGGGGG
>NW_023340268.1:10047552-10069709 GCF_004916995.1 Morone saxatilis
TTTTGGGGGGGGGGGGGGGGGTTGTTAGCAGGTTAGTTAAGCGCTGTTATTCTCAGAAGAATACCATGAATATTGTGCTTTAGTTTAGCATCAGCAGTGTGCCTATTATCAGCAGATATACAACAGAAGTTGTATATACAACAGAAGTTGTATATCCCTGAGCTAGTCATTTGTTTGACATGCTGTATGGGGTGTCATACATTTCTGGAATCAGAAGAGAGACCAGTTCTTTGGTCCAAGTTTGTACAGTTTGTTTTAGATTTAATAGTCTGTTGTCCCAATGGGAATGCACATCACAGTCTCACAGGCTCCTTGGTCAGTCATCAATGTGTTTAAAACATGCAGAGTATAAATAATGATGTTTCTGCAAACATCATAAGCCAAAGGATTCTTTACTCTGATAATAACTGCTTCCACATATGACAACCTTCCCATAGACTTTATGTTGAGCAAGCAAGATGAACAGCATCTATTAAATATTCTACTTAATACTATATTTTTTGGTTTGTTTAAATTCTTCCTCTTTTTTATCTCTAGTAATTTGCTAATTGTGTAGTGTCAATTGAAGATCAATACAAACAATTCTCTTACATAGGATGTGTATTTTATATATATTATATTTTTTTTAATTTTAAGCAGGTGGATCATAAAACTCTGACAGTCTATATCCTTCAACTTGAAACTTAACCCTAATATGTCATACTATTTCTCATTTTCTGGTACATTACTTGAAGAAATTTGAGAGGTTTTAAAGACACTATCACAGCACACGTGGGACGTATTAAGAGAAAGTATACTAGAAAGGAGAGTTAATTTTAAAAGACTTTAGTGCCCACAAACAACCTGGGAAGTGACTCTCAGGAGCAGAAACATCGTTAATGGACTGGACTGAAACTGGAAAAAAAACTGTTCTCAGAAAGCCAGATATTGTCTTTTTAGCAAAAAAATGAGATTCAAATGTTTGAACTTCCGCTGATAATTGTCAGACCAAAGAGTTTATGGGGAATGTGTAGATGATAATGTGACTTGTCGCTGTTAAAACTCATGGACTTTCTGAACAGTAGGTGATATAAAATGAAGCATAAAGAAAGCATGATGGAAGATATCCATCTTTAGGGCTTATGTTCTGCCTCAGATTCATTCAAAAAACGATTGTAGTGGCTAGTTTTATAGACATTTGACAACATCTCAAGAATGGCCAACAAGTTTTTATATTTTGAAGATAATCATCGGGCTGTCAATGGTCATCTGGTTTTCATCCAGTCAGATAGTGGAACAGTCTATATTGATGTTTCAGTGGAGGGAAGAACTGTCAATCATCTTTTGTGAAGTCTACTTAAAAAGCTCTCTTTCCTTAGCCCCGCTTTTGGATAGAACACTATGCATTTTTGAGGTTTTTTTTTCAAAAAAATTGCATGAATTTAAGGGTTGTTTAATGTTCTTAGAAGATGTAATTAAGTTCAAACATTAAACCTAATCAGACATTTGAGCGTTTTACTCCACAGTCATCACATGTACATAAATCTCTCTAGATTTTGGTTAAAATATTTCCCTTTTAATAAGACTTTTAATAACATACAGAATGTGAGATATAATTGATTAGTTACACATTACAGTGACGGTATCGCACTTAAGGTAAGTTTGGGCAGACTACCTTTTCAGAGGTGTTTTCTGTTGTGTTGAAACATTGCATGAAAACAGAACAGTCAGAAATGTTAATTGCTTTATAAAATTGACGTTGACAGAAAGACGAGTTTGCCACCGACTATTATCAGTTTATTCGCTGTGTTTTGATGCTGTATGAGTAGAGGGTTATCTTGAAGGGAGAGAGAGAGATAATGTGCATGTCAAGTTAGAGACTGAATTGCAGCCATTCAACTCTCCTAAAGGATTAAGCATAAGCTGTCATTAAGAATAGGTGTCTGTTTTAAATATGAATCAACCCCTTCTAGTTCAAGTTCTTAACTAAATAATTCAGTAACAAGGATGCATTATCGACTTGATGTAAATTTGGTATGAGTGGAAATCAGGATGTGTGGCTGAGATGATAATTGATATGATAATGGAGTTAGAAAAAACTGGAACAATAGCAACAAATAATAATGAAAAGCTAAATAAAAGATGGGGGTAAAACTGTTAGTGCAGCCGACTGACACGCTAGAGCAGCTTCACTGAGGCAGCAGTGGGGGTAGAGGGGCAGACAAGAAGTGAAACGCACCAGATAGCAGCTGCCCGAGATACTTAGAGCACTAGTGCAGCTACTCGCGAGTCGTGTGATGGTGACCAAATGAGAGAACGTGTTGAAATATCCTCTCTTGTTGTAGGGCATTAACTCTAAAAGGGAATGTAACGGCTGCCCTCCTACCCCCTGCATCTCTAACATCACCAACTTTTTGATTTGTGTGCGATTAGGTTCACAATGGAGGCCAGTATCATTAATGAGATCAAAAACTTCTGCTATCAGACACAGCTGATGTGGCCCTCAACTCTGCCAGAGATAGCAGCTCCTCTTTCACTCCTTTTTTTTCTTCTTGCCCTCAGCATGGGAATAAAGGGATGAAAAAGACGATGTGTGTGTCTTGGTGTGGGAAGGGGGGCGCTGCATAAAAACTGCTCAAGTGCAGAGAGCAGCCCCATCTGGAAGACATCGGACCTAAATGAAGTTGTACAAAACCATTCCATTGATAATAAAGCTAATTTTTATGGCTCTGACAAGTATGTAATTATGTGCAGTGGTGCTTTTCAGATTTTATCACAGTCAATAAACTACCACGCTAATTTCATTCCTGTTTTGACATATTTACATGGAAATATTCGATTTGGGGGGAATTAGAGGCCTTGAAAGCCGCTGATAGATGGCTTTTAATGATCTGTGACCCCCGGCTTGTGGGCTCATCTGTTTGTTGGCCCATCGATCTCGCGGGAGATGTGCTTGGTGTTCTGATCTCTTTAGACGGAGTGCCATCCAGACAGTGCCGGCCAATAAGCCCTGAACGCTAGCTCCTTTTCTTGTTGGCTGATTTGTCAAGCTCGCTGATCTGGAAAGATTAAGAGGGAATAGATGTTTAAGTGCTCCTTTTTATCTGTTATTTATACATCATAGATATCATCAATGCACATTTTTACTGACTAGCCTGGCAGTTTAGGACACTTTAATAGCCAGTACACGTAAAACTCTGCTGCCATGTATTTTCACAAACTTTGCCCTCCCACCCAAACACACACACACAAAAGAGGTCATGGTCCAGTTGACCCATCTTCAGCCTAGTGGTGCAGATAAAGTACAGCTGGCCTCACTGGCCAGACTCATCCTGTTAAGAGAGCACCACAGGGGTCACCAGTGATGACAAGGTCCACTTATGGGAGGTGGGAATTGGTGTCAAAACTGGGAACTGCTGCCCCATCCTCTTGCAGCTAAGCACGTACAGCGTCTCACAGGAGCGGAGCTTGTGTCATAAAAAGTCCATCAAAAGCACCAGTAATTACCCAGGAAATTGACAGTGAAATTGGAAAAGTTTGTGGCCACAAAGACAACCCATCCCCCACCTGCACCACACCAAGATTCCTGTTGTGTGACAGCAGCACTTTTGCCGTGGTGATAAAAGTGCTATCCCAGACACCTGACAGAACATACAATGTGCTTTTGGCAGTGTTTTGTTAGAATAACTTTCATTGTCAAACTTTATTTCTGTAAGTTCATTTGAATTGATGTCCTGGTGGCTATCTATCTTATATCTGGCTTTTTATTAGAATCCCAACAGTGACTTATTAGATGTTATTTCACTTCTTTTAAGACTCAGATTAACATTTGGGTATTTTTTCAAAATATTAAAAAAGAATAGATTTGACGAGTAGATTTGCAAAGTGGGAGGATCTGCTGGTTCTGGAAGCATCTTCTCTCTGAATCCCCATTTAAATTTTTAATGATATCCTCAGTGCCGACATAGAAACACCAGATGCTTGAAAATAATACAATAATGCATTAGTTTTATGTTATAACCACCAGTTGTAGCTATTTCCTCTTTACCTCTAAAAAATGTTTTGTCCATCAGATTGCCATGGCTCTAAATACTACAGTACCCATGAGCCTCAGCCACTGTTGCTATAGAGAAACCTAAAACCAAACCTTATTTGTTTTGGAAGGCCCAGACAAATGATGTTGTCCTGCCGATAGTGTCAGTCTGCAGGGCACGGACAAACAACATATTTTGTTGTTTAATATGAAGGTTGGGAGGAGAAACCAGTCACAGCTCAAGCAAATTCAAAACGCTTCATGGTTCCATTTGTGATCAAAACATCGCAACTGAATTCATCACAATTTTACCCAGAATCACAAAGTAAATTCATTTAAGCTGTAAATTGCGTTATATGTTAAGCTTATCCTCAGTCTCCTACAGAAATGCACTTTGGCAGCCGTAGTTAAGTTGTCACCTTACCTTGTTATGCCCATGGACGTAGGTAGATTTCATGCCTGTCCAAGCAATATCCAGTAATATTGTGTATGGAAAATGAATCACCTTCAAGTCTTACAAATGTCATTTCAAACACCTCTGTCATGTGGGATAGTGTTATATAGCTTATAGGTCATGTATGTAATTTGCTATCATTCTTCATAAAATCAAGCAAAATAATAATATATTCTCCATAAAAGACATTAGCTCAAGTTGCTGACTAACCAGCACCCAGAGTGGGATCACATTTATATAAGTTCTGTAAATGTGCTGTTGAAGTCTGCAGTGGTATGATTTGTCTGATCCTTTTGATAGGACTATATTTTTGCAAACATTTTTACATAATATAATAATAATTATATGAAAGTAAAGATTCAAAGTAAAATCCAAATTTGAATGAAAAATGAAATTTGAAACTCTTCAAAATGAATATAAGCTTAAAATGTTTTCATAGCGTTGAAAATAAGGGGAATTTTCTGGGGGGCTCACAGTGCTTCAGGCATTTGACTCTAACCCGATAGAGACAACGAGGAAGACACATAAGTACATTATAATGCAGCTTGTCAATAGTAATGAAATTGTGACATGTTCAAGAACGGCCATGCGCGAGGAGGCTGTATTGTTCTTCTGATTTTAATGCCAATCTCCATAATCAAGATGAAACCACACACTGCCAAAACTGGCATAATACAGGCGCTCGCCGATGAGTGATTGATTGAATATGAAATAATGAGGGTTTTCTGGTGCTCTACTGGTCATCTAAAATTCTGAATACAAATCAAATGGAAATTTTATGCAATGAGATGTATTAATGGGATTCTGGCAGCATTTTAAGGTCTTAATGTACAGCAATAAGCAACATAGGTTGTCTCAGGGAGATGAACAGTTGTTGCTGTTGATAGGCCATTTTAGTGCATTACTGTCAAAATAATGCATGTCTGTCTGCATACATTCCAAGGCTCTAGTGAGCTTAACTTTGGACAATTACAAGACGACCAGTTTTTATGTGCATGGATTTCCCTTTTAAACTAATAAATAATTATTATTAACTGTGCCATTAATGCAGAAAGTTGTACCTTTTTCCAACATTGACTTGATCGAGGATTCAGTTAACCCTCCACACTTAAGCATAAATGATCTACGTGTATAGTGCATTATAAGTATTTTTACCTCATTAGGTTTCCTTTAGTCTCTCCTACAATATGCGTAAAACTGCTGAAGTTTTCAAGCATTTTAATTATTTTTTTTTCAAGTAATAACATCCTAGGTTGATTTTGACTCTTGATTTATTGAAATTCCTAAATGTACTAGAATGCTCCAGCAATATTATATTTTATATATATATTTTTTTTTAAATACTGTTTTTGTACTATTTTTATGCTTTCTTTTTTACATAGTCAATGATCACAAGGAGCAGCCACTCTTGTTATGAAGGGAAACTGAGGCAGATAGGCTTGGAAATCACTCTGCTTGGTTTATTTCATTGATGTTAAGTGATATTTACAGATTGTGGCCAGCAAAATTGCATATTAGATGCCCAATTAACATTTTTGTTGCCCTGGGCATTGTGGAGTAGATAGCAGCTGGTAGGGGAGGCTACTGTCAGGTTCCCATGTTGTAGCTGTGTAGAATGGTTCCCATGCAGCAAGAGAAATTTAACATGGATGGAAAAGACAAACCCCTCATCATGTGATTAGTGTCCTTGTTAATCTGTCTGCATTCATTTAAATCTCATTTAAATGTCCGAGCAATTAAATTGACCCAAGTGGAATAATATTGTTGTGATTACAAAATGGAGTGTCATGTGTACCAGCTCCTGTCTTTAAGCGGCGTGGTCACTGTAAAGTGTATAACCACGGGATCAGAATGGAGGCCATTAGATATTGTTAAAAGAGAATGCCTGTATGATTTGGATATACAGACAAGTCACCACCAACACAGTCAAAAAATTGGTTCTTTCTTGTGGACACTGTGCACAACAACTTTCATACTTTATGAGAATTAATCTGTCATGCAAAATAAGAACATGCAGTGCTACCATGTGTTTAGAAAAACCCAGTGGAAGATTTGAAACATGTAATGCAGTGCTTCCCATGCAATGCTTCTCAATACATTCTTGTTGTTTTTTCAAAAATCATTTGTTGAGCTGTTGAATTTTTAACGAAATACATAAATATGAATTATGCATCAAAAGGACTGAATGCTGCTCCTATATAATATCTGTTTGTGCGAAATACGGATTGTTTACATTGAAAAAGACCAAATAAACAGGCAGGTAGCTGTGTACACAGGGAGAGAAAGTTTCATATTGACACATGAATCATAACAAAAAGCTTTCTCAACTTACTGTATTAAAGTATATGATTTTTTCTTTATAGAAACTGACTATATGGTGTATTGTTTGTGTTGATCATTGTAAACCATAAGCTGAATATTTCATGTCCGCAGTGTTAAACAGACTTTTCCTACAACATATACATTCAGACGTTTCGTGCTACTTTGTATATCCAATGTCCAGAGAATCAGTGCTATAATCTGTAATTTAAAACCACACAGCCTATTTTTCCTCTACTGACGCTGATAAAATGTGTTTTGTAGCTCTTTCCCATTGAAAATAACATATGATGCTGTTTCCAACATATTTTTTCATATAAGTGTGTATTGCAATAACACGACAACACAGATTAAGGAAAGAGACAGTCTCATCTTGTTTGTTCCTGTCACACACAGTAGTGAATATTCACTGATAAAGACTAAACCGTCTTAAGGGCATAAGAATAATTAATTTCAAACAGCCTCATGCACAACATGTGGGCAGTCATGCACCATTTCCAAAATGTAATACAGACCAGAGTTAGCAGGAATTAGATCTCTAATTGTTTCTGGCATTTGCTGAAATATTTGTTCACCCTTATTTTATATATATATATATATATATATATATATATATATATACATTTGTCCAATATATATATATATATACATTTGTCCATGAAGTGCTCTCCTGCAACAATCCACATTTGTTCAACCATGTGCACATTTTTTGTATCATGTTTTCATTATACGGTCTTATTTTTTTCAAAACCACTCCTCATCCTCTTCTTGGTTGTAGATGCAGTGCACTCACTTGGCCTCAGTAATATTTCTTCGTGCATCCACTCTTTATGATACTGACGTAGGCTGACTCTTAAATACTCTTTAATGCATGTTTTATGAGTGTGGCGATTACAGCAATTCCACTTCTGAGCCAGTTGTGTGCCAGTGATCTCAAAGGATGTATTCTCTTCCCAGACTTTACCTCAGCGTGACACTGAGGGAGAGTCAAACATTTAAAAACAGACTGATTTTCTTTTTTTTCCTTTTCCTCCAATCCGATCATGTAGACTCAGGGCACGAGGTGGTTTAGTTTTAAACCAGAAATCCTGAAGTTTACAATTTACAGATGAATTCATCTCATAAATTATAAATTTTTTTCAGTCACTCAAATTAACATATTTCATTATCGAATACTGAGCAGTGGTTGTACCTAGGTGAAGCAATAGCACAGTACAATACCTTGACTACCATCACCCCAAATAATCATTGTGAGAAAACACTTAATACAGAGTGAGTCATATTAAAGCAATATACATCACGCGGATTGAAATGAATGCAGGTGGAGTTAAATAAAAGTGGAAAGTATAGTTTTATAAAACTGCATTTCTGACTTTTTTTGTTTCGAACGTTGTTTACCTGTGATGCTACTTAAGTACACTTAAAAAACATATTACTGGGACCACTACAGAAAATTGTAGATACATATTTAACAGACACAAAACAAGGGCAACTTCCACTCAGCTCCAAAACAATATGGGCGTGTTTGCGCTGTAATTCTCATTAGCGCATTCTCTTTGTGAATTGGACCTTGAAATGGGGCAGATAGTTGTTGCAAATGATGCACAATTCCTGGTGCTATCAGTAGCTGCAATCCATCCAGTCCAGCCTTGTCAAGATCCAGACGTATTGGAGTTTCCTCACAATGCTTTTATATTAACATTTTAGCTGTGACTGCCACTAAGAAGCAGCTACCTGGAACTAGGCACTGTAGAAACCTCAAAACCTTGTATGTGTTACATAAAGCTGGGCAGATGTTGTGTTTACATTGTATTCAGCAGCACTACATGCTTTAATGTGCTTTTCTGCAGGGCCAGAACCTGTGACATGTCTTCTCACACTATGTGCGTAATCTCCGTGGGGGAACGGACTGAAAGTGGACTGACGAAGGTTTGAGGTGAGCACCAAGACATTGTATCAGTCAAACAACACCAGCATAACTATATTGTTGGCAGCATCTTGCGTGTTGTATCGAAGGTAATTATTTCAAAGATTGTCTGGGACGAAATAAAAAAGTTTAGTGAACAGAGCTATTGGTCCTGAGCAGCACGTGACAGCTACGATGAGGTGAAAAAACGGGTTACAGCAACAATTAAAAGTGAAATGTATCGAATACAATCACATAACTAGAAGATAATAAGCTTTAGAAAAGCTAAAAATAATTTCCAAATATTAAAAGTCAGGCTAAGGCTCAAAATAAGTGTTCTCTGAAGTCTATTCTGACAATGTGCTGCACATAAACAGCATACCAATGTATCTATGGACTGGTAGCACAGCAGACATTTTGACTTGTCAAAGCAAAAAAACACACAAATGAACTTAATAACAGTAACAATGGCTTAGTTCCATTAAGTTTTCCAGTGACGGTGAACCAGCATGCACAATAGCACGACCTCCTCTGAGGGAAATGCAGCTATCATTAATTCACCTGTGAGTTTCCTCCAAAATCTGCCAAAAAAAACAGAAAACAAAAAAACTTATAACTTAACTCATATACTGACTGTGTCGAGGTGTTTTGGTATTATATTTGAATACAAATAGGAGCTAGTAGAGGCATAGCCTCCCAGATGAGCAAGTAATTAATTTTTTTGAAGTAATTAAGTGCTTGGAAGGTTTGTCATGCTATAACTAACAGGGTGACCATTTGCTCTTGTAGCTGTCCGGGATGCATTTGTGTTTACACTACGCTGCCACTAACCGCTACTTACCAATGTCTGAATCTAAATTTTGAGTCATGCTGCATCTTCAATGTATTTAGGAATAACAGAGAGCCATTTTTGTTCATGTCTCCGGACTACAAAACTGCAACCAACTCCCATTAATTCACTTTTTTGTGTAATGTAGTGCACACACTTAACTTTCAGCTTTTGAGTGCAAACTGAAAGTTATTTAAGAAGTTTTGATTGAATTGAAGAATCAAATACAGAATCAAAATGAGTTGTAATAGTAAAAAGATTAACAAGATAGATACTGCCTTAACCCGTGTATGATTGTGTCCTGTCCAGATAGCACTTGAATGTCCTGGTGAGAAGCAAATGATTTCTGATGGCCATCCAGGCTTTTTCCTCTTTGAAAAGCCCAGATCAAATAGGCTCACTCTTGTCAGTGCCTAAGCGGGAAAGCTTCCCATATGAACCAACGATTGATTGACAGGTACACATAGGCTGCCTTTTTAATTTCCGTTCCTCGCTTCAAATTAAACCTCCACCTGGGATAAAAGCATAGGCTATCCTGCATCGAGAACTCCCAAATGATAGGAAATGGAAATTTTGATTAGTGAAGGATGAGGGATGTTCATTCTGCTGGATCTCTCAATAGTGCTGATGGTTGACATTTTTTCAAGCAGATAAAATAGTGATGACAATTGTCTTTTTAGGGATTTTGTCAGTATTACTTGAACTGATAAAACGCCCATGGTTTGGAAAGAAGTAGTGTCATTTTGTACAGCTGTGATCTCACAAATATGTATCAAAGTGTGCGTATTAAAGCAAAGCTTAAAGTAATACATGAGAAACAGCTGTGGGATGAAAAATGCTAGGAACAGTATATACATTACAATATTTACCAAAGATTGAAATATAATTAAATATGTTTTATTTTATAGTAAATTTCTTATCCAGATTTCAATGTTATCTCCTCAAACACACAAAGGCATAAATGCAAATACACACAACTTTTAAATCAGTCAGGTGCAGCAAAGAATAAATTGTAGGCATCACCACTCTATCCTAAAACATACATTTTCTTAAACAGCTGTTTGTTGTGTGGGCCTCTGTATGTGTGACAAGACTGAATAGCCACCAGAGAGTAATAGTAAATGTGCAGCGGCTTTTATTGTGTTTTTTTTATGAGACAACATACATTAAACCCGCCGTAGCTGCAGTAAATAAAGTGTGTTGTAAAACTGTGTTCGTGAAAGAGCTTGTAAACATAAACAGCCACAATGAGGTCGACATCAAAGTAATTGTAATGCTGTATGAGCAATGAAATACAACTTAATGCTTCAGGACAAAATAGTTTTGGTGTGTACCTGAAGAGGCTGCAACCCACCATAGTTAGCAGTGAAGGAATTGTGTGATGCCCATAAAACCTGTGAAATCCTAGCTGTTTGTGATGGGATTACACACTACAAAACCTTAACTGGCCTTGGTTAGTCTATTTTTAACCTGGTTTAAATTCCCGTCCAGATTTCTATTTTATTATGTGATCTAAAGGATTACTCCACAAAATGGTCCAAATGGTGGGACTGTCAATGAATCATTGGTGACTCACAAAGATTCAACATTCAGTCGACTCAGTCCAATATCCTAAAATGTTAAAATGCTAACATTAAGGACCAATGTGGGATGTAGTCTTTTATGTTGGAAGGCAGAAATTTATAAAGGTCCTAGTGGTGGATGTGTATGTGGAGTGTCTGACTTTCAAAATCTTGAATCCTGTCAAAGAACTACATTACACTACACTATTTCCCCTAAATTTCCCAACTCTAAAATCATACAATACTTGCTATGCACAAATATTGTAAATGTTGGCATTGTTGTGAAATAAAACTAAACGTCAAATATAAATATAAAAAATGTTTTCCTGCCTGACCTAACTGGTGGCAATGACAATGAGAAGGCCTAAAATGTCTTCATGTAATAGTTCTAGCTGCATAAATGTCTCTACATGAATGACCTGAACACATGTTCTTCAGTGACTTTAATGGAATGCAAATGGAAACAGTTTCCAGGAGCAACAATTTTTCCAAGACTCAAGATGTTACCCAAAAACCAGCCCTCTGCAAAACACCACATATTGTAATATACAGCTGATGTGAATTGAAGTTTATTGATTAATGTTTTAAAACTAGAATCCACTTAGCTGTTTGAAATGTGCCTCAGAAAAAGTTACACTTCTGCAATGAGATCAAGGAATTCAAACATTTGATTTGCTGCAACTTACTTAAATGTATTCATTGAGACAGAAACGACAGCCAACTTTAAGATTCCTTTTACTGATCACGTTTCATTATGTTTGGCAAAAGGGCCTGCGCCATTACCATGAGTAATATCATAAGTTATGAATGAGGCAAACTGCAAATGGCATAACACATCAACACTCGGGGCATCAGCGCTCATTTAGAGCTGTTTGAGTGTCACTGCACACTACATAGGCCCAGACAGCATTAGACAGAGAGCAAAATGAGCTTGGCGTACACTTCTCTCCCTTCAACATGACTTCATTTTAAAATGTGACGCCGGCCTTGCTGCAACCCAACTCATGTCAAGCTGTTACGGACCATCCGACTTCACCCCTCCACACACAAACATACACACACTCAGATAATCGGTGGAAAAGTTGACTCGGCCCCATCAGCATCAGATGTTTTGTTTCTTTTAAGCATGTTGTAAGGATTAACACATAAAAGGAACTAAAGGCCGTGGTCTGTCATGAGCACTGTAGGGGGATTTGTGGATCATTATATGAGCTGCTCGCTAACATGAGGCTTTAGGGAGAAAGCTGGGCCCCCCTGCCAAGGAACTTAGTCAAGGGGCTGAAAAAGTTTTGTCATTTGATGTTTTACATTTTGTCATTAGCAGCCGTCTTTTATGATTAACAGCGTTGGCCCTTTGGTTCACCCCTTTCTGCTTGCTTCATTTAACTCTTTCAACCTCCTTATATTGGGGCATATCACTTAAAGGTTCTTACAGCTAAGACGGCTCAGTCAACATTAACAAGTATCCCAAAATGACAGAATATCCATTCAGTTAGACCAAACTGTTTTTTGGGTGTTTGTTTTTTTGAGTGACTTTAAGAGCAAATGGAGAAGAATGGGACAGAACAGTGCTGTCAGAACAAATTCCAATATTAGCCTTGTGTACAAATACAAAAAAGACAGGTTGTTTACCAAAGTGCTCACAGGATCATTTATTGATTTGAGGTGAAACTTTAGCTGCGCCTCACATGATGAAAGAATACATCCAGCCTCATGATGAGACGACTAGTCCTCAACATCTAAAAGGGAGGTTTGGAAAATATTTGGCTTCCATTCATCAGAGTAAAAGGTTCAGTAAAAAAAGCATGTGGATCCTTGCATTATGTGCAAATCACCGCCGAGTTTTCACTACTTTGTTTGAGAAATTTGTTTTTAAAAAGTTTTTAAAAGCACTGCTATTATCCAAGAGATACAACAATGGAAAATGATGGTTATTATATTATTTTAAACTAGGAAAAGCACATTAATGTGAAGCAGCAATATAGTATATTAACATTTACACATCACTGGTGAATGGATTTCTTTTTGTTGATAAAATCATGTTAGAGTGTGTACAGCCTTTTCCAACTCAGGCACAAAAATATATGTATGTGCACAAATATTCCTGTTGTATTCTGCAGATAGTTTTTGGTAAATGCTGTTATTGGATAAATTGCCACTGATGACAGGACAGGACCACATATGCTGTATGGCAACTAGCATTGGCACCGTCAAAAAGTACATGTACAAGCAATATGTGGGAAGAAGCTTCCTGTGATTAACTTTCCGTGACCTAATTAATAGTACAAGAAAGCCACTTAATGAAAGCTCTACAAAAGGGGAAGCTGAGGTGAGGAAGAACATGAGGTGTATAAAATGAATTTCAGGTGAGCAGATTAATGTTGATTTTTAGCTTTTATTTTGGAAACTAATATGACTTAATGTATAACATTTTCAAATGGGATACGGAGGATTATGGTGAAGTGCTGGTCATGAGGGCAACAGCTCAGTTCCTTCACATATAAAATATCTTTATCCCCATTCTTTTTGGACAAGAAGATGAAACATTAGCTGCATTTACAGTCGTGAATATGCATATTACTTAATTTTAGATCTGTCTGACTAGTAACCAGAATAGGTTCTCTCTATTGAGACAGAGCTGCACCACAGTATCTCCACCACTATGTGTTAAACATTGATGTAGATGAGTCATTAAGGAAAATCAAAAAGAGAAAACTAATTGCCTTTCCCTTCTCAGGAATTGTGATCTAAAGCAGACATTTCCTTCTGTTGCTTGGCAAGAAGTCACCTGGAAAGCCTACCAATCACTGTGACTGGCAGTTCTCAAGTCAGAGAGTCTAATTTCTGTCTGTTTTTGATTGGTTTGTCAGCTTTTATCTGGGGACCCTATTTGGTACATTTTCTTACCCTGAAAGGACATGTCTGTCAAGATGACTGACAGGCCTCAGGCCCTGTGTGGAAAAGCAATGATTCCCAGTAGCTCCCTCTGCAACAGTCCTCTGGAAAAGTGTAAATCAAACCCAGTTATCCACAAATGATGCACAGTTCATTGTCAGAAGGCTCTAGGTGACTTTTGGAAAGGTTCTATATAAAGTTTGTGCATTCAGTCATTCAGTTTAAGTAAACAGCTATATTTCTCAGAACTCAACCATAAATAACCCAGCATCTTATGTGTTTTAATGTTTTAAAATACAGATACATTCGCCATATTGCCACATCTTTATTTACATCTTTTTCTTTTAGTTGACACATTGATTGAGTAGAAAATTTAAACTAATTACAAAAAGGGATTAATTGCCTGTTCTAAAAATACTTCTCAAGGAACTTATTTCATACTTGGGAATGAGGTTAAGGTGTTTAAAAGGTGTAAAAACTGTAGCTCAGATAATGATTTGTGTAACACACCATTAATTCACAACAAGTTGGTTTGTTAGTCTAACAAACCAAAGCAGTACTTTTCTGTAATGGAGAAAACTGGATAATGGGAAAAGCCTAGAAAATGTTTTTGTTGTTAGTTTGATAGCATAGTCTCTAAAATACATTGTTACATGCATCAGTAGCTTTCCTGTGTTGCTATGTAATCAAGCTACTGATTACAGTTCATCTTGATGGGAACATAATTTCTTTCGCAACAGTTGTTAGGGCCATTTTACTAAAAACCATAAATGTCAACTTTCTTCTAATTGTGCTAGGGGAAAGGTCATTTGATCACCAAAGTCAGTAATATTCATCCTCTCGGGACCATGAATGTCTCTACATTTGTGTGTCAGCCCATTTCATAATTGTTGAGGTATTTCTGTCTGAATTGGTGGACTGACCGACCAGCCAACCAACCGAAACCTTTTGCCTTTCCTAAAAACGGTCCAACAGCTGACGTGTAACACTTGATTACCAATATAGGGCCAATAAAATAAGATATTTCTTTATTTTGATAGGAAAATCACTAAATTGTTATTTAATTACTACACTCACTTATTGAAATGATTATTCAGCTTTTCTTGTACATTGTGTCAGAATAACTTCCAAATGATATGAATTAGATAACATTACAGTGTCCATAATGATGTGAAATTACTTTTTTTCCAACCATTGTCAGAAAGGACTATATTTTTGCTGATGTTTGTGGTTTTAGTTATTATACAGGTCATGCCACTTTCTACTGTATGCTTTGTATTAATTATGTCTCCATTATTTCTGTACACAACAACCTAAAAAACATGTGGATCCATTGCCCTTCCCTATATTGCCCCTCATGTCTGTTCCCTGTTGTACCAAACTCAGCAAAGCTGTTCATTAGTGATCTAGTAGATCATTAACATAGTCACACTATTGGACCTTGCTGTTAACATAAAGCGCCCAAGGTGAACTGGCACACAGCTTTCGATTTCAATTAATATGTTGCTCAACTTGGATTTGGGAATGGAACTGGAGCATGCATCAGTGAATGAATTTACTTGGACACCTTGAGACAGATGAGGCCGTCAATGCATTGAATTCCATTGTGTTCTTGCAACCGGGGCTCTAAGAGCACAGCTTGCCACTATTGGTGTAACATTTGAACTACCCTAACATTCTTGCACACATTGCATCTAAGTGATTAGTTCCTGTTCGCATTTTTAAATAGTGCTATTTATAGTACAGTCCAGTTGTGATTAATCATTAAGACTCATGACCAATCTTAAAGGAGATCTCTGCCCATTTTACACATCAAAGTGTTTACAGGTATTAGTAAGTACAATTGTGCAGAGCCCTGCGTTGGACTTTTTAATCCTGCTCTCAGTGGATGACCATTACTGGCCACTCCTGCTATGTGTGTGTTGACTCCCACCCCGCACCCGCAAAGGTTCTGACCAGTCATGCCCAGATTTAGTTTGTTCTCCTGTCACATAAATAAAAAGATGTTATTTTACTGTGTCAGTAACCACTGAGAAATTTCTCCAAACATCAGTCTATTACCAGCTAATTGATGAGGTAAGAATCTGTTTCATTGCATGCAGATTTAAATGAATAATTATTGAGTGAGATTTCAGTATTTTACAGCTGCAGTGATCTCATTATGTGATCACCATTACTTATCCTACTGTGCATGGAGTAAAAATGTCCTCATAGCTTTTGTAAGTTATATTATAGCTTTAGGATGAAGTGACCTTTTAGTGCAAACTAAAAACTGCTCTTCTTATTCTCATTTTCCTATTCTTAACAAGGACCAGTAGTAAGAGAGAGTCCAATAGTAGAGAGTCCAGAACTTCAAGTTCATCTAATCTGTTTTAAAAGACCTGGTTAAACACTGGACTTCAAAACATGCTGGGTAGACCAAATGGTTCACACATACTGACATTTGTAACTGAAAATGTGCAAACGTACATTATAGAATTTCTGCCGCCAAGGGGTTTCACACCACTGCCAACTGAACAGCTGCTAACGTTAGCCCAGCTTGTTTTTCTGATAACTTAAGATCCAGATGTCCAATGACTAAAATCTTTCATCCGCTTAAAATATATCCTAAAAGACCAAGTTCTAAGTGTATCATAAAAATGTGGCTTAAAAATGGATGAAAAGTGGATTTATGGCAGCTTCTGGCAGACAACCCCAACAGTGATACAAACGCAAAGAGGATATGATGCCATTGACAGGCGACTGGTGAAACACACCGTTACCTGAATAAAATACAGATTTCTTTGGGTTAGAACATTGCTGGAAACATTTGAAATAATTAAGTAAGTAAGTAAGTAAGTACAACTTCTTGTTTTGTAGTTCTATTATTATGTGAATGCTGACTTTTTACTATTTTTCTTAAATTCTGCTACAGCACTTTGGTCAGTGCGATAGCTTGTGTTTGAAATGTGGCTTTATAAATAAATTTTATTTACTTACTTACTTACTCTTCTGGCTCTATGACACAACATTCAATGTCCCATCAATGCATGCTTTACACTGAAACTTTCAATTCTTCCCCTATTCACACAAAAATATGCAGGTGAAAAATTATTGGCACGCCGTAGCAATCTTTAATCCAGACGAACCCACAAAATCCAGGAAGTGGGCGAGCGCTAAATATCTGCTGTCAGAAACCCAACAGGAAGTCGTGCTCGTGTGCCATTTGTTTGATTCAAGCGTTGTATCATGTTCTGGTGTGATTTCACACATTATTGTATTTGAACGAGACTCCTCCTAGTAGGTAATGATCGGTATCAACTTGGAATTTTGGACACAGCCATCTATAAATAAGACTATTCACGATTAAAAGTTGTAGCTACTATTTGGTTAAAAGGGCATGTTTGTGTGGCGTGCGCGTCAAATTTTTATGTAACCAGGCGCAGGAAACCACACGTTTCATAGCTTTTATGTATAACATTTGAACACTTTTTTTGGGGCGCTAAAACAATTGCCCGAAAAACTCATGTTGCAGTGTGTTCTGCGTGACGCGATTTATTGGTTGAAGGCTAAGGTAATGTGTTTATGGTCCGTAGGCATTAGTAATGATGGGCGTGCAAAAAATGGCTTAGTCCACGACCCCCCAATATACAGTAGCTCAGAAGACGACGGTTAGTGAACAATACAAGGGGGTGACACACATATGTGGTCATACGCTTTGGCTTGTGATTCAGGAGGCATCGAGCGTTGTCCTTCTATCATAAAAATCGGTGCAAGGTTGTTGGTTCGATCCCGGCTCTCGACGGAAAACAACATTGGCGTGAAGTATCTTTGAGCTCCAAAAAAGATACTGAAACCCCAAAATTTTCTCGCCGAAATGCTGTGCAATACTGTGGTGGTGAAGTGATCGTGAGATGCACAAGAATGCTATTGTTAGTTTCTGTTTCAGAATGGACTTTGCCATCACTTGCCGAGTGAATTAAGAAATAGTAATGTTTTACTTAGTAAGATAGCATGCTTTTTTTTCGCTCAAACACTACAATCGTACAATGAGATTAAAGAGCAAACTCCAACAGCATGGCTGCAGGAAAACAGGGACCAGTGTTATGGATGTGTTACTACAATGTTAGAAATATAAAGAAAGTTATATACAGATATAACATATGGAACATAATGTTACGTGTGTCCTAGGAAAACTGAGGATGTGGAGGAAATAGACACAAAAGTTTTAACCTCTTAGAAAAAGAGAGAGAAGTAAGATGAAGATTGAGGAATTTGTAATGATACATTTGAAAAATTAGGGAAACTTCTCCGGTGGCCTCTATGATCTAGGCTAGTTGTTAAATACTGATAGTTCTAGTCATTGCACATTATTGGATATGGAATATTGCACATTGTATGGTATTGCACAGTAGTGGTAAAGGTTTGCTTTAACGATGGTGTTTAAATAGTGACTGAAGAGAGTCGGGTGAGTTGGTACAGAGTGTTTTGGGACTTTCATGAAGATCAGGTGCTGCATGTGAGTATGTTCAGGGTTGGTTTTATATTGGCTTTTGGGGAAGAAAGCTGCTTTTTGAAGTGCTGTATTAGTTCTTCGAGTCCCTAAGTGTAGGACGCCTAAATTTCCCTGAGGGCAACAGGTCAAACAGGTCAAAGCCAGGGTGGTTGGAGCTGTCTATTGGTGATGGTTTGTAGCTCTTGCTAGGCAGGCGGGAGGTGGAAGATGTTCCATCAGGGAGAGGGACGAGGGCAAGCCAATGATCTTTCTGTGCTGGCCTTTGACAAACTCTACATGGAGCCTCTTACCATGTCTTGCAAACGGTGACGCTGCGCCGTACCATACTGACGGATACCAGTATGTCTAGCCAGGCTCTCAATGTGGAATATGAAGCGCGGGTAGAAGGTTCAGGCAGCAGGCGTTTGGAGTTTCAGGTTGTGCCGTTCCTAAAGATAGAAAGCGCACTCACGTCATGGATGAGGTTGTCACGCTATCGCTTGGCACTTGAGCCCTTTCTGTGATGACTTGCCGTTGAGTGCGTTCTTTTGTCCCAGGGATTGACTGTTCGGCTGGCAGAGGATAGGAACGGCCGAGGGGAAAAACTGAGACACACGGTTTGCTGGACGCGTGTGCGACACACTTGCCCGTTGACGAATGGTAAGTGAGGGGGCGCTGGGTTTGGTGTACTGCTAGTGCTGCTCTCCCGTGAATAGTTAAGCAAGGATCCTCTCTGGGTTTTGCTTTGTTGTCACTTAAAGAGGCTTGATGGTCTATCTCTCCCTATGTCGACAGACATGCGAGGCTGCCAATCCGTTCAGGACCTCGTCTCTGTAGGCGTGCGACCTGCATCATTCGCGCCGACTGTTAGTGTCGATCGCGCCACCACTGCACGGTCGCTGACGTGTCCAAATGTTCGTCCGGCAAAGCTTAGACGATGGACATTGTTCATTGGTGGCGCGTAACTTGCAGTCGGTGGGGTGTAGAAGGCAAGTAGCAGAAAGACGGGCTCAGCAGCACACAAGCCCTGTGGGGAGCCCGATGGCCTGGGACTACAGCGTGGCGAGGTGGAGGAGACGGTGTGGGGCAAGTCTCACCAACCTAGTCTGGGGGTCCTGGTTTGTTACAAAGGAAGTACCTTTATCCGGGAACATGTTGTGAGGGGGGAAGGGGCAGAAGAGTGTCCGAGAGCTTGCAAGTGATGAGTCTGTCTGGATTATGAGGGTGTTGAAGTCGGAAGAAAACTGTAAATCCAGCAAAGAGCATTCGGACGTAGCTGCTGCTGGCTGCTCCAAGGTGTGGTTTCAGCACAGACGTGAGAGGAGTTTTTACGGAAATGCGTCCTTCTGTGGATCTGTCTGGCACGATTTAATGGGCGTGAACTTGCGTTTGAGGGTCGAAGTCTGGGGGGGTAGATAGTTCCCTTGATTATGTCCGAAAGTGACCAGCAAGTCTCTCGATAGTAACTTTCAGTGATTACCGGTGATTGTAAGGAGCGCAGCCGTGAGATGGCGTGACGGTAATGACGTTGCAGGCTGGTGGTGATTGTAGAACTTCTTGGCAAACTGGAGATTATCGTAGCTGATTTTTTTAGCGACGGCGGGATATCTCGTCTTCTTTTTCGCCTCTCCGTTTGTTTAGTTACTTTGTTTATACTCTTTCTAAAGCGTTGAGGAGGAGGGATTCTTCCCGCCGTAGACCTACTAAATTTCGCTCACGATCTACTCCTCTCAGCTCGCACGCAAGTTCTCCCATCACAGCCTGATATTTTTTCGTCATTCCTTTCTCTTTTCTCTCTTTTTAACATGAAGTTCTTTCGGGTGTATGAACTCTGGTCTCTTTTCTTTGGCATTCTATAGGACTTATCTCTCTCCCTCTCGGCCCCAGGCCCTTTTTTTTCGGAGAAACTCCGCTCGCGCCTGCGCACCAGATTCCGCAGGTGTATGGTGCCGAACTGAAAGCAGTCCCACCACGATAAGGAACGCTCATTTTTTTCCTATACGCTACGCTCCACTTCTCTGCGCTGATACTGACCTGAGCATGCGGAGCTTCATGTCCCGGTGATGCTGCAATTTTGGTTGGTGTATTACTACGCTTCCGCCTATCAACACTATCAATCCCCGGTGGCGATCTCTATCTGCACTAAGTCTGGTCGCAGCTCTGCCGTTCCAGGTCACCTACTTGCCGACCTCACATGTTAGGTGCTAGAAGCGACTTGTTTGATAACGAAACCGACCCCAGACGTGAGACTTTGCCCACACCTCTCCTCCCACAATTCGCACGCTTAGCATCGGCTCCCCCACAGGCTGTGTGCTGAGCCGTCTTCTGTACTGCCTGCTACACCACGACTGCAGTGTCGCCCACAAGAACGAATGTCATCGTCAAGTTTGCCGACGACACTACAGTGGTCGGTTGATGAGGGCAGCTACAGGAGGAGGTTCCTGAAGTTGGCAGCCTGATGTTCGAGAGTGACCTCGCTCTGAACACCAAGAAAACCAGGAGAGAGATCCTTGTTAACTTTCAGGAAGGCAACAGCACGCAACCCGCAGGCGCCCCTTTACATCAACGGCAAGTGTGTGGAGAGGGGTGACCACCTGTGCAGTTTTCTCGGCGTCCTCATCTCTGCCGACATCTCCTAGACAAAAACATCGACGGCGAGTCATCAAGAAGTGGCGCGCGCTGCAAGCTTCCTGAGAGTCCTTTTTAGGAGCACACCCTGTAACTCCAACTGTGCTGACCTTCTGGCCGCTCATCCACTTGAGAGCGTGGTATACTGGTACTCGCATATGGTTACGGCAGCTTGGCAGCGCGTGTGCAGAGCGAGGAGAGTTCCGGAGAGTGCGTTAAATGCGACAGAAGACTCTATTTTTGGGCTGCACTCTCCCTCCCTGATGGACAGTTTCCACCTTTTCCCGCCTGCCTCAGCAGGAGCTAAAACCATCACCAAAGACAGGGCTCCCACCCTGGTTTGACCTGTCTTGACTGTGTGGCCCTCACGAGCTACATTTAGGAACTAAAACTAATAGATTCAAAACAGGCTTTCTCCAAAGCAATAACCACCCTGAACCTTGGCACATGCCTTGGATTTCATTAGTCCAAAACACCCCCAGCCGGACTCTCTTCAGTCACTATTAAACATTTAAAAACCTTCCTACTGTGCAATACCATACAATGGCTCACATATTCCATACCATAATGGTGGGCAAGGTATATATGTATTTAACAACCTGTATATATCCACCATATTTATTTGTCTCAAATCGCTACATACCTAACACTGTGCACCTCTACGTCCCTCCGTTTCTCAGCGGATGGAGACGACGGCACCTGCGTTACTTTATGCTGCTTTTTATATGCTATTATTTTTTATTTCAGTTTACTGTCGTTTTGCACTATGTTGGATGTTCTTTTAAAATGGATTGTAGCATGTGTATCTTGACAATGAAGGGCATTCTATTCTCTTCAACTTCTGGGTGATTGGGCAATAGTGCTTCATTGGCACACAGCACAACATGTGTAGGTAAAGTTGCATGTGCATACACATTCACACACAGGATAGCATCGGGGAGAAAATTTTGGGGTTCAGTATTCTTGCTCAAAGATACTTCGACATGTGCGTCGAAGGAGCCGTGAGATTCGATACTCCAACAACCTTCCGATTAGTAGAAGACACGCTCTGCCTCTGAGCCATCAGGCCGCGGTACAT
>NW_023340268.1:10069734-10073262 GCF_004916995.1 Morone saxatilis
ACATACGTGTCTTGGTGATCTGATATTTGGGGGCGTGGCTAAGGCCATTTTTGCGGGACTCCCAGTCTACACCAACACATTACCTACTTCACCACGACTCACATGAGTTTTCGGGGCCTGTTTAGGGGCCCCCAAAAATGTGTTCAAATTTTGCTTAACATAAAAGCCTGAACTGTGGTGTTCTGGCCGGTACATAAAAATTTTTGGACGCCACGCCCACAGACATCCCTTTAACCAAATAACACAACTTTTAATCTGTGAATGTCTTTAATGGCGCTGTGTCCAAAATCTCAAGTTGATACGATCAGCTTACCTAGGGAGGAGCTTCGTTTCAAATACAAATGGCTGTAAATCACCAAAAACGCCTTAATCAAAATGGCCGACTTCCGTTGGGGTTTTGGGATATTAGCGCCCACTGGGATTTTGGCGTTCGTCTGGATAAGATCTACGCGGTTGCCAATTTTTATGCGATATTTGGGGGGAAAAGGGGAAAGAAGGTGAAGTTAGTAAGCATGCATTTTGATGGGACATGAATGGTGGTGACCAGAGGAGAGGAAGAGTAAGTAAGCTTAAGTAAGTGTAAAATTCTATTTATAAAGCACATTTAAACCACAGCTCATCACTGACCAAAGTGCTGTACAGATTTTTAAGAAAAATAGTAAAAGTCAGCCATTCATATAATACTAAACTTAAAACAAATTGAAATTAAACAAATGGGTGAAAAAATAAATGGAATGGTTAAACCAAACAGGACAGAACCTACAACACAGACACACAAGGACACAAGAAATAAAATTAAGTATGCAACTCAACAAAATATATAACATAGGTCTAGTGTTTAGACATTTTAATGTGGAAATGTTTCATATTATAGCTTTAATGAGTTTTTAATTAACCTTTTAAACAATTACAGGCCTGTATGACTTTATCTGAGAAACACTCTAACCAAAGCAGACCCCAGCATCTTTTAAAGGCTGTCTGAAATTACAATATTTCTGTTTTAAATGAACTATCTGAGTGTTTGAATATAATACTGTTCTTAGAAACACAGAGAGGAGAATCTGCCTATGAGATCCTTTTGGAAATGTGTGTACCTTTTTGTGTGTTTACGTGTGGTCTTATTGGTGTGTGTGTCTGTGTGTCTGTGTGTTTGTGTTCCTCAAGCGGCAAGAGAGGACGTTCTTCCATCTGACCCACAGCTCCACAGGGCTTTATCTCTGCCGGTGTTCCACATTATTGATAGCTGCAGTGATATTGACAGGCGATGTGGTGGTAGGAAAGGGAAAATAGGAGTTTGATATGACATATTGTGCTTCTCAGCAGGTCCCATAAATAACTTTGACACGTTTTTGTATGCATGGGAAGGCCTCTGATTCAGCCTCCCATAAAAAATAAACTTCTATTATGGAATGTATTTGTCAAGTGGTGCAGTGATGGATGGACTAGTGTTTAGCCCTTGGCAGGTGGATGGGACCCGCCACAGCAAGCAGCAGCAAAGGCTTGTGGGGAGGATTTGCTAAGCAACTGTGGGTGGGAGGTGGAGGGGTGTCGGTCCAATTATTCAGCATGAAAGGGGATCATTTCAGCACTTGCTTTCTTTTTCCCATCATGCATTATTGCGACAGGATATTTTCCTCTTGTACAGTGACAGCAGAGTAGATGAGAAAGAGGAGCATTAGTGAACACAAATGCAGCAATGGGAAGATAGTTAATTGATTGATCAGACTGTAAATCGTTGGCCTCAAGGACTCTCCAAAAGAGTCACAAGATGAATCTGAGGGGTCATGAGATGCACAGAATTGTTTATTCTTTAGATTCTTCTTTAATCGTTGCTATTTTCTTGTGAAATACTGGATAATTTTATGCTTTTAGGATTCTCAAAATAATTCAAATTAAAGATCTGAGATTGCAATTACTTTGTAAACATATGACAAGCTTTGTTCTAAGGGGACACAAGCCAAAAAGGTTAAAAACCAGTTAAATAATGAATAAATATGGAGGGAATACCTGGGTGTTAAACTAATAATCTTATCACAGTTATCATATTAAACTATTCCCCAATATCCACATTCTGCTGTTTCATAATTCTCTTAATTTTACCGTATACTTGTCACAGCGAGAATGTATATGCTGCTGTACATGCATTTTGCATACACATCGTGACATTGTGCTTTTGTTGTCTTCAACAAGACAGTGAAAGGAGAACAACATCCCACATGCCCCCTTAAGCCGTTCTTGCTTAGTGTCATTGATTCATTTTTCTGCCTTAGGGCCCCACTGGGCATGTTGGTTTTCATTTCATGACTTCATCTTCCACAGTCGTGAAGACATTTTGACATACATGGAAAAACATGCACGCAGGCATACTAAAAACAGATGCAGTGAAGAATCCAATTCTGCATATACTGGACCAAGTGCATTTAAAAACAGTACTTCTTCTTGTGAACAGGCTTATTGTAATTTTCTGTGATGGTGCATAGCTTCTAAGAGAGGGTAGAAATCAGTTCAACTTCTTTAAGGGACTTTGACTATGCAAACAGTATGCCTTGCATTGCATAAAACTTCCAAGTCATTAACTCTGTTTGGTCAGAAAGTTTATAATACCATCAGAAATTACTGATAACAGGTAAAGCAGATAAAGCCATTTTTGCACAGGACTAGTCTAAGGACCTTGTATGATTTAGAAATTACCACCCCACATATGTGTTCTGTATTGGGCATTCGCGTGGGATAAGCAAAGTTTGTAGTTTACAAACATTATCCTGCAGTCGGCGTGTTAATGAAGCTACCTCTGCTGTGCTACATGCGTAAATGCGCACATCACTCTCAAGTTAAAGTTAAAGCTTATCATTTCCGCTGCTGTGTGATACTGAGGGTATTTAATCAAGTCAAAGGAAACATCATCACTGATGTTTCATCCAAGATACATTCAGTGGCACCTGAACAACATTATTATAAGAATCATGCATTAGTCCAACTCGTTTCACACCTGCCTGAGTTTTGCTGATTTTGATGGACATTTCAGTAGATTATGCTATAGATGCGCTACTATGGAAATTTAAAAAAAAGCAAAATAGTTGTTTTGTGATGTTGGAGAGCTCTGTGTGTGTGCGTACCCGCTACATAAAGCCATATAAACTGTGGCGTTTGCACTCTCATTATGGACCAATCTCTGTGCTGAAAGGTGGAGAAAAGCCTGAAACACTGGCGACAGCTGCAGAAACTGCTCTGCTCACTGTAAAAATAACTTTATTAATCTAATAATACATCCATGACCTGTATGCATCTTGTCATGTACAGCACCATATTTCTCCACCTGCCACTCTATGTTGAGTTCCAATCTGTCTGTAAAATACCAGTTTGATAGCTTGCAAAAAAGGTAAAATAATAATAATTAAAGCTGCAAGCAGCGTTGGGCGGGCCCTCGCACTCCGCTCAACTCGGGGCGTGCTGCGGCCGCATCACGAGCCGTCGTAAGACGTGCGGACCACAACATAAATTTTTACGTAAATCAGATCAAAGTCGCTA
>NW_023340268.1:10073362-10076250 GCF_004916995.1 Morone saxatilis
GCATGTTGAGGCCTCCAAATATGCGTTTGTTTAGGAGGAAAAATAAGAATTCCTTCAATTACAATAGGGCCTTCGCACGTTCAGTGCTCGGGCCCTAATAAACCTTTTTATCCAAGAGGTCAAAGGAAAAAAATGTCCTGGAAAAAAACTAACCCTTTGGCCATTATTCAACACCATAACTCAGGAACAGAAGAAGAGACACTGAATTGGTGACACGTTTGACTCGAAGGTCAAAGGTCATTATGACCTTAATTTTTTTTACCCATAAAGAATGAATTGGGGCAATTCCAGATTTCACACACATGCTGACTGATACAACACAATAAGTAAATAATAACTAGCACAGAATGGGCTTTCTTTGCATCTATTCCATTCTGACTTTTACTTACTGCCTAACATCATCAGAATCATATAACTGCAAACAATGTATTGAAGTGCGCCTAGCCCATTATGATCCTGTGAGTGAGTTTCACCTACAGCTCAGAGAGGCTTGACATCTACAAATGTCAGTAGAAAACAAAAGCATCACATTTTTATAGCCATACTCTATATAACAATCCATCTTTACGTAGTAATCAAGTACATGTGTACCTGTTAAGCCAATAGAGTTACGATAATCCTTCATTAATCACTTCAAAAATTTATCAATATAGTGATAACTTCAGTTCAGCCCAGAAATACACTTTATACCTGCAGTTCATTTCCATCCAAGTATTCATTACATATATTTTATGAGTCTGAGACATGGACTTGAAGTGCAACTTAACTGGTTGGTTGATGCTTACAACCATGAGGTGGTAATATTAGTTTCCTTTTAAATTGTATTCAAAAGTGCAAGAACTTGGTTATTGTAGATGATGGGGGATGTTTTACAACAAGTCTTTATAAATGCACACTAATAGACAGACTTTGTATAGTCTATTGGTACAGTAATAGACTGTTTTATTGTCCCTGAATTGTTGACATTTGACTCTACAAGGCCTACAAAATGACTTGCGTACATCAGGACAAACTGTCCTTTTAACACCCTTACCACATAAATGGCTCACTACTATTACCTCCACTTACATGCATAGCAATCAGATGATATAAAAATCAGCTAAATCTGTGCAGTGGGACTCCTTTTTGAGCAGTCGCCCGTGAACTTGCTGAACCAGAAAGCGTGTGATGGAGAACACTTAGACCCTCTCATCCATTTCACATTTGTTCCAATCAATTATTGAAGTAGACAGCCAATTACAAATGAGAGGATTTGAGTGCCCAGCTTTCGTTTCTCCAAAGGCTTGCATTAAATGTCTCTTGGTGGTGAATAATTGGTGCGATTAATTTACTGTTGGGCGCAAGAGGTGTTTTCATCTGTCCGTCGGCAAACGACCCTCCCTTATATGATTTAAAGTATTAAGATCAGGGAGGGGGGTTGGGCTCGTCAGTGGGCTATAACAGGTTGAGATGAAGTTTTAATTGTGTTTTGATCCATGCGATTACATATAGCATTCTAGTTTTTAATCTGCAATTACCTCCTTCTTTGTAGCCCTAATTGGGATGGTTGAGACGCATTGCATGCAAATGAGGATAGTTGTAAAGGAGTTTAGTGCAAAAAAAAGGCATCTACCATTTCATGTATTCACACTATATGATGAAAAGGGGACTTATTTTATCATCCTCCTGTTCACCATTAATTACTCTCTCAATTTGTTTAATTCGATCACCAGATTGACAGCAAAGTAATTTATTTGTCTGCACTGAATGACAGACCATAAAGGACTGACTGGCATTCCATGTTGATGCTCCAACTCTGGATAATTTCCAGTTCACCACTCATCAAGAACACCCACACAATAATGAAAGCTTGAAAAGAGACGTGATGAAACATTAGATCTGTCCTCAGTCACAATGAAACTTTAAGAGATGCAGTAGCTTTTTAATGTGAATGGAAAGCCCCTCACATCTTTTTTTTTTTTTTAAGCTTCCTCCTATTAATACAGGAGGTGAGTAAGAGGTGGAACGTTTGTAAACCATTTTGTCCTTGCTCTAAATCATAATCCGAATTAAAAGACCAAACAGGTAGAGGACAGGAACAGAAAACTCTTGGGTTATTGAGCCCACCCCCCCAGCATCAAGGGAAGCACAGGTGCACAAGGTCAGCACCCGTTTTCTCTGGAGACTCCCTTAAGGGTAAATGTGCCTATGATGGAATAGAGTGGCAACGAAACAGACGGGACGACTGCAGTAGGCCCGCGGCACTCAATCATTCTCCCAGTCCCACAATAGAGCTCCATATCACCAGCTCCCAACAGACTGCCAGCGATGATAAGTCCACCTGGTAACTTCAGAATTTACACATACTTGTACTTCCTACTGTTTTTCTCCAGACTAGGTTTATAAAACCAAGCTAATTCATGTAATATATGATCTTTTTATTGCCTCTTAAAAATTAGTTTTTTTTTATCCTGTGCCACATGAATATGTTCAGCTCACATTTTTGCCAAAATGAGTCCCTTTTCAGTTGATCCATGAAGTCATTAAAGATGGAAGATGGTGTTATTAGCCATTATTAAATAGAACTACCCTTACAAAGGTTCAGTACGGTGACCACACCTCATTGCCTCACCAGTAGCCGACATGTTTTCTGCATGTTATTGTAAACCATTGTTCATGGACCCCATCCCACTCGCCACTGTGGTGAGCTAAAGCATTTCTTTTTTCATTTCATCTAAATAAGTAAAGAAACCCTACAGCTCCCATGAAAATGTGCAAGCAAAGCAACTGTTGTACTTTCTGACTTATTTCTTACATATGTATGATATCCACCAACTTTCTCAACCATCTGAGTGTAATCTCTGCTGTCTAAACTCAGTCCTCTCTGTCCAACTGTTATAGCACACGCC
>NW_023340268.1:10076268-10101268 GCF_004916995.1 Morone saxatilis
GGGAGTACATTCTGTCAATCCCTGCCAAGTTACCAAAGGTTGAAGCTTAGAGGAGTGTGGGGCTGTCATTACTTGTTGGGTTGAAACTTACCCACAACAGCTTTATATATAAAGTGTGACAATATAAATGCAAAACTTTAAAACGGGCCTAAACAATAGTTTATGGAAATATAGTCTGATTTGTTTTACCACATTAGGTTGCACCTGAATTTATGACAAAAGTTTGATATTTATGCATCTAGTATAAAAGCGATAACACAGAGGCAAGGAATAATAGGACTCTATCGTTAGGATTCATGAAATAAGCTCCTTTTAGATCCTTACTTTTCATTTTAATCCTCAACAACTAGAATGATGTGCTGGATAATAGAAACGCAAATCACTGTAGAGTTTACTAACCGCTACAGCTACAGAAGAGGACCAAACCGAACCTTCATTTTTGGATACTGGCAATCTCGGTGAATGCAAAGAAACGAAAAGTATGCCTCATGTCATTCAGGCTCACAGGTTGAAAGAATATGATATGTGAAACATGTGCAAGGCTTTGCATGCAGATGTGACACCATATGTCTTCATTTGACGGAGGGTTGACTCTCTGTCGGAATCATATCATGCTAATTTAAAACTTTGGTCCCTATATGTATGAGCAAAATCAGACATCTCTTTATATTGCATGTGTTGTAGTAAGATCTATTGTCTGACCCCACCACGCCTTCACCCTCCACCATCATAAGAAGTACGCACACACACTACATCGACCCTCGCCTACCTGTTTTATTCACATCCCTGAATCCAACTCGCTAGTATTCAATCATTTTGATTAAAAGACTGATTTTGTCCTGAAACTGCGCAGGAGTTGGGAGCCCCACCAGCCAATGACATTTGAGGATTCATATATTTTCATAAACTTTTAACAATGTCAATGGGACATGTCTTCAATCTTAGCCTCACGATGGCAAAGGCACTCAATCTTTCTTTAGCTCTCGACAGAACATTTGAATATGAGCATAGGATTATTAATGTGACAGTTCATTGGGGAGGCATCATGGGGAGATTCAGAAGGAGAGGGTTCTTTTGTAGGTAGGTTTAAGTGCATAATGCTTCATGTTAACCACTCAGATGTGTTTTAGGCACATTTTTATTGAAACTCTTACAGTGACAACTTCATCAGTAATACGTATTTTCATTAACAAATTGTGCGTATTCACCATGTAAACATAGAAGTGAGAATCTTTAGGAAAACGAGAGCAAGTGTGCTAAACATTGTCATGTCTTTTTTGACTACACTAGGTATCTTAATTAAAAAGATGCACTCTGAAAGCTAAACTTTGAAACAAAACTAATAATTTTTAATATACATTGACAGCTCAAAGTTGGTTAAATGGCTTAAAGCTATTCTGTGAACTCAACTATGGGTCTTTAAATTGCTTTAAGATTGTTAAGATTTGACCAAGAAACCAAATTAACTCAAGGTTCACTTATTAGGTTTTTCTGGACCTTTCAATGGCTATCTACAAGAGCAAACTCCATCTGTTGAGAAGGACCATGAGATGATCTGGAACTTGAAAGGAATGTTTATAATATCAACCTATTGTTTCAAGGATCAATGATGAATTTGGAATAACAGCTGTGGTTACACATATTCCTTTGTTTGGACTCAGGAAATATTTGCTCCGACTGTAAGCATTTTTAAAACTAGTTATGTCCCGAGCCAACCCCCAAGCATCAGTATCTGAGCCGATCTTGGCATATTTTAATGGATCAATACGGGATAAAAGAAATCGGTTAAAATCAGTTGTGGCTTATTCACATTCACTGAGTAACTTTCAGGCAAGGAGTCATTCTCTAACACCACTTTTACATCCACACTCCAACAGTCTCTCTAGGAGTTGATCCTAGTAGAGCCACCCATGCTTTATTGTTTGAAATTATAGGAGTGGCTGTCAGTCCAGGAGTTTTAGAATAGTGCCACCGATCAGCACAGCAATTCTTTGCAGTATTATCATCAGACAAAATATCTAAATCAAGAAAAACAAGTAGGCATACACCTTTTTCATAGCTGTAGCCCTCAACTCCCTCAAGCACAACTTGCTCAGCCATTGTCTTCTACTTGAAATCTTATTGTTCCATTCAGCAAGATTCTGTTTTCTTCCTCATCTGTTTGTTTCCCCCTGGACAGTCGCTTTTTCCTACCTTTCCACCTCCTGCCTCCTATCTCCTTCCTCCTTCCTCTCTTTATTCTTGTGTATCACGGCTTTCTTGTCATAAGAATGAATTGAATTTGTCCCCTTCAGTGCAAACAACAATAGACAGAGTAGGGACCTTCAGGAAAACAAATCGCCACCTCCTGTCCCTGCTGGGGATTGGATGTACTGTATGTGTGTTTGTGCACGTGTATTGCTGATGAGGCTGAGGGGGCAGATGAGGAACAGGCCTATGCCAAAGAGGTACCCAGGGTCATTTATTAACATGTCATCCTCACAGTGTCTGTTGAACCAGCAAGAGATCCAGACAAATGATGTTAATAATATTAAGTAGCCCTGTGGTGAGGCTAGGAGGTCTGCGCTCCTGTCTGTGCTGGGCACCTGATGCTTATTATTAAAAGAAAAGGATGTTAAGTTAATGTCTGCAGTACTGTATGTAGCTATGCAAAGTCCTTCAAATGCCAAATTAAGATTCTATGTGCTTAAAATAGATGCTTCTTTCTCCTCCTTTCTTCTATGTATATTTTTTTCTCTGTGCCTAAAGGCATTTGTACCAGGACAGTCTGTAGGTGAATTCCCCGTGGTTTCAGTGCCATAAAAAGTCCTCCCTGTTCTGTATACATAAGTTGTGTCAAAAGCTTAAAAATGAAAGGTACATACAACTTTAAAGGATAGACTTGGTGACAAGAGCCTAAAATGTCACTGATCCATGACCAGACACTCTATCACCTTGGGAAGGATGACTAACCCAGCACACTGAGTGTGACGCATCCACATTCAAGGACACTCCTTATATCCTCATTGTACATGATGAAATATGCATCGTTCAGCCGTCCTGGAATCTCATGTGGGCCAATGATTTGTTCAACCATTTTCATAGTTATAAACACTGTGCTACTTAAACAGGTGGGATTTTTCAAAGTCAAATGTGTTTTTTTTTTTTTTTACTCACTCCCACCAGTCATGCATTACCCATCCACCTGAGACCCTAGAAAGTGCTAGGACATATTGTTGGCAAAGCTGTCCTTCTAGGATTGGGTTCTGCCATAATGTTTGCAACAAAAAAAATCACTTTTCCAAATATCAATAATATGTGCAGCCTCAGGATTCTCTGATGAGATCACTCTTAGTAAAAAACTACTAAATGGACTATACTTGTTTCTAGTCTTCAACCACTCAAAGCGCTTTTACACTACTAATCATGCACAGCAATTTGGGGTTTAGTATTTTGGTCAAAGACACTTCGACATGCAGCAGGAGGAACCAGGGATCGAACCGCCAACTTTCTGATTAGTGGACAACCCCTTCTACCTCCTGAGCCGCAGCCATCCTAGTATCAAAGTTAATTCTGCCATACAAAAGAAACTAATCAGTTGCCTCAGAACGTTACTGTTTGTTTTAGTTTCTAAGCTGCAGTTGTCAACTAATTTCAGTCTTAAATGGTGGACAATGAGGCGCATAAAAAGGCATACTAACTTCAGATTGTTGTGTTTAATAGAGCCTGACTAATATATATCAGCATGGCTGATGTTATCAGCCAATTTCAGCTTATCACAGATGAACCATATTGGCGTATATGCACACTAAGTAACAAGAAAGTGCAGCAGAGAAATGCCACAAATGTGTTTTGTGTAAGGTAATCTTGAAGCTGTTGCCATTAACCTTATCAAAAATGTTTGTTTATGTTATGTGTTTATGTTAACGATTATCAGCTGATATATATTTGTATTAGCCTAAAAACACAGCAGTATTGGTCCTGCTCTACTGTTTAGCTGTTGAGGGCACTTTTAATTGTGCTGATGCTTTTATTATAGCGCATAAATTGTAAGTCAGCACCTTATAGCTGTGTCCAGAAGCAGCTTTGCTGTGGACACACAACTCAAACAGGCTTGGCCTATTGGTATTTTAGTTTATAAAAATGGTAGTTTACTGTTTGCTGTAAAGCTTTATGAACAAACCATCCTTTATAAGATTATAAATTTATGTACAGCATGAAATAATGAGTAGGTTGTAAAAAAAAAAAAGGATTATGGCAGGGCTACAAAATCTTGCTCATATTCAGTACAGTGTAAGACATTTACAGTAGATGCATTTGTGTGTGTAACGCCACTATGTTTATATAATGTGTATTCTATTTTATCTGCATTTATTCTTTTTTATATGTAATAAACCAAATATCTGTCATTTCTTTATAGAGATTATAATAACGTTATAACCTCAGCCGAGGTTTGTTAATATATTTTCATTTCTAACCACCGTTAACCATAAGAGAAACAAAGGATGAACAGAATAAGTTGATTAATGACAGGGGGAGAAATAAGTGATAAGTGAATCTCAGTAGAAAGTACAGAGAGATGAAAATAATAAAATGCTAAAACGTGTGACTAGGCTTCAATAGTATTCACATTCACAACTTGTAACATTCACTGGAGTCAGTCGTTTTCATGCAGCATTCATAATCATATCATACAATAGCATTTTGTAAAGGGGGCATGCTCATACCTAATTCTCACATAATAGCCCCATTGACAACATAGTAATTCAGCCTTAGTACATGACCAGCAGAGGTCTGTTGCAGGCATTCAGACCACAAGAATATTCCTTTTATAACCACATTTAATTAATTGCAGAGGAAGGGAAGACACAAAGACAAAATGGCTCAGCTTTAATTGGCTTGACTGAACATTTTCATTACAGAGAGGGTATATCACTCTCAGGCAGTTTCAATGGCCAAACTTGGTCTTTTCAGGAGTTATTGTGCTTTATGGGAGTATGGGTGATTTGTTCCCATTTTATGCATGAAATAAATGGAAAAGATGGAGAAAGTGGAGAAATACAATATCTGTCATTGCAAAGGTTTGCAATAACGTGAGGTACCTTAAGACTATTCATTCTGCTGTTTTCTATTACTGTATATTAAAGAATTTATAAGAGTACAATTTTTTAGCTATGAATAAATGAAGTTTACATCATACAGTAGTAGTAAATCTGACATCACTGCTTTGGTATGACCCCTGTATAAATACATTATAGCACTGTAAAACCAGTAAAAGTCAAATGGATATTGTTTAATTTATATGCCATAAGACAAGCTGATGTAAGTTAACTGCTGTTTCATATCAGCATAATTCACCAGTGTCACTGCCATCACTGTGATATTATAAACAGGCTGAATATACAGTAAAGGTATGTGGAACTACCTTAATGTGGTGTTTTGTTAATGTTAAGCTTTATCAGATATCCATTTAATTTATTAGGTAAAGGCCCTGGTAAATCTGCATCTCCCGAGGCATCCTGAGTGAATTGTGCATCCCATTAGGAGCTACATTTTACAGCTGTCATTCAGATTTACCTGTGGTTATGAGCAAATATGCTACACTGCTATTGTAAGCCTCATCCCAGAGCAATAAACTGTATGTTCATGCAAATTCAGAGCCGTTCAATGGTGATTATGATAAGTGCGATAATCTCCTTATCTCATCACAGTCTCTTTGGTTACTGAAATGTGCTATGAAATGCATCAATACACACAGAAATTGAGCAAAACTGCAACTAATGCCACAGTTTTTCTTCCTCGTGTTTCCCTTACAACATTATGCTGATGGTGTGGAACTACACCCACTACATCAATCACAAAGTTGGAATCTGCTAAAAGTGCAGTTACCAGTGCAGTTATTTTATCGCAGATGCAGAAGAAAGGTGTACGCCTTGTTTCACACTTGTTTTACCAGCTGGCTGCCTTATATTCCCATACAGCCTCAATGATGACAAATATTTTCACGGTCTCATGCCGCTTTCCACCGGTCAAAGGAATCCTTTGTCAAAAGTTGGTCAGACTTGCTTTGCTCGGCAAAGGCAACGACAGCAAATCTGTCCGGCAACAAACAGACGATGATCAACATCAATATTTTATAGCATTTCACTCACAAGCTTCATATTTAATAGCCTGTCAGTCAGTGCTAATTGGACGGTGAAGTAATCAGACCTGCTGATGATACATTCTGTTATTTGCTAGTAAGGCACTCTGTAACCTTTGTGACCTTGCAATAAATCACACCTTTTCCTTCAATATGTGACCAGATATCTGTTATATCATCTGTGCAAGGACATTGGCTACAATAGCAGCAGAGTGGCAGACGCAATAAATATTATTTAAGGACTCAACATGTCACCTGTAAATACCCATAAATGCCATTACCTCACTTCATAGCATGTAGCCATAAACAAGTGATGAATAGAGTCTTCCAGTGCATCAGTACAACAGGTTTCTAAGAGCCCATTGATTTTGGATTTGAGAGTGTGTGTTAACGTTGAGCACTTACAGCAACTTGCTGACAGCACAGCAAACACTCCCACAAAAGCTATTAGCGCCTTGTTAATGCTTTCAACGCCTTTTCACATAAGCCAAGGTCACATATTCTTCTCAGTTCTATCACGTGTCACAAACAGTCTGAGATTATATAAATGAAAACATACTGCGATGGGAAAAAAATAGAAAAGTTTTGTGGTTAATTATGCCACATAATTCAATTTTGATTAATAATTAATGTCTCCTTTCCTAACTAAATATCTATAATTAATCAACAAGTCATTGCAAGAGAGTAGGCTAATTGGTTTGAAAACACAAACCTGAATACTTAATTCATAGAGGAGGTTGACATCGCTAATTGCGGGAGTAATCAAAGCTCCACCCTTTGGGATTTGACGAAGAGATTGGTAAATGGGGGTTAGCGTGATCCTTCATAACATTATCATGACAGCTCCATTTATAACCAGATGAATATCACCAATGACAAAAACAGTAAATGGCAAAAGCCTTTGTGCATTAGGCTGTCTGAATGATAAACTCCACTGATGGAATCATTCGAGGAGTTTCACTTAAGACTAGCTTGTAACTGTTTTACTCAAGTCTCTTTAGAAGCATGCAATCTTTGTAATGTCTGTTAACTTGTGAACACCTGCGTGTGTTTCTGTTACTAAAACAGGATACAGCTGGTGATGTTCTATATTTTTAAAGTATCAAAAAAATCGCAAGCTCCGAAACCAAACAATGACGTTATCCCACTAACAAGTACTGCCTGTATAGCCAAAGCCTTATATAGCATGTCTCCCTATCGGGGTGGCTACCAGGGATCCGTCTTAAATTGGTAGAATCGCAATACCGACAATCTTCTGCTTCATTCATTCATTCATTCGTTTAATGTTCAGCATTTTTAGTTTTTTGTCTGTTAAATTAACTTTGTCCCAATTTGTAGCTATCACTAATCTTGCACTTAAAATAGTCACCTGTTAGCTGCATTTTCTACCCTAACCAACATATATCTTGCAAACGACACGAACTGTGCAGCAACACAAAACAAAACGAGACAAAACAAAACAGTTGGTTCAAAAAATGAAAAGAAGACACAATAACAATTAGAAAACACAAAGGAAAAAAATGTGCTGAGACTACAGTAGATTGTCACATAAAAAGTACAACACCTTAAGAGAAAAAACTAATTTAGTAGTTTTAGTGTAGCAGTACCACTAAATGTGGCTTAGTTACAAGTGACACATGTTTAAGTGAAATTTATAATCTTGTATGCATTGCCATACAAGCATTCTAGTTATTGTGTTCAACTTGTATCTCTGCTTTTTCAAGACGGTCCCAAAGTTTCCCTCCAGAACAGCTTTACGACCTACTCAGACAAGATTAGTTCTCTCAGCACAGTGTGGGTGTAAAGTATCTGTTAACACATGACTTCTGTTAATGGATAATTTGCACTGGTTAAGTGTCTCCCAAATTTCAGAGATGGGAGTGTCATACTCCATTTATGCATTGTCATCACACTAAAAATCTACCATCCGTTACACATAACCTCCGATAGGGATGCATTTGAGTCTTACCGTGGCTGCAAACAAAGAAAGTCACAGCTGCAAAGACCAGAGTTGAGACTGCAGGTGTGATCTCTTTTGAGGTGTTTGAGGTGAAAGCTGCTTTCAAGTGCAGCTTTACCTGATGTCACAGGTTTGGAAAGAAATGTGCAGAGGTTTGCCAACAATCTTAGGGATGTTAATTTGGGAGACTTATTGTACTTAAAGGTCCAGTGTGTAACATTTAGGAGGATATATTTCCAGAAATGCAATATAATATTCATAGGTATGTTTTCATTAGTTTATAATTGCCACAGGTCGCATTCCGTGGAGGCCACCATGTTAAACCGCCACATTTCAAGAGTAGCCCAGAAGGGACACACCAAACACTGGCTCTAGATAGGGCCATTTGCATGTTTTCGCGCGAATTTGTGGCCACCACAGTTTCTCCCTCGGGGTTGGAAAGTGAGGGTGAAACGAGTGGGTTGCAATCTGAAACTACACTGCTAGAAGCCACTTAATCCAACACACTGGAAGTTTAAGGTTGTATTTATTGGGTATTTTAAGAACAACAAAGGGGTGCACACAGTCAAAAACTTATTTGATTACTCATTAGCTCATAATGCCTCACACTTATTTATCCTTTTCATCATGTGCCATGTTGTCCTTGAAGTGGCATTCTTTCTTCACTTCTTTTTGTGTCAATTTCTGCTTTAATTGGACATCTATTTTTGTCACCAAACAAGATTTATTACCAGGATACAGGTGAGAGTGAACTTGGCTGAATTTAGAATACTCTTTGTCCATGACATGGGCACATCCGTGGAGGGACTCCAACCTTGCAGGTTGTTCCCTGCTGAAGGGGAAGCTGTCTATGTATGTGTGTTGGAGATATACAATATGTATAGAGACTAAAGAACTTGAGAGGAAGTCAGAGTGTGGGAATATGCGTGAGCAAGGGAATGAGGGATTTTCTGAGGCAGAGTTTAGGGGACACTTCACTGATGCGTCTCCTTTGCCCTGAATTCACAGTTGGGGTGTTTTTGTCTGCTTAGCAGTGTCACCTTCAGTACCTGGCGAGGTAAACAGGCATTTCCAGTTTGAAATTTGATTGATTGCTAATGCAGTGTACCATGACATGCTAAACTCACTTGCTTTAATGCTGTTAATGCATATTTAGCTTGTTAGGGTTAGCATTAAAAAATGAGACATGATATTCCTACCTGTGACCATTGTAACCACGACATTAGCCGTACCTTCGGATCAGTTGGATTCCTATTGACCCCATGCTGACCTTTTTACATGATTTTGTTATAAACCAGATGATTCCAGGCAACATTAAATATACAGTTTCTTGTCAGAGTTGTTATACATTCACTGTTAACACCCAGTAAAAATAGTGTAAGTTACTTAAAATTTGCACAAGCTTGAAAGGGATGTTGGTGTATGAAAAGGACTGACGCATTACCTTTGTTGTCACTGTTCATATAGAAGAAGGATCTTGCTTCTTAAAGAGCACAGGTACCTGACCTGTCTGGGTATTGGAAATAGATTTTGTGTTAAAATAGTAATATTTGTACATCACTTTTTTTTCAATGGCCTCATTTAGTACACATTTTACAGTTCATTTTAAAATATTTAAGATCAAATTTAATGACCATCACGATAGAGCTTTCTGGATGTGCTGATATTGGGAGTGAATGTGATAAGAATGGTTGCTTTTCTGGAGAGATGACACTGGAGACACTGGGGAGAAGGACAGTGGTGTATTTCTGCCAGTGTGCGGTCTTGCAACACAATGAGTGTGTTGACACCCATCATGCACTGCCGGTGTGGGTTGCTTTTATGAGGCATCACATGTAGTCACAACTAATAAAAAAGCCAAGCTGATATATTGGCCAGAATTACGTTGAAAAAAAGGTTATATAAAAGATATTTGAGGTCCTTTAGACTCACAATTACATAGTTTGTTATGCTCTCTCTCTCTATCTCCCCTCTCTACAGTTCTACCAAATAAAAGCCAGTGCTAAAATACATTCTTTAAAAATGTCCATTTCCTTCTCTCATCAGCTCCATAGGAGTCCAAATGCCCTCTTTCATGCTGTCCATCATTTCTGGGTTTGAGTACAGTCTGGAGCACCACATGGGGGTTAAGGGGCTAATTTTGGTAATTGATTGTAAGTGTTGTATGACAGCTCCCCCGATGCTGGTGAACATGTGTGACGTGGGCACTTAAAGGCCCGCTCACCAGCAGCCAGTGATTGATCCGTCTGATCGATAGCCTGGTCGGCTCACATATGGGACGTCTCAGAGAGGGTTCACGTCCAGTGCTAATGGTGAGCGGCGTGTGTGTGGATTTCCTACTAGTGTAATTATTCTCCATGCTTAATGCTTTTGCAGCTAGTAAACCTCTAGACGTCTTGATTTTTTTCTTTTAAATGTCTTACAGCCAGGAAATGACATTTGGACCCCTCATGGAGGCAAAATTCACACAAGGGACAAAATAAGGAACAGGCTGTTATTCCGTTTGGAAATTGGTTTTATTAATGCAACTTAACTTCGCCTCACAAACCAGCCCACTTGCTGCTTTGTTGTTTACAACCTGTAACCTTCTATCAGAGCTGTGAAAGGGAGTTGATAAGGGGACAGTGAGAGAGCATGGTATTACAATGGAATGTAACATGGCCGTAGCGTAACCATTAATCTCCCTCTCTACCCCCTTTCCCCATTACACACTTTACCTATTTGACCATTTCCCAACTTCAGGGGCATCGGATTACAAACAAAAAAATCAGCCTTTGTCACAGCTGAGACTCGTGCTCGCCAAGTTGGCAGGCCTCGGCGATGGGCATCGTTGGGATGTGTCCGCTCTGATATTTCCCCTCTATCTCCCATGACCTGATAATGTGAACCCTCTAATGAAGCTATTGTGTGCCTGTCCAAAGCCATTGTCTTCCAAAGGGAACTTTCTTTTCTCTTTCCGACACACGCTACCCTTTGTGATGAGGCGCACCTGTAATGGCCACATCTCTCTGTCTTCTGTCTCTGTTCCCTTTCTTTCTTTTTCTCTGCCTTATCATTGGTCTCAGTTTTGGTCAGTTCTCCACTGTCTACATAGGCAATGAATTTTCCTCTCTCCCTGTTTATTTTTATAATAGCAAGCGCACAAATTGAGAGGTTCGATAAAATACAATTCCAAGAAATATAATTCAAAACCTGACAGAAAGAATACCAAATATTTGTGAATATATTTTAATTAGAGTATTAAATAAGTCTATATACAATGATCCAAATGTATAGATGCCAGAAAAACCAAGAACACGTTGGAGTTGCTGAGCAATGATTTTGCCTTAGTCCAAGAACTTTGAGCCTTTATTTATTGTATTTGTACATAGATTCAAGTCAACTTTAATACAAATTTACAATGTAGTTCAATTGTACTGCTGTTAAAAAATATGTGTCTGAAGTGGTCCATTAACATTAGCCAGATAATCAGACTGATTTGCTGACATTGTTTTCATATTGGTTGATATCTTTTTTGGAGGGGGACTTGTTTTGTTTGTCTCAATACATCACAAGCGACTTAGGTGAACCTTTTTTATGTCGAAGATATATACAGATGTAAGAATTGTTATTCCTGTAAATTGACTTACAGGAACAGGACATATCTGTCCCGCTGATATTATTATGTACAACTCGGAAGCTGCCGTAGCAACTGCTGGGAGCTGTAAAGGTTTTTCACTTCAACATATATTGATTTTATGCACGTAGCTAACTAGCTAGGATGGTGTGCCCATTTCCACAAAAAAGTGATGCGGATGATGATTCAGAGGTCTGAAATCAGGCTACACTAATGTTGATCAAATTCTGAGCAATTTTCACTACACATTTATCTAGCACATAAATCACATCGACCAGAAACTTGGGCTGTTATTAATCTCATCCACCTTGACTAGTCCTGACCAACTCTGATGGGGCTTTAAAAAAAAGCTGATAATCAAACCTTTAATGTGTGCCTAAATGCTTCAAGCTGTACAATACTACAATCAAATGATGTGATTTGGATGAGATGTCGTTTTGTGCTCTAACCCCTGTAAAAATGCTGCTCTGACTGTGACAGTTGTTCTTTAAATTTACACTTGTGACTACGCCAATGATCATAACACAAGTTCGTTGCACACTGTGATGTGAGACCGACTGCACCTAAAGTCAAAAAGGAAAGAAAATTATATTTGGATTTCATTTTTTCCCTAAATAAATAAACCATAATCTAATACTAAAGCTAATCCGAGTCACTATCTGGGATGCTGTTATTGTATATCTTTCTTGTTAGCTTGGCTTATTGTTCTCTACTCCACGAGGAAAGAAAACATATGTGAAACTGATTTACATTCATGTCTACTGCTCACACTGGTGTTTTAAATGTCATATTTCACTGCATTCCTCTGACAAAGGCAGACATGTTTTTTTTCTTTACCCATGAAAATATAAAAAACGGGAATGTAGATGTGTGTGTGACTGCCCTCTTTCATTTTTCATTTCCTTATGTAAACATTGTTGTGTTAGAGGAATATCACTTTTCTTGGATGCGCTAGTACAATTTTTCTTTCATGCCAAGATTTCCTAAAACTCATACCAAGAGTGACACGCTCACGGTGCGCTCGCAGACAGTGAGAGCTGAGCAACGAAGACACCTTTGATGAAACAAGCTAAAGAGCCTTTGATGCTGTGCAGGTTTATGAGGCTGATTCCAGCTGCTTTGTGCTTTTCAAGGCCGTCCTCCTACGGCCTCTCCCACCAAATTAGAAATGGCACCTGTACAACTCCCTTATTCTTAAACAATCAGCACTTCCTGTTTTCCTCTTGTTTGTCTACCACATAACATATTTGTTACATTATGTACAGCTCATTGAGGGGGTTGTGGGGAATAGAGTCATGGCAAAGAGAAAAACACATTGATGGATATTGTAAAAATGCACTGCAAAGTCGTTGATAACCAATTTGTTGAATTATACTAATAATTTACCAGTTGATTAAGTGCACACATTTAAATGGAACAAAAAGCAGTCTGTCTCTGCAATGCTTGCTTTATGTCTTCTATGTTATACAGCAAACACATATCTTGTTTTGTTTGTCTTGCAATGATCTATTATTTGCAGAGGTGGTATTATTTAGAGCCATTACTTAAGTAGTAAAACTACAATGTAAAAATACTCTATTACAAGAAAAAGTCTTGAGGTTCAAATAAAAAAAACCTTTTAAATTAAAAGTATCCTTAAAAAGGAATTCATCACCTTGTAGTTGATGCATTATAGGGGTCAAGTAACATTTAAGCAGAGAAATGATAAAGATACGTACATAGGTAATGTACATTGTTTTTCCACCAGCAAGCAAGTTATATTAAAATAATAAAATGTCTGCTCAGGATATATATATATATATATTATATAAATTATTTAACAGCTCAAATTAAGCAATCTTTATCAACAGTGTGTATTAATGTTATGTCTTTATATTGAGAAAAACAAAATAAGGCAAATATTAGCCTCAGGCAATGCTACTGTTTAGTGTTATAATCTATTAAAACAAGTTAGTAGGTTGATCATATATTGGAAGCAAAAACTGTCAAATAAATGTAGTAGGGTAAACAGTACAATATTTGCCCCTGAAATGTTGTTGTGGAAAAGGTGTATGAAGTAGCATAAAAACTTGACTTGAACAATGAATAAACAATGAGTAATTAATTACTCTTTACCACTGATTATTTGTTATTGTCAGTGTAAATTTTTTTTGGCGATAATCTAAGATTGCTCTTTTAGCGGACTGGTTGCATCTTTACTCATTAAGTAAATAATTTATACGTATGACATAAGTATGACAGGCTTGCATATTGTTCTATCTTCAGTGTTACGTATTTATAAATGTATAAGCATTAATACATGTGTTATTTAGTCTTTATTGTTGTTTACTGCTATAAAGCTGCACAGCAGTACAACACAGTGCACACAAGAGTGTTGGAGCATTTTATACTTTTCAGGTGTGCCTGTTTGTGATGAAGCCACTACAGAAGCCTCATACTATCAGGAAACAGCTGTCCAGCTCTAATCTTTTTATGAGCGATATGCTGTTTTTAATGAAAGCCCTCGCAGCTCTCCACAATCAGCTAGCCATATCAGAGCTTATATTTCATCCTGCTATTGTGATGTCATCACCGGGCGCAGGCATAATACATAATTCCCTGTGTTATGACAAACTGTGGCCTCAGGCCAGAGAGGTATATGAACGCTTTTGGGCCCCATGTCAAGTCCATGCCATTTGTGCTGGAATAATCGCTCTCGGCTTGTTGGTGGATCATATGAAATAAGGGCTGGCATCAAACAACAAATAGGTCAGGGCTATTTGAATAAAAAGTGAAGAAATCAAATGAATGGCTTTATAGCTGTTCAGATGCCTATATTCTACTTCTCTCTTTCTTTTTCTCTCCCCCCTTCCATTACCAAACTTTTTTAACTACTCTCTCTCCTCTCTCATCTCTACTCTCCTCAACTCTACTACATCTCTCTCTCTCACACTCTCTCACTCTCTCTCACATTCTCTCTCTCTCACTCACACACACACACACACACACACAGTTGTACAGCAATAATTATAAGAACTTATAAGATAAGAAATTGACCTATATACCGATAGGCTACTGGTTAAATAAGGAATACATCGCAATTTGGTCACCTAACTAGTTTTTTTTGTTTTTCAGTTGATAAATAGTAAGAATAAGCACTAACTTAGAACTAACTACTATAGCCATTGCAAGTAATGTTCAGCTGTTTCAGAGTTTTAATGCAAGTAACAGAGGCAATTGAATGCTGCAGTAGAATTGCTACCAAAGTATCTCTGTGTATTTACAGGTGGGGTAAGTGATTCCGGTATCTGTACTGGATTAGAATTGTTTATCCCATCTTCTAAAGAATAGGGCTGGCATTATTCTGTTCTTTTTTATTGTCAAGAAAATCCATGAAAACACAAACTAAAAATGAATTGATCCTACTAACGAGTACAATCTGTGTAGTCAAAGACTTCTATAGTTTATTCCTACGCATCCATTTTGACCATTTAAAACACCAGGACCAGTATATTACTCCGTTACCATGAACCTGGATCCATGTAGTTTATTTTGAGTTAATCCCACTCAAGTTGTAGGTACTTACAAGTACAAAAAAGTATTAATCCACAACGGAAAATAATCCCAAAAAAACTGTACCATTTAATCCTGTGTTAATTAGAAACTACAGAGCCCAGTAGGTAAGCCTTATTTTTAAAATGATTTATATCTTCAGAAGGAACGAATGCTTTTGGGACTGAGGCATTGTTGATTTTGGTCTTTTTATAGGATATGTTGATAATAAGCAAATTACAGATGTATGTATGCCAGACATTTCTTAAGATTTGTTATGTAAAATTTCTCAATCTATTTGGTAACATTAGCAAATCACAACTTGGCCAATTCATGTTGTATGTAGAATTGATCATCTAAAAAGTATAAAGAATGGCAGATGGTGGCTCCAGAGACCCAGACGCCTTGTTGCTGTTTGCAGTGAGCTTGCCCCAACCTTCATTCTCTCTCAGCCCCAAAAATCTTTATCTGCTACATGATGCATGAAAGCACACTGTCTTCTCATACAACTATACATGACCCCTGACCCTATCTGCACAGATGCAATATGACCTAGCTGCCACCATCCATTTTGGCCTGTGGAGTAGATTCAATGAATTTTTATTACGCTGCATGTGTATGTCACTCGGTTTGGCTCTTTCTTTTGATCTTCATCGCCACCAGTGTGTCTTGAAAGTACATCACTTGGAACTGCAAAATGAAGATAGAGACATCTTACGTTTTATATTATGTCTTTGAATTTGGCATTCTGAAATCTGAATAAATCTGACCAGTAAATAGCACATATTGAGTATGTTTGTTTGTTTTAAATGACAATTCCAACAGGATTGTGACAGGCAGCTATCCAACCATACTTCCTGGCAACCTAGAGTGTAGATGGACATTTGAATTCCTGTCTTTTATCAATTTTGGCCATCGTTGACAATTTGGCATTGTCACTTGTCACAAGCTTGCATGTGTTCACGTTTGTGCTTTCCAAACATTTCCGCCTATTCTGCTGATATTTTTTAGGCTCTGCTGTGTTTGTTGAGTAACGCTAGATTGAAAATGTTTTTATAATCTGAGAAACTTTCAATTCCACTTTTATTATTGTTATTAATTTTACCAACTCGGGTTTGCAGCAGTTTATCTTAAGCACTAGTATGCAGCCTGCTAACTCCAAATGGAGATTTCATGAGAAGGTATGATGGTTTCTATGGATGGACTGTCTGTCTGTCAGTCTCTACCACAGAGAGATGCTTGTGTTCGTCTGCCTCTTTCAGTGTCTTTTTTTTTGTTTCCCTCAGGAGCCTCTCAAATTGTCAGTGCCAGGCAACAACTATATGTTCCCCAGAGGGAGCCCAAATATCCAGGGAATCAGGCGTCATTTAGCCTGTAAGAGCCTTTTTCTTTCACTGACAGTCTGTATTGCCTTTTATTTCCCCCACTCTTCTACTCTCTCTATCCTCTCTCCTTCTTAACAGTACAAACATTCAATCTCATTCGCTTCTCTTTGATTTCACCGTAGGTGGTCTCAGTCATTCTTTTTCAACCGCCTTACCTCCCAGCCCATCTTATTGATCAGTTTTTTAATCTTTTTGCATCTTATTGGACAATGATACATTACCGAACACAAGGCAGGGCTACAACTATTGATTACTTTTATAATTGATTAAGATACCGATATTGATATTTTTTTTCATTCATCTTTTAAGCTAAGCTATTACTTGTCCAAAAAAATCTTGCCCTTGCCCTTGCTCTTGATCTTAAAAATATCAGTATTTGTCAATTCCTCCACATCTTGTCTTTCTTTGATGTCTCTGAAACTATGTACAGTTCATTATCTAGTCTTCTCACTCAAATCTTATCTGTCTTCTCCTGTTTTCCCCTCATTTTCAGTATTCAGTGAAAAAAATCTCCTCTGAGCACCAACTTTGACAGAATGTTTATCATACAACCAAAAATACAACCACAAGTCATTTTTCTTGTAATTATATTCTTAATGCTCTATTTTACAAAGTACAATAAAAATACAAAAACCTACAGTAAAGTTAGGGAGCATTTTTTGTTTAGAGATCTTTAACATTACCATTTAATGTATTTGGGCTATGATTTGACAGATGTTATGAGTCAACTAGAATTCAATAATAATTTTAAAAAAAATCTACATCTATAATGCAGAAAACTGCTCCTAATGAACAGGCACAAAGTGAGAGAAATTATGAATATGATCTTGGTAGCAAAATCAAGTGCTTCCTTTTGCAATAGAGTACTTTCATTTTAAGATTGTAGCATGAAGCCCCCCCTTACAATTCATGGCCATTGTGTTTTGGGAATGAAACCATTTATATCCCCACCTCGCTGGCGGGACCCAAACAGATACATTGTTTAACTGTCATAGATGACAGTGATAAAGCAGGGATAAGGACATGGAACTGTAACATGGTGTGTGTGTGTGTGTGAGAATTTATTTGTAAGTGCTGTGTATGCACTTACCGTGTTTATATGACTGTACTTATGAGAATGATAATAAATATAAGGCTGCGTTTTAACGGTACAGTCACATCGCAAAGTATTAGATAATGTGCGCAAAGGTCAGTGAAGATTTAAACAAGCACGCTTGCTGTATGTGCGGATAAGGGATGTCACAATACCAGAAATTTAGTAGGTGATACCAATACCAGTGAAATTTTCCGATTTTTTGATACCAATTCGATAACCGTGTAAAAATGTTCCAATTAAATTTTTTTGCCCCGATTTATATCCGCCTGGTACAGAGTCCTGATCCAATTCTTCTCTAAAACAGGTGAACAGCTTTGAACTTAATATATTAATATTCATATATTAGATATATATTTTAGACTAAATGACTAACTGACTGACTTGTCAACGTTTTCTACATGTTCTTCTCTTTCTTCTGTCATTTATCGGCTGACTAGAATATTTGTAGGTGTATATGCTGTGATGTCAGGTCCGGAAGAATTGCATCCTCGCTACCTATTGTATTGTATCGACTTGGTACCAAAGTATTGGTTCTCGTGACATCCGTAGTGCTGATCCATGCACAGTGTGTGCAAAAAGGGTGTTTAAACATATATGGGTTCATTAATCATTCACATCACTCATCTCATCTCATACACACAAAAATTGATCACCTAACAGAGACCAGATACCAGACCATCTTATCCTGGAAAATTATATTGTTGTCTGGGAGGAATAACAGCCAGAGCTTGCATATATGGCATCCAAATATGTAGCCAAATGCAGATGATGTGCCAATGTTTTTTGGTGGAGATCTGGAGAAAAGGTTGCTAGGAATGTTTAGTGAAATAATAGAGAAGAGAGATTTTGAGGGTCCTCAGGATATCAGCATTATGTAAAGTGCCAAAGATTTGAATTACTTTAAAGTGGTAGAATAAAAAATTATAACCAAGTAGTGGTATATATAAGCAACAGAAATGTCATCAAGATATCCATATTAGATCCTTGCGTGTACCGGTATTGCACACATAAAGTGCTTGGTTGCCATTGAAACTAAGCTATTAATATCCACAAAGGATAATTTGTTTTGTCAGAATATCAAACATGCATATGTTATATCCCCGTACATTTTGTTTTAATTTAGATATAAATGCTTGTGTAATACATTCATACATGCCCCTCATATAAGTGTATGAGAGAGGGAGAAAAGCAACAGCTGTCAGGATGTGATGACTCAATTTCTTGACAAGCCTGGCACTGAGCAGCCATTTGGAAACTGAAGAAGATGCTGGCTGATGAGGAACTGCCACTGCCTATTAATTCAAGCAAAGAGAAGCTGTGTATGTTTCATTTTAATTTTGAGAAGAGCGCTATTGTTTTTCTTTTATAGGTGCACAAGTTAGCTCATCAGTTTGCGTCTCTCCGGCAGCATTTCAAAAACTACGGTCTTCATTGCCATTACATTTACTGTGCATACTCACAGAAAAAACATACTGATTTTGGTAAATCTATAACATTTTACCATTATACTAAACTTGTACTAAACATACATATACTGTCTACCCACAGTGTCAACTGTAGGTGTCTAATGGTACATGTATTTGGCCAATTCTTTTGGTACAGGACTTTCAGTTTGGTATGCGACTTCCTCTGTTCAGTACACTAGTATAATATGTTTAAGTACAGGCATGGGCAGAGCAGAAATTCTAGAGGAAAAGTTTTACCCAGAAAGTTTTGGCAGTGCACCTGTTGCTGTCTATGAGCTGTAGCATGCTAGTCGGCCCAACCCAGTTTGCCAGGTTAGCTAAGCTCATTTAGTGTCCCTTATTGACAATATGCCAGTATTTGATATCTTAACTGTTACAGTTAGAATTATGCCCAATGAGCCCCTGTTGAATGTTTACATTTTCAATTCTGTCCTGCTGTGCCAAAGGCTTACCAAACCTTGGCCCCAAACACACCAAACCATACATTTTGTGTACTGTTTTCAACCCTCATCCCAGGACCAGGGTTGATTGGTAGACAGATTTCAGGCCTTTGCAGTATTTAAAGTGATACATCACCTATGTATGTAGTTTAACGTTAACGTAACTTTTTGGTGAAGAATGAAGAATTTGCAGCAGTTATAATTGATTCCAGTAGTGACGTGTCACATTGTCACAGCAGACAAAAGTCAAAACCCCCGTAAATGCTTCTCAAACTAAGTATGATTTTGTATCATCCATCTGTATTGTGCAGTGCTTTTCATCACCTAAACATCTGAAACCTTACATTTCTTACTTCTCTTAAACTGTGCTAAATATACAGTATCTCTTTGTTATGCTTTTTGGCCAGTTGTCAATGGGAGTAAGAAAAAAACACTACCAGTAACAAAAAGGAAAGGAAATTTAAGCTATCGGGGCTTGTGTAACTTTATGTACAGTATGTGAAAGTAGTGTATGTGGCAGACTGCAAAGAGATCTGATTCAAGGTCGTTGAGTGGACATAATAGTGTCCTCTATGGCTTATCTTCACTCAATCCCTGTATCACAACTGACAGTGAGAAAATAGCTGCGTTCTATGTACAGTACAACACACACACACACACACACACACACACACACACACACTAATCTATTCCCTATGAGATATAGATAACCCCAGAAACCACAGGTAACACACAAACAAATCACAAGAAGTTCACTTTATCAGCAGCCAAAGGAGACCTGGCAACCTGTCTCCTAGCTATTGTTAATCGTTCTTTCTCTCTCTCTCTCCAGCTTCCATCTGTCTTTCCCCCTTTTCTTACTCCCGTGATCTCTCTCTCCCTTTCCCCCCCACTTTCTCTCTCTCTCTCACTCTTTCCTTGAAGCCCGCAATTTAATAACCTCAAGTGCTGTCAGAGGAGGCATTGAAAAATGGCTTCTATAAAACATAACGGCCTTAATCAGAGTGCGCCGAGGATTCTCCCTGCTGCCGCTGATTTCACTCCCCCCCACCTCCCCCCAATCCCCGCCTCTAATGAATTAATGTTGAAATATGCAGGGGCTCAGTAGTCATTAGATGTGCGCCGTGAGACGTGATTTAAGATGGCTGCCTTTATGTGTCTGCCAGGCAAGATGAAGCGGGACGGCCCTGGCTGGACAGTGATTGTCTTGGCTGACTGAGTCAAAAGACCACTCCTTGTTGAGGATGATAGGTTACCACAGGAGTATTTCTAGCTGTTGTCTTGTGGTTTGGTTTGGTTTATTTTTATATAAACAAATAATGAACCAATCAGGGAATTACAGGAATGTTCTCTTGTGGGCTGATGAGTTCAGTATGCTCAGTAAGGTTAGCATAGCATGCTTTAGCCGTGGCGTGGCATTCTGTGATAACACACATCCCCACCATGCCTATAAAGCAGGAAAAACCGCTCTAACCTGTGATATCATGGCCCTGGTAGCAGCGCCCAACTGCAGTGCTCTCTCAGCTCAGCTAAGCTGTTGTCATGGTAAACTGATGGCTTAATGTGCATGCTCATATACAGCAGCACAGAGAAAATGACATGTCTAAAATGACTTTCATATTCGTCTTTAATTATATTTTAGCTTCTGTATAACTTAAATTATAAATAACATTCTGCTATCTATCTACAAATCAACCGGAGGTGTTCCACTTCTACACTCTTGGTTTCATCTCATCGTTGTGTGCATCAACCAATTTTTCTGGCCACTTGGGGGCAGCAGAAACAAGCCGCGGACACACGATTGCCATATCGTCACCTTTTAAGATGGTACAGCAAACCTGTCAGCAAACAGTTTCTTATTTACACATCCAGCAGCTACAGAGCAACATTATCATTAATTTGGAGTCATATATCTGCCCACCTGATGAATTGAAGTCTAGTATCATTCTGTTTCAGCTCTGTTTTTGGTCTCTACCAACTCCTGAGGGGAATGTCTATCTCTGCAGCAGCTAAATGCTTCACTGTGTTCACCAGCTAGTCTCTAACTGTGTCTGTCAGCTGTTTGGGGCTGAGCAGGTAGTCTACAGTGGGTTTTTAGAGCTTTTTGGGACTGCCTGCTGCAGCTGAAAATAACACTTTGAGAGCAATGAGAGTGAACCCCAAAAAAAACAGGTAAACAGTGATCTGAAACTTGCTGTATAGCTCCATAAAGCTGAGGGGAGCTGCACACAGGTGATACCTCCCTGTAAGTTCCTCACTCCAGGCGACTCCTTTTATATTGTCTCATTGTTCTAACATTGTCATTTGATACATTGTTATCATATAAATATGGATCATAACTACTTTAAGGTGCTTTAGCTGAACAGTTCCAGTTGCTGTTTCACATTAAGAGCTATTAGAAACTGGGAGACTTTTTTCTGTGAAGGACCAACACATGTTGACAGACATTAAGGTTAGAGACCAACTGCTACCTCGATAAATAAAAGTTTGTCTATATGTTGATTTAAGTGATTTTCGGTATAGTATGAGCAGTTTAAATGTTGGAGGGAAGGAAGTGTAAACCATTTTTGCTGCACTCCTATTAAGGGCCGTTACCTTATTTGTTCACAGTTAGTGAAGTAATCAATTTATTTATTTATTAGACAGAAAATTATTGATAATTTATCTTCTAAACAAATATGACAAAAATGTTCTGGTTTGAGCTTCTCAACATGGATTTTGCTGGAATTCTTAGTATTCTAAAATAATAAGGATTGGATTGTTGATCGGGCAAAGAAAATGCTGATGAACTTGGACTCTGGGAAAATACGATTGACATTTTTCACTACTTTCTGACATATTTTTTGTTTTAGTTCTGAATCTAACTAAACTATTTTCCATTCTTCAATGTTTCCATTAGGTGTCCCATAATAAATACTTACCATGTTTATGGTAATTTATAACCATTACCATAAACATGGTAATGGTTATAAATTAATATTTTAATATGTTCTCAATGAGAACCTTTTAATGAAACGTTTCTAGTCATACATCAGTGTGCTCTACAGAATCTAGAAAATCCTTGATACTTCTTCAATACAGGCCTTACCATCAAACAGTCTTCAGACATGTATTAAAAAAGGAACATCAAAGTAAAGATGCTGTAACTTTTCTGAACATTTTCTGACAATGTTTCATTACTGTTGGGCAGGTCTATAATCTATTTCCTTTGAGACTTCCTTCTTAAGTCGAGATCACACAATTATGAGAGCTCTCATTCTGACGGCAGGGCTGAAATTAATTAATAAATAAACACTGCATTTTTAAATTCATCAACATGCGGTAAGAATAGCTCTAATTATCACAGGTGAATTAACACTTTCATTTTTGTGTCAAAAAATTAATTGTATCCCTTAACAGCTATTCCCAGGGGGAAGTTAAAGAAGAGAATGGGGAAGGTAAAAGGAGAAAAAAAAAACACAACAGTGCAGACCACCAGGAGTGCTAATTGCTGCTTTCAAAGCTTTGCATCAGTGTTACCGTCTTTCCACAAGAGAGTGTACAGTGTCCCACAGAGAGATGCCGTAGGTAGAACCTTGTTACAAATACATGGATGTCAAGTCTTGATCTGCAAGACCTGGCAGGGGAGTTCTCTTCATTTTCACTTAACCAGGCAAGATGACCGAGAACAAGCTGTATTTAGAGCAGCAACAGCGTGAGGTAACTATTATAGTGAGACAGGACTTGCCTAAGTTATATGCACATTTTTCCTGTTAATGCAAGCCAGTTATGAATCTTGACTTTGAACATAGTCTTCAACTTTTAGATATTTATGTACAGGTAGATCTTTAAATTATAGCAAAGGCTTCATGGATGTGTAAAACAGCTAGCGATGTTAACATACGAGACAGAAAATACTCTTCTTACACACATTTAGAAACCTCATTGTGAAGAAGGGCTGAAACGACTGATTATTTTCATGATTGATTAATCTGTTAATTATTGTTACGATGAATCGAAGTTCCAAGACCCTAAGGTGATGTCTTCACATTGCTTGTTTTATTCAACTAGCAGTCCAAAATCAAAGATACTTTATTATCACATAAAATTGAGAAAGGCCGCGAATCCTCACTTTTAAGAAACTGGGACGAGGGAATGTTTGGCATTTCAGTGGAAAATGACTGAAGCTCTTATTTGATTATCAAAATAGTTGCAGATTAATTTTCTGTTGATCAATTAATCAATGACTAAACTAATTATTTCTGCTCAACTGTGAAGTAATGTGTGTTCTTTTTTGATAAATAAATTGATTATAATAAATAAATAAATTAAAACTGAATAATAATGGGGCTCACCTGGTAGAGTGCGTACTGTGTAACAAGTCTGAGTCCTTACCACAGCGGCTGGGGTTTGATTCCAGCCCTGGCCCTTTGCTGCATGTCATCCCCTCTCTCTCTCTTTCTCTCTGTCTCTCTCTATCAAACATGTAGAGATTACATAGTACACTTCATATGTAATCTTAAATATACAGATCAATAATTAAGACAGTGTAGGCACAATGTAAGCCCAGCTTGTGTTTCAACAAGGGTTGTGTTGACATGAATCCACTATCAAGTGAACTAACCAACTAGTGTGTTTATGTGTTTATGTGTGTGTGTGTGTGTGAGCGCATGTAAAGAAGGAGTCAGCTGACATGGTCAGTGCAGGGTTACAGAGTGATGATCGATTGCCAGGGGTGTGTTCAGGTTTTGTTTGAGTTGCTTTGAAAGGGAGTGTACTTTTACACGGACAAAAAATTAAACAGGTGTGTGTGTGTGTGTGTGTGTGTGTGTCTGTATGTGCACATCTTTGCTATACTGTACCTTTACTGTGTCTCTAAATATTATTGAAGTTAAGTTGCTGTAGAGCAAATTTCATTCTGAAGCTAGTAAACTCGCAACAGATTTGTCATCAGAATAGAGGCTCCATCTCCGCCACGTGCTTTAAAGGAGGAGCTGTGCCAGCTTCCTTTTAATCTCAAATTGCTTCGGCAAATCACAACTGAGTCGGGGAGGCGCTGAGACAAACTTCAAAAGCAAACTGAAGGAAAAAATATATGAGAAACATTGCAGCGGTTTAAGGCTGAAGGTAAATAGGAAAGCAGGGAGATATTTCATTTGAAAACATTGTCCTTCACCCTACCATACTTCTAATGAAAAGACCACAGCAGCACTGAAGAGAAAGCACTCCTCCTTCTAAGCACTGTGATTTATTATGCGCATGAGAAAGAGTTCAACCTCTTAGAACGCCTGCAGTATACAACAAACCTAAAAAAAGTATGTATTTTATCAGCAAAAGCAGCACGACAAATTATCTTTACAACAAAGACATAACACAGTCACACTGTTGGTCACAACTTCTAAATAG
>NW_023340268.1:10102595-10133182 GCF_004916995.1 Morone saxatilis
TATATATATATATAATTACAGTTACATTTTAGCAATAATAACACAAGAGGGAGGTATACTATGTAATATGAGCACTGGTGTGTTGCAGTTGTAGACTCAAGGCCAGTTTTAGTATTAACAATTTGCACTGTGATTTTTGTTGTTGGGACAATTTATCTGACCAAAAATACATAATCTAAAGTCTGGTGATAGTTGATTCTCGTTGACAAAACATCACATGAAAAGACTAAAGCCTGTGTAGCCAAAGCCAGCTTATACCTTTGTGCTATAGACCTCCACTGTCGTCCAAGAGCTACATTTATTGCAATGATCGGAGGTACTGCAGTTATTTTGACTTGTTCAGTACATACAGTGCACCATCCTGCCGCTGTAAATACTCACTAACTCCACCACAGTGCCTGGCTGTTTTAGGAAAATAAAATAAAAAAGAATATGAGTATATATTTGTGATCTCTGATCTGATCTGATCAGTAAGCATGAGTATGTGCACTTATTAACAGATGTACTGATGATGAAACAGAGGCAAAACTAAACAAGAGAAATTAAATAAAGATAATTTCAAATTAGAGGAAATAGAAAAAAACAGCCAAAACCAGCAGCCTCTTACCAGCTCTCTAGTTCATTTTACTACTATAGACCAGAGAGCACCTTTTACCCTCTCAGCCTCTCCTAACTGTAGTCTATCTATGGGCACACATCAGCCATAAGTGCACCAAGTTCAACAGAATGTCCTTTACTACAGTTTTTTTCCCTTCTTTCCTTACCTTCCAGTGCCTAGTCATTAGCCAGGTTTCCATCCAAATGCAGCACAAATATTAACCGAATGGTCAGACAATGCAAATGTAGGAATTTCCATCCACTTCTGTTGTGCAAACATTAGGAGTAGTTCATTACGATATAAGCAGTATGTGGCGCTAATTCTCCTGTCAGTTGCCATTATACTAGAAGAAGAAGATGCAACAAGATAACGTATCAGTGTTTTATCGACACACCAACTTTTCCATCTCAGCCAGGCGTTCAACCTTTTCAAAGTTGGTTTTGTTCTTTTCATTGACATATGGTAGAAATGACTATAAATAATCACATTGTTACCATCAGTTTCATTAGGCTGCCTGGTAATTATAAGGTCAGTAACCAATGCTGAGAAATGCCAGATATGTGTAGGATTTAGTTGTATCCAGAGAGATAATTGCAGGTCACAACGGCCTCGCTTCACCCTCCCCTTCCAAATACAAAGGAGAAACTGAGGTGGCGGCAAACCACAGGAAAGAACGCGAACACCCCTATCAAGTGTCAGTGTTTGGTTTGTCTATTCTGGGCTACTGTAGAAACATGGTGGACTCAATTGAAGGTGACCCGTTGCATCTATGATAATAATAATAGCTCATTCTGAGGTAACAAAAACATAATGATTCCTATTTTCAGGTGATTGTACACTAATGAAAACATACTTATTAATATTATGCTTCATTTCTGCCAATAGATCTCCTAAATGTTACACACTGGACTTTTAAACAATGTCTTCTTTCTTCATTCATCTTCAGTATTCTTCAGTAACCAACTTTGAGGAACCATGTTATAGGTAATCACATATATTTTCACACTGTTCTGTAGCTAATACAATGCCAGTTATGTATAAGTACTTGCAAGGAGAACGTGTACAGTTGGAGTGACTAAGAAGATAATTATACTGGTTATATGTACAAGCTGAGGTGTGCATTGAGAAAATACATTTTCTGCTGTCAGTGTCACTGTCAGATTAATCCGTAAGGGTAAATTCAAACGTGGATGATGTGAAGTGCTCCTCAATCTCGGCTCAATATACTGCACACTGCCACTTCACCATAAATGAGGCCATTTGATGATCTAAGTTTGGACACAAGAGTCTAATGGCGGCATTAAAGAGGAGACTGGAGAGAATAGATGACTGGACATCAGTCACTTTAATCATCTGTTTCATTATTCAGGGGATAGGTGCCACCTGGTCATACATGAAGGGTGTCAATGGGATCTGAGGTCTGAAGAGGAGACATCCTAAAGGGGAGATGTGGCGAGTCCAGTCCAGAAAAACCTCTTTATTTTCAGCAGAGGCAGGAACACATTTGTCTGGCTCAGCGACTGTGTGTGCGCTTTTTGAAAGATAGGAAATAAAAGAAATTGATTATATCTGTGTTGGTCTAATTCATCTTTGGAAATTAGGTCATTTTTTTATCTCCTTCACTGGAGATTGCATCATTATGATGAAAATCCAAAGAAATTGTGTTCACAGGGGTTGGTAGGTGCAGCATATTACAATCTGTTACTACTCTGTTACTAAGTTCTGCTTTACTTTATGTGTTTTGGCTGATTGAATGATTGGGGGCAGCCAGATGCAAGCTGGAGTCCTAGTTGGACTGAATATGGATGAGCTTATTACATCAGATCACAAGCAAGGTAGTTAGACAAATTTTGCATACCATTGTTTCTCTTTAGTGATTGTTATAAAATTACTAAACTCTTAACCAATTTTTCCATCTGAAAACCTATGTATATGGGTGTTTATAGTAATGATGATGATAATAATAACAATACTGAGTAGTGTTGTTGATTGATTCAGGTCCAAATCTTTTAAGTGCAAAGTATTTGAATTCTATATATTGTGCTATAAATATGCATAGCAACCTCCCTCTACTGGTTTTATTGCAATGGAATTTCGCTATTGGCTGATCTGGTGATTTGTCGCCAACCAATCCCCCCTCCCCCTGCCCGCTCATATAAAACCAATATCTCGAGTCTACAGGCCTGCTACGTAGCTGTAGCCTCTCGCACTAACACCAGAGACTTAGCATCTTTGAACAACTAGCTTAGCTAACATTACAACACATGTATCCACACAGAAAGATTTACAAATGGCCGTGAATGTGCTTCTAGTGACTGTCAAAGCTCCAGTAGACTCTGTTTTTCCAGCACAGGCATGAAGAGTCTGACAGCAGCTGCTCATGGCTGACTTGCTCAGTTAGCTCTGACTTCTAGAAGCTGTATTCCTGCCACACTGAGCAGTGGTCCATTTTATTAAATTTGCTACAACGGAAAGAGCTAGAATGTAGAGGTTTAGTTACACTTAAAAGATGACCTATGTTTGTCAGCAGTTCATCTCAGCTTTGGTTTTTGAACACTATTGTTGAAGTAGAGCTCAAGCAAAACTGACCTTGGTTCCATTTCAAACATTTGAATTCTGGGCAGAGGTCAGGATACAGGAAAGGTAACCCATGCCTATAGGATGATCCACACCCTCGCATCTCAATGCATTCCTAACGTCCACTTTTCACAGGCGCACACCACAGAGAAGATAAGAGAGAGAATAAGCTGTCAGCAGGCTGAGTTCGCCAGTCCCCTCTATATTCTTCACATTACTACAGAGGGAACAATGTGTCTGCAGTGGCAGGTGGCCATAGTTCATAATGTGCTGATGCTGACCAAGTGTCAGTTTGATCCATGGGATCGGTGAGTGGGACGGGGCTGTGGCTCCTGAATCCTTAAGCAAGCAACTGTGTGGTGCTCCTATGGGGACGGTCGGAGACATGATACAGATGAGACCGGCAACTATCTGCCTAATGGCAGACAGATACAAGGCAGAGAAAGGGGGAAAGAGAGATGAAGAGGGTAGAAGACAGTAGGCAGGACAGATGAAGGGTCGAGTATCACGTTTGGAAAAAGCACAGAGGCAGATACTGCACTTGTCATTTGATGTTATTTGTCATCACAGGCCTGTAACTCTGAAACTAATGTACTGTATCTGTCCCACAAACAGTAAATGTAAGTGTTTGTAGGCCATTCTGTTTTAAGGACAGTCGTAACAGTTGATGTTGTGTGTTTGAATGGACTGCTGATGCTGAAGCTTTGCCTCATAAAACAGTTCCTCCATTTGGGGGCTAGAAAGTAAACAAAGTCCTTAACACTGTCTGCCAGTATTGTCACTGATGTATGTGATAATGCATGATGGGCCATTCTGATATAACATGATAACGGATGAGCTGGAGACTAAGAGTGCCACAATAGATAATAGATAGAAATGTTTTCTCAATAAGAAAATGAGAAACTTCAATATACTGTAGAATGTACGTTTTATGATGTTTAAGAGACCAATCACATGAAAGAAATTTAGCTTTTTTTTAACCCATGTTAGTGACCAAACTATATACATGATGACTGTAGAGCTGTTTAACACTTATTTTAACAAAACAATTTGCTTGCAGCAACTTTAAGTTTTCTTAAAATCTATTTCCCCTGAATACACAATAATGCACAACACACAATTCATTGTCATTTTTGAGGTTATGAATCTACTAAGCTTAAGAGAATGATTTAGCTCAACAGCAGTGTTGACTTAATATAGATCATGACTGATATCAACTAATTGGAAGAAAAGAAAATTCAGCCCACTGTTAGTTTAGCTTGAACACAAGTATTGTTGCTATGGTTACCTGCAGTTTTAAACTGTTGACTGTACAGTTTGAGGTGTCCTGATATTTTACTGGACACCTAGCAGCCAATCCGAACCAAGTATTTTCTGTAGCCATGGTATAAGATACAATGATATTTTATGCCATTAGCTTAGGCTGGATGTCTGTGTGCAGCATTTAAAATACATATTTGAACACTGTGTTGTGTACTGTAGAAAAGGATTTGTATAGACCACAGCAGCCAAGGTAGAGAGATGTACTTTTCTGTCTTTAGCGCTGACACGAATAAACTCAACTTTGGAGGGACATAGTTAGGACACAGTTGTTTACACACACACACACACACACACTCCTTGAGGCAGGTTTTGCAGTGAGCGATGAGCCGAGTGAGCGTGATCAAAGCAACAAAGCACTGCAGAAGAGACACACACATCCACACATCTTGAGCAAAAAAAAGGTATAACTCACACACTTCGACAGAGCTACTTTATCAGTTTCAGGATCTGACTCAACAGCATTTACATATTCAACAAACTGTCACATTCACAAATGCACACTGGAGCCCTAGGCGTTTGTTTGAAATACATTAATTTATTAAGTGATGAGTGAAATGTTTACAGAGTGACAATATATTCATGTCACTGAAACAAAGCATGTGATAAGCTGTAATACGTAGCTGCATGTCTGTGGACTTAATTAAATGTTCACTTAATAAAGCTTGTATATGTGCAATGCAAAATTCAATAGTGATTTCAGTTCATCGGAGAGAGGGAAGTCAGATGGTGAAGTGTAAATCCGGTGGTAGGTAAGAGAAATAAATAAACACAATAAATGAAGAGAATCAGATAACATTTTAAAGATGTTTCTCCCATGACTGAGAAAAATATGCTTAGTGAATTTGTGTGCAAGTATGTATGTTTCTTGATACAGCTTGGTAATGTCGCTGGATTTACCCTCCACAACATCTCTGACCCTAGCTCATCTTCCCTCATTGTCGCTCCTTTCTCCCTCCCTCCTCTTTCATTTCCAACTACTCCCTCCTCTCTCTCTTTTGGTCTTCCTCTGCGATTTATTGCACGGGGCAGGCAGACAGCAGAGAAACCTCCCTGTATGGAACGATCTGTCATCTCAACATTATCATCCAAACACACCGCCTTCCATATTGTGCTACAAGGGCTTGGGCAAATTGCTATTTTTATGGGACATGATAAAGGAAATGCTGCCTTATGTTCACATTTTTTACTGCCCAATGTTAGAGCAGGACATGCCATGATTCACTATATTGGAAACTAGTTTGTGTAGTGTGTGACGTGTGTGAGTGTGTCTGTTGCCGGGTGGTTGAAAGAGAGAAAAGGAACATGAATATTGTTGTAATATTGTCAACCATTAGACAGTCCTACAGAGGTTTGATTCAATAGATCCTCAAGTCATGTCAGTCATAATAGCTATAGTCTTGCACGGTTGGTTTAAATTGGAGAAAAACACTACTGTTTATGGAATATGTTTGGTTTCTAAATACAACACACATCTATAAATGTGTTTCTAATCTATTTGGGTCAACTTCTGTTTCTCGTAAATCACAAAGTCGAAAAGCTGGAAAGGGTAAAAGGGCAAAATAAAATGTTTGAGAGGAGGGAAAAAAAGCAAATTTAAAGGCTAAAGGCAAACCTATTACCATGTTCTGTGGGTAAGACGAGTGAATGTTGACTTCATCTGTCTGCTCTCTTTTCTCCTCTCCTCTCTCTTCTCCTCTCCTGTCTTTTTCTCGCCTTCAATCCTTCTCTCCCCGAGCCCTCGGCATGCCTGACAGCCAGCGCCGCACCAAACTGACAGGCCCTCAAACCGTGGCCAAGAAAGCGAGCATTAATTAAGTCATTGCCGGACTGTAATTTCCTTGAGAAGTAAAAAAATTTCCTCACACGCGAAAAGGTTACCAAGACCTTTTCTGTGTCAAAATTACCATGCGTCATGAATATTAATGCGCTTAATGAAGACAACCTTTGGTTCATCAAGAATGTTCCAGTAGCAGGTGCCAAGCTGATAAACTCACTCGGTGAAGGCTGTGTTTTTTTTCCATTTTTCCTCTATCTCTTCTTTTTCCAGTTTTATGTCAGCTCCTTAGAGAGTCAGTTATTTAAATCAACATCTTCCTATCAGAATTTACTGACTCACATGAAAACACACACACACACACATCTAAACATCATTTCCTCTTATTCACTTTTGCTTGTCCTTGGGTTTGTTTCTCAAGCTTGCCGACTTTGGTTGTCAGAAATGTTGATTTTAAATATTTATCTTTCAGTCTGTGTGAGAGAATAAGAGATTTACAAAGGTACAGGGCATGTCTCAAATCAGTTTTAGTTAAAATAAATGTGCTGTTCTTTTAGCTGCATCGGTTCAGTCAAGCCTGTTAGCAAGCCAATTATATCCTGTCTTAAACATATTCCAGGCAAGCTTTCACTGTCCATGAAAAATCCTCCTTAGTTATGTTTAAATATTTTAAAATGCTAATGGAGATCATTACATGTTCTTGGATTTCAAAGGAGTTGTTCACTTTGGGGAAATTGTACAGTTCGAGTCTGATCGAATCCCTGCAAAAAGCTGCAATCTAAATGGAAGGGTGAGGTTTGGTTAGTTTAGCTCAATGACAGATGGCTATAATATATAGTATGATAACATTGGCTGTATATAAAGATGGACGACATGACAGTCCCCCAAAAGTGAAGCCAGAACATCTCGACAGTGTTGCTGAAATTCTCAAGAGCTAGCTCCAAGTTCATTTCACAGTTCCAAAAATTGAACTAGTTCACATTCATAACTCCTTTAAAAATGCTGTGAGTTTGACGTGGGTGGGGGAACTTTGCGGCTGTTGGCTAGTGGTCTTACCCTTTGTCAATGGTTTCTTCTTGTGATCGTCACTCAGCAGAGTAAGACTAAAACTTAACAGTACCAGTAGCTGCATCTGAATTACCAGTTGCACTAGCCACACTGCCATGCCGGAAATGCTGTTTGTTGTAAAACAAAATGCCGTGCATTAGTTGACGTTGATTAGTTGCAAACGGATACCTTCCGTTCCACTACCAAAAACCAAGCACGTTTAATGAACCAGCTCTTGTAGCACATTCATAAAGAACACTGCATCTCTTTCACCCTCAGTGGCTGCAGTGTAGGTCATAATCCAAGTACAAGTGAAATACATTTTTCCCAAAGATGAAAAAGGTTTTTGCAAACAAACACTGTCCAGGTAAACACAACATGGGAATTTTGTACGAAAAAAACTAAAAATTGGCCTGATTTTATTTAGTCAGACTGCTGAAGCCTGAAAGCTGAAATTTTTTGCACAGGACAAGGACTGTGGATCACAGGAGCTGGAACTATTAGTTTTATGTTATAGACCACAACTTGCTATTGGTTTGACTTGGTTGTGCTGTCTTTAACATCACTATAAATTAGCACAAGAAGGAAAATACTTCCCATATCATATGAAGGGGTCTGCAAGGGCCACATATACAGCAACTTTTTACATTGGTGTCTACTGTATAACTCAACATCTGTCAGACACAACAGACTGTGGATGACCACGCTCATATTCATTTTCAGTTTTACACATTGATTTTTAAAAATAATACTGATACCAACATTTTACTGAGTGAGAACAAGTCACCAAGTGTCACTGACAGTCTTTGATCTCTTGACAGTGTGGATGAGCTGCCCCTGTACTCCTCCTCCTCCTCCTCCTCTGCCACACCGCTGCCTATTATTTCCGTTGTGTAATTGAGATGCAGAAACATTGACAGAACTCATTTACTGCGATGGAGAACTGTGTAATGTGGAAGGGAACACAGATTATTACATCAACGCGCGCACACACGAAGGCTGGCAGACACACACAATGTTGGTAAAAGAGAATGCAATTTGGCACCATGTTTGAAGAGCCTCTTCAATTGTTCTGCCAGGATTTGTACTTGTGGTCTCATGTAGCCAGGGAGGCAGAGGTGAGTGGAGGTGAAAACATGTTGGGTGATTGCTTCCCACACTGTTGGAGTGTGTGCTCAGGTGTTTATTATGAGAATCGCACATCAGTATGGCTGTGAGGGGCTGGCTATTGAAATGGGATTGCTCTGTTGTCTGGTGCTTTCATTATGCCAACAAATCACGCACTTAAAGAAAAAGAAACTGTGACTAAAATCTGAAAGGTTTATCTGCGTCAAAATCCTGAGAAATTTCTTTTTTGTCTCTCTATAACATCACTCCACCTATTTTTCCTGCATCAGGATGACAAAGAAGGTGGTTCATCCTCTTGAGACAAAGGACCTCACTCACACACATGTGGACACACACACACACACAAGAGCACCGAGGTCTGCTGTCATACACCTCTCATTAATTCCTACCTGTCAGCCGGCTCCCCCTACCGTATCGGCCCCCCGAAAGGTGACAGCTTTCCAATGACTGACAAAGGCTCTTTAGGTGATACAGAAGATCCCTAGCAACCGCCGGCTTCTGTAAAGTGCCCCTCAAATGTCACTTTTGCTGCTCGGAGACGTGCGCACACACACACCCACGCATAGTATTTTTAAAACAGAGGCCTGCTCTCAAGTCTTCAACCATCTTTGACATCCAGAGGCTATGGATGTCACAGAGGCCTCAGCTCTTAAAGCTTTTAACATCCGAGAGAGATGGCGTTGTTTGACAGTGCTATTGGTGGATGCTATTGTTGCGTGTCGTTTTCTCCCCCCGAGTGCATTGGATTTGCTTGTTTTTTCTGTTGTAAGAGGCAGATAAGGAAGAGCGAGAAACAGAACCAAACTTTCCCTCTGTGTCCATTCAGCTGTCATGCGTTGAGTGGCAACAGCGAGCAATATTGGTGTCGGCTTGTACTAGTTGGGAAGGGGTCAAGTACATAGAAATGTTGGCTTCTCGTATTGACGTCATTCAGCTGTCGAGGCTGATTCCAGAGTGCAACTTTAGCTGTATCCAGTGTTATCTGTGTCGTAGAGCTGGTAATAGTGGGCAGAGATGTGTGAAATGTTTAAGTGTGTTAGAACTTCACACCTGAGGAAGTAAGAGTTAGGACAAGTACTTCTTCAGGACTTTCAAGCTAACTGAATACGAATACCTTATTCAAATATACACAGATAATACATCCAAATTTTTGCAGTATTAGACATCCACCTACACCATTAGTCAAATCTAAACACCTTGTTACAATTAGCTGAATTCACTCTTTACATCCCCAATGGATATCAAGGACATAACTCTTTTTTTACAAATAATACTGTGTAAAGCCACTGGTGCCATTCATCTGACCAAAGAGGAAGCCTCCAACAACAAGAGCTCTAAGATTGTTGGAGAAATAGTCACAAAATTCCATCCATACTTGTATCTCATTTTATCAATATATATCCATCCATACATTTTCTGCCGCTTACATGGGACAGGGTTGCGGTGGCAGCAGACTGAGGTAGTCCAGATGCCCCTGTCCTCAGCAAGGTTTTTCACCTCCTCTTGGAGGATTCCCCAGGTGCTCCCAAGCCAGATGAGAGATATAATCTTTCCAGCATGCTCGGGTTCTACCCCGAGGTCTCCTACCAGTTGGACGTGCCCAGAAAACCTCCAAAGGGAAGGTCAGATGATTAGATGCCTGAACCACATTTTATGCTTCATCAAAATAAACATATATGTTTTACCCCCGAAATTAGAATTCAGCTTTTTCATTGCAATTCATTAATTGACCTAGGAGTGGCATGATTATAAAGAAGTAAACAATGCAGTGGTTCAAAACAGCAGGTAAAGCATCTGGAACCAAAACCTAAAAGAATTTTGCAGTGATGTAGTTGAGGCACCATCTTTACACTGGTTGCTGCAGTTTAAAATAGGAAATGTGTGTGTGCGAGGGGGAGAGAGGAGCTTATCAAATTATCAAGTATTACACACTGTGACTCAAATGAAAATCACAACAGGGTATCACTGCTTAGAGAACAAAAGCCTTTGGTCTGTTTGTACGCTGTATATTTTCAACCAAACTGGATGGTTTTACAAATGGAAAAGTGCTCCTGTGTAACTCAGAGCACAGAGCATGATGCTTACTGACTACTGGCCATCCAAATGTATACACTTGTGGTGCAGCAAGTATGCAAAAGCGTTCACGATGTTACCTTTCGTTGCTATTTTTAGGACTGATGAAGTAAAACTGGAATAAACTGATAAAGATCAACACATCAGATTTTAATCATCATAATAACCTTGCTAGATGTTAACTGCTTTTAAGAGCATGTAAAACAAATCAAATGAGTCTAGTCTGAAATTTGTCATTCCACACATGAAAATCTTTTGCAAGGAGAAAGATGAAGGAAAGCAAGTGATGTTAAGATATAAAAAAAAATGCCCCAGAAACCAATTATCACAAGAAATGGAGCAAAATGATTTCACATTCTTATGCGCACAGAGGATGTCATGCAGGTTTAAATTAACTCCATCAGTAAACCAGATGATTACATTCAGTAAACAACCACAATGTGACGAGGGCTCTGAGCAAACAGCCACCTTCTTTATGCACTCAGATTGTGTTTCCTACATTTGAATGCAAATGGATTTAATGTGCAGGTACAGATTTGTAAGACTGACAACTGTAGTATATCTGCTTTATGCACTGACAGGTGTTTCACACTGACCTTCAAATAAGCAGTTCTTTTATTCCTTAAATATTCTCATGTTTCCTGTGGTGAAAATGATGAATTCAACTATATCTACAACTTTTTTCTGCCTTTCTGAAACAAAGTACAAGTATCAACTGCCGTACAATGGTGTGCGCACAGTGTATGTTGACCTGCCCCTATTAAACTTTTAGAGGTCATTCCTAACAGGTGAACGGATAATAATAAGCTATGCCAACATTTGCATCATTTGCTTTTCATAATTTTCATTTTAATTTTAACCTGCTTTATCTTCTTGTATATGTCATTTAATCTGTTTTCAAGGTGTTCTCCAAGGTTTGCAGTCAATAACATCGAACTTTGAACCTTGTTGCAATAGTCCCTCAGTTTTACACTCTCTAGGACCAAACGACTATCACCCCTTTGTTGAGAATATATGGCTCAGGGATCCCTGCAGAAATTAATTATATAACCTATTGTAGCATACCTCAAAAGTTCACGGTGCATGAAAAACTTAATATGCATGGCCTTCACCTTTACAGGCTCATAAAATTGTAGAATTGTGCTTAATTTTTTTTATAATATGACAGAGATAATTTATTAGGACCAGCATATGTTAATAGGACTCTACATGGGTCAGACTTTAAAAGTTGGGTTTCATGTCCACTTACACAACCACGGAAAGGTCAATAATATTTTTTAACACGGCTCTAATGATATTCATGTTCTTTGTGACCACTTTTAAATTGGACTGTATGGATAGCAGCAGAATTAATTCTACTGTATTTAAAGTACCGTGTGTATGTGTGTGTGTATAACATTGTCATTAGTATTTCTGTGATCACAGTACATGATTTAGTGAGATAACATGTCTGAATGGACAGTACACTAGGAGAGTACAATTGTGGCTTACTCAGATTTTGTTGACATTTTTGAACCGTCCGAAACCAGCAGCTTTTGTCATTGGAGCCGATACTATAAAAGATGTACTTCCAACTAGTTTATGGTGATAGAGCCAGTACCACATCCACTTAATCTTATTTGTAAGCATTGTAGTGAAGCTGCACCTACTAACCTGTCTTTTAGTACAGCACAGAGTAGAGGACATTGCCAATTTAAGTATTAAAGGAGAGATTTACGATTGCAACCAAAGGGAAACCCCATGACTCAACAAAGCACAAAGGAGAAACTACAGTGGCAGCAAAACTTGTAGAAAAACGCGAGAGGTTATATCTGGAGCCACTGTTTGGTTTGTCCATTCTGGGCTACTGTAGAAACATGCCAGACTCTGTGGCAGAGGATAAAAACATCTCATTATAAGGTAACAAAAAGACACCATTTATTTTTTCCAGGTAATTATACACCAATGAAAACATGGTTATGAATATTATATTCCATTTCGGCCAATAGATCTTCCTAAGTGTTACACAGTAGACCTTTAAGGCAAGATATTTGTTTTATTTAAAAATATTACCAAAATTAACCAAAAGGCCATTTTACAGAATGTCAAAGTATTACTCCTTGTTTTCTTGGTAAGTGACCAAGTGCAAGTTAAACTGAATTAAAAATATTTATACAAGTATGTCACTGAATATTCACTTTGCTTATTTATTCAGTCTAGACAAAATAACTCACACCTCACTTTTCTGTCTCCACTATGTGAAAAACAACCGAAACTGAATATGAAGGAAAAGATGAAATGGCCTCTTTTAAAAACACTCTTTATGCACACGTATCAGCTGGACTGATGAAGTCAGGGCTGTGCATGTTCTCAGACCAGGGCAGGTCTGGCAGCTCTGCCTACTACTTGATTACGCCACTCTGACAACCCAGCAGCCTGGTAAGGTCAGGCCCTACAGAGTGTCATAGAGGTGGGATGATGATGTATCTCTCTGATGCCTCCATTTTTCACCTCTTGACTTTGTTGTTTTTCTCCTTTGCGTTAGTGTCAAATTTTTGCCCATCTGCTGGGGGACGTGTCTCCCATCAGAGCTGGACAGTCAAACTATTAACCCTCTGTGTACCCGGATCAGGGCAGTAAAAACAGTTCTCCTAGGTATATAATTCATATTGAGTAAAATATTAAATTTTCCACTGTATTCTGCCACTTTCTAATGGTGTAACACTCACTATATTTGACTCAAAAAATGACAGTGGTGAGGATTTGTATCCTTGGTAACTATCAGATTATGTAAAGTCTGTTTGAATGAAAGACCAAACATTTGTTATAAATTGTGGAGTTCTTGTTTAATTAGATGCCAAAAAATATTCAATATTTCAAACCATTTAAATGTGACAGCTAAAATCTGTTATGTTCAGAAATAAGTTTATCATGAAGTTATCCACGTTAGGGTCCATGGAGCAAGCGCTACAAATTTCAGTGGCAGAAGTTTGGTAGGAACCAATCAAAACTTTTTCATGGGATGGGCTGCACTATAATGAATCACAGCACATACAGTAATCTTACAGAGGTAAACTGGGATTATACTAACCTAATAATCAGCTGATTTGCTGTTTTATTTTAATTCAGTTATTACTTATTTATCATTTGTGTGCAATGATCCGAAAGAAAAATGCTAAGATGTAGAGGTATAAACAATAAAAATATTAATTTTCTAACCTGGTGTGTCTCTCTGATCTTTTCTGCTTTATTTGAATAAAAACTCTCAAGTCCCAGGAGAATTGAGAAGCAAGCAAGAGCAGAATTGGATAGAGATGCACAAAGTTACGACTTCCTCTGGTTTTCTCTTCAGTGAAATTGTTCATAACTTTGTGTCCTGTTAATGACAGACTCCTGTTGGATGTCCACTGTGGAGGTAAGCGTAGTCTGGGACAAAAAGTTGAATTTACTTGAACTTTGGCTGCAAAATCTGGTGAAAAATTAGGAAAGTGCATGCCACTGCGGCTCACACAGCTGCTCTCTCCATTGGAAATAATGGCTTGCTCTGCGCGATGTCACACTTGTGCGTTTTGGTGTGAAAGCCCTGTTATTGTGATGTATCACAAATGCTTGTGTGTGTGCTACCTTAACCTTGTGAAATTAACAATTCTCTCCAAAAAAGTAGAAACTGCATCTCTTGTCTCATTGTTTAATTAATTCAATGTTACAGTATTTAACAAACATCTTCAACAAAGTTATAGGTTAATACTTTTCGAATGATGGTTACATTGTGTTAGAATAAAACAACACAGAAAGTCAAAGCTTTATATATACAGTTCAAACAAACACAGCACACATACAGATTTATTAACTCATATACACTGCACTTTTATCACAAAAACAAAGACATGCACTCTTCTCCAGGATGACTGCAAGTGGCTTATAGGTGACAAAAGCCGCTGTGATCCGGATGTCTTGCCCTGAGCGAGTCGTCCTGTGTGCGGCTGCCTCTGTACAGACGTCTCTTGTTGTTAGCATGAAATAGTGGATATTTCACCCGATAATGCTGCAGACGTCGCTGAAGAAGCCGAGGTCAGGGAATTGGCTATTCTTAGCGTGACCTCAGTCATATTTTCCCATTATGTCTGAAAACAAATAGGTATGATCAAACTCAAATAACAAAAATGAGTCTAAACTGTATGATGAAACTCGCATTGGTAAATCTCTGCGTTTGTCAGATAATGTGACTCAGGACGACACAATAGGATGCCGCTCTGCCAGATTTCTCTCTTTTCCCTCTTGGTGTATCTCTGCGTCAGCGTCTCAGTATGAACAACAGGGAGGGAGGGAAGAAGCTTGTGTTATGTATGTGTGTGTGTGTCTGTGCTCAGGTGGCAGATACCCTAGGTAAATCATTTCAGATCCATTTATTCAGAAGCCTGTGTGCAGACGACACCTGCACAACGCTGCCAAAGAAGTGCCACGATGTCAGCGACTTCGTTTGCAGCTCTGACCCCCCACCCCCCTCCCCTTCCTCCCCGGCTGGCGTGTGTGTGCATGTGATTGTGTGTAAGCATGTATGTACTGTGTCTTTATTTGTGTGCAGTAGTGTCTTTATGTCAGGTAGCTCGGTCAAATGTCTTAGTCAGAGGGAGAAATGACAGCAGGGGAAGCTTTTCTGTCATCTGAACGGCTGTGTTATTGCCGTGCTGCTTTCAATGACTCCTGCTTTAAATCTAGCTTCTCTCCCGAGGATGAGTAGTTAATTTAATTACTCTAATGAACAAACCGATGCTAAAAAGGAGGATTCTTTGGTTCTTAAATAGCAAATTATTTTTTAAAATGCCAGAGATAAAAATTAATGGTATTTTTAGTTCGGATGAATTTATATGTTTTGATAAGACAGCTGTCTTAATCTGTGTTCAAAATGAGCTCGTTTGCGTGTGTCATTTGCACGCTGACAGTCAGTTGTGACAGTTGTAAAGTGTTCTTGAAAAAGCGCCCGACGTGGACACTCAAGGCAGCCAGACGAAAGATTTGCAGGCTGTGATGTCTGTGTGTCAAATTACTTATCTCACTAAGCATATGCTGGCACTTCAGAATCATATACTTCAAACCCGCAGCCTTCAAAAGCGTCAAAACGGACTTTCTTATTCAGCACATCAGTCATGTAGCCACCAGCAAAATGAGCGAGATGTCATTTGCACTCAACAAAAAGCTTCGGGAGACATTTAAAGACACTTTTGATGACTGTTTCAATTTGGAGAGACTGTTAATGATATCGTCTGAGCTGCCTTTTTCTGAAGATACAAGTGAACGACAAAGAGCACTTAGATGTGCACTTCAGCTAAAGCTTTGCCAATTATTAATTTGAATCCTAAAGACAATTAGTAAATCACTACGGCACCCATTATCCAGCTGTTGCCCTGGATTTCTGAATTTTTGAAGTGCGAGCCAATCTTAGGGTCAATTTAGTCTGCCACTAATGACAAAACTTAAAATAATGATTCTATCACACTATCACACATGTTCTGTGACAGTAACAAAGCCCTCTTTTGTGCGATGAGCCTGAAATAAAATTGCACAAATAATATTGACCTAATAATAGACAAAAAAAACACAAAAATATCTTTACTAAACATCAGCTCTGAATTGTCATTCAGTTTGAACCCACCTCCTTACACTTTAACAAACACACACGTACACGCTGACACGTGGATGCAACACACCAGTCCTTGAGCTCCAAGCAAATATCCCACTTGGTTTGTACTGTTCCAAGTGTTAGAAAGGGGTTAAACTATTTCGTTGCACTAATTGGCCAGTGTCATTCCTGACGTTTGGATAAACAGCGAAAAAGAGGGAAAGCTGAGACAAATGATGGCTAATTAAACTGGTGTGTGTGTGTGTGTGTGTGTGTGTGTTTGTGTGCGAGCATGTGTGCATATACTACAGAGACAGAAACCAGCTGACACAAAAATGGAGTGACGAAACACCCAGCTTGACAAAGGCAACAACTACTTCTTGCCGTGGAAACTTAACACGAAGAGAGAGAGAAAAAAAAAATCTACTTTCTGCTTTTTTTGAAATCCTCAACTTCTCTCTAATTGGGTTTCATTCAGCGCTGACTGAGAGGGAAAGGGAAACAATGATTGGACACATTTTACATAAGAGTATTTTGGCAGGAGCAAGCAATTTTAGGCTTGAAATAGAAGTGTTTTATCCGGGTTCGAAGTTTTCATTTTCGCAATTTCCTTCCTGAACGAAAATTTTCATTAAAAAAAAGCGGGCAAAGGTGTATATTCAATTCTTTCTCTCCAGTTATCTGTGGGCCTCACTGCTGCAAGTGATCTGATAAAACAAAGCACAGATAAAAACTCATCTTAAAAGGAATGAGAAAAGGGAAAGATAGAGAGAAAGTAGGGGAAGCAAACTCTTAAAATGAGCTGAGGCATGTCTGAACTCCGACCCACGGGGGACATTTGTTTTCAGAGGTAGCATGTTGGCCCACAACATCATCCCCAGGGAGATATCTTCCTCACCATTTCTCTGCTACTCTGCAGCACCGTTTCACCTCGTGTTACAGCCTCTCTCCCCCCCCCCCGTGTGTGTCTGACTGACTCACACATGTGGACGCACACATAAACACATACACACACACACGCTCACATACAATCCCTCAAACCCTCGCCCAACCCCCACCTCGCCTTTCTCGCATTTGACCACTTGTCAAGGGATGTTTATGGGCCATTGTTTGCAGTGCTGATGATCATTGTCACCGGTTGATTCCATTACCCATAGCCCTCTGATGGATAGGGCCTACCCTGACGTTCACTGATATGGGTGTCCTTGACCACTGGGGCAGACGCAATGAACGGAGGGGGCAGTGGGGTGGAGAGTTGGATCTTCTATTTTTTTTTTTATTCAGTCAAAACAATGTATCATACTGTTCAAATTTTGATTTGTAGGTGTGATGAGGCAAAAAATTGTTATTAAAATAATTCCATAAAATGTTATAATGGTCCAGTGTGTAGGATTTAGTGGCATCTAGCTGTGAAGTTGCAGATTACAGTGCCCTCGCCTCACCCTCCCATTTCAAGCGTATGATGGCCATATAACAATATTCAACATGGCAACCTCCGTGGAAGAGGCCCCACTCCTTCTGTAGATAGAAACGGCTCATTCTAAGGCAGGGGTCAGCAACCGTTACTGTCAAATGAGCCAGTTTTTGCCTAAAAGAAAAACATTTTTTTTCTGGAGCCGTAACACACAGAGAGATAACGCATACCGATAACGCAGCAGCGTTTGTGGTGAAAGACAAGGAATCTATCCATGCACTATTAAATTCTCTATTTTCCTCTGAGACTTTTCTTTTTCTGATTTGGAATCCATAGCTAGCCTGGCAGCGGAGACTCAAGAGTAGTAGGCTATCAGCCACCACTATCGAGGTTCAGCAAAATATAGAGGAAAAGGCGCCGGGTAAAGTCTCCGGAGCCGCAGGTTGCCTCCCCCATGTTCTAAGGTATTCTTATTCTCAGGTGATTATACACTAATGAAAACATACCTACAATACAAACGTAGGCAAAATAAAAATTAATTATTGTTTGCTTGCAACAACTATGGGACATTAATTGTTTATCCCAATCGGAAATTGGTTTGCTCTGTGAGCATTAAATTGACAACATAAACAGGAAGAACAATCAACGACTTATCCACACACACACACACACAAGTCCCTCGAATTAAATGACAAAATACATTGTACGTAAGAACCCTTAAGAACAAAAGATCTGTTTTTGGATCTGATGCCCCTATCTGTAGGACAACATCATTTGTTCGTTGTCAAGCCATTACAAATCACTGTGGAAAAATAAATCTGTGTTGCTTTTGTATTTTTCAAATGAAGATATTTGTATCCTTGTGTTTAGTTTTTGTGACATTGAAGCAACTTCAAGGTGTAGTTGAGAAACTGTGTTTCTCTCCAGTTTTATTGAGTCTTCTCTTTTCCAGTATGTCAACTTTTCTGCTTCAGTTAAATATTCAAAATTTTTAGCAATAGCTTTTTCTTTTCAATTTCCTGTCATTTCCACTCTTTGCTTCTTTATGCACAAAGTGAAAATATGTCTAAAAACAGGCAGATAGAAACCTTCCTAATGATCGCCTTTTCTATTGATTCAAGCTTTCAGTACATTTGTACATACATAAGTAACCCAATTAAAGGTATATGGGATAAACATACAATAGCTTGCTTATCTAATAACACACGTTTATATTACTTGTTTCTTGGTTAACACAATTTGAGGAAGCCTGAAGTATTATAGGGAAAACCAATATAAAAGAAAATGCAGGGACTTGAATTTAAAAAAAGTCTGCAGTGATAGATGCCATTCCTTCAAACACATCACTTGGGATTTTTCATCATTTACAAGAGTAAACAGCATAAAAATGAATAGAGTAATTTGAAAGAGAGATGTGTAATCATGCTCTGTTAATCAAGTTTCACACATTCTGATTATGACCTTAATACATATAATATAACTTAAAGAGTTAACATGACAGATGTAGTAATTTGTGTTGCTTTCCTCTGGTCTTAATCACATTATTACAGCGCATGTAAACACACCAAGGGGTTGCCTGTGGTCCGGCCTCCTGCAGTGCTCAAGTGTCACAACATTATTTGAACATTTCTCCACCATCTCATTGAATTAGTGCTCCCGACTCACTAAAACAGATGAGCCTAAAGTGAAGGAATCGTTCAGAAGTCACACATCACAAGCAGACAACTGCAATTACTGATGGGAGAAGATGGGTTTGGATTTAACCAGGGCGAGGCCACGATGTAGTGTCAGTGAAGGATTGGCCATGGTGTTGGCTGACGGGGGATGAAGCAGTGTTGATAGCTAAAACATTTACAGCGGCTCCAGCGATCGTCATTTTTCACAGAGCTGCAGCGCCATTGATCAGGATGATATCTGGCGGAGGGGAGCGTGTAGTTAAAGGCACATGTTTAACAAGCTTCTCCAGCATTTCCCCCAAAATTGTCACATAAAGACTTTCCATTATTATTCTGAACAAAGACGGAGTTGTTTTCTATCCCTCAGATCTGTCTTTTGTCAACCCATCCTCACTGGGCAGATTACTTTTCTTAGGAAACAGCTTTCCTGAGTCAGACAAAATATTGTTCTCAGATAGAAAGAAGGCCACATGCTGCACTTTGAGGTAGGAATTAGCCCCATTTTGTTAAATTGTCTTAATGATAGTTGAGTTAAACCATTTCTATAACTATCAAATGGACTGTTTCGTCCTTGTTCCTTTAAGACAATGGCAACAAAAGCAGGAAAACCAGAGCCTCCAATAAAACTAACATTAATGGCAGTGCAATATGCAAAGCTATGCTAATTTTATGCACACTGTCAACCTACATAGTGGCCGTTCTTCGTTCATTTCAAAAGATATGACTGCAATTAGACGACAATTGATTGAAATCATTTGCGTTTTATGATTCTGTTACTGTTGAGAGCTGACAGGGTGTTGTACAATTCAGTGACAGTATATTTTCACTGCACAGGCAGATTAACTGCTATTATTGACCCTGATGCAAACCAACGGGTAATACATTTCAAACAAACTACTCACTATCTTGCTGATTTGCATGTGGTGTGTCATTTGCCATATTCCCTGATTACCTAATGATTTATGCTTTAATATAATGCACAGGGGCCTTTCAAAGCAATATGCGTACCTTACCTTTACAGTGACTTAACATGTCGGAGACAGAGAAAAATTGAAATGATAGTTTAAGGGCTGCGGGGAAAAGAGAAGTCTTATCAGTTAAGACTTGCTTTGTATGTAGGATTTTTTTCACTTCTCTCCTTGGAAGGCAGGGGTGCAGTTGATGAATTCTTAAGCAGATCTCGCTGATAATTGTATTTCATAACTGTCATGCAGAGAGGGACTGTCCGCTGAGAAGCATTTGTGTCACTGCATCTCTCTCCTCTCTCTCTCCCTCTCTCTCTCTCTCTTCTTCTCTCTCTCTCTCTCTCTCTGCAGCCTCTTCAATAAAACTCAAATCACGACAGAGATTGTTAAGTCTACCTCCAAGATTATTAAATCCAAATGGAGAATTTATGGGTGACACTTCATAACAATTAATCTGAGATGCTTGATTAATAAAGTTCGCTCACCCCCCTTCGTCTCTCTCGTTCTCTCCTCTCTTCACCCTCCCCGTCACTAAAGTTGTCCTGTTTGAGTGGGATGAAGGAGGAGGGGAACAGACGTACGGGTGGCAGGATGGTTGTCAGGGACGACATGAGTGTCATTCTTTTTGATTAATGGAGCATTGTGACCCCGCCCCTAACCCTCCTTCTTTCCCAGCATGCCCACTCTCACCTCGGCAAAAGCCTCCCACCCGCCCCCTCCCCCCAATAACAGGTAAAAATAGATGTGGGCCAAGTTATGCTCTCCATTTGGATTCAAGGTAGACATCATCTGATGGGAAATGAAGTAAAGAAAGAGAAAGAAAATGTGGAATGGGAAGTAAGAAAGAAGACAGAGAATAAGGTAGAAATGGAAAATAAAATTGATAAAAAGAAATGGAACAAAGCAAAGAAATAATATAAAGAGATAAAGAAAGAACAAACCAACAAAAGGAATAAGGAAGGCTAGAAAGAGAAAAGCAAAGAGAGAGAGAGAGAGGGGAGGCAGAAAGAGGGATTTTTGGAGAATGTCACCTACCTAACCTTGTCACCATGTTAAGTCAGCTGTGATTAATTAGTTGAGTGAGACTGAGCAATTAGGTCAGGAGTTTGGGTGTGTGTGAGTACAAAAGTGTGTATGTGTGTGTTCATGCACAACTTTTTTGATCAAGATCCTTTCATTAACAAACAACAGTACATACAACATATGAAACAAATGTTTTATCCCTTTCAGCCAGACAAGAAGACAAATAACATTTAATAAATATATTCATAATTGTAAGTAAAATAAATGAGTTAAACAACGGGTAAAACATAAAGAAGAAATACAAACTAGCATAGATAATAAACAAATAGGTAAATGCAAATAAAAGGTATGTTATAAGTCCAGTTTATCTGCTTTCATGTTCTCAAACAAACTTAAAAATGGCTGCCAGACAGCGTTTCCAATTCATCCTGTAATGGAATCATAAATCTTTTCTAATTAAATAAGTACACTGGTGGCAGCGGCTCCTTGCACTTAAAACAGAACAGAACTATCATATTGGCCTGAGACCCACACATGTGAACACCCTTCGTGGCAACAGTGCAGTGAACGCTGATCATTCTGATCCTTTTTGTATGTTTTAAGAAAATGTTGATGGATGGAGATAGATTTCCAAAAGTTGTGTAGCTGGTTCCCTTTTGCATCGGTCAGTGTAAGTGTGCTCTAATCTCACACAGTCTTGATGAGACTGTAATTTTAACCACTGCATGGTTAATATAAATTGAGGATGAATAGATTTCAGGCCTAAACTCACATGAGATTTGTTCATTTACATCTTCTTCACATTTATTTTTAAGTCATGCGTTAAGTGTTAATGTACAACCAGTTTGATTTGCGTACCATTTGAATTCCACGTCGAATCTGAATTTACAACAAAATGCAAATTGTCATATATTCACATTCACATTCAGTTTTTGCTTGGCTTGCAATAAAAAAAACCAAGAGGGATAAAAAAAGTGTTTTTACAAAAGGGCCCTGTGGTGTATTATCGCAGACATGTGGCTCTAGATTCCTTTGAAAGAGTTTGAGGATAAGAAAGCCTTACACAAATCCTTGAACCAGTAAAGGCTTACAAAAGATCATATTTAACAATGATGGCTATATATTTTCCTTTTTGCAATTAAAGAGTCCCTCTGTGTAATTTAATGCTTCTTTTCAAGTGTCGGGTCCCCTGAGACTTGGCCTGTAGCTATGCCATCGCTCTTGGTGATTATCATTAATGAATGTCGGCGAGGACCATCCCTCAATGTGACTAGGGAGGAAACACAGGCCCTAATTAAAGGTTCCTATTCATAAATATATGCCTCAAACTGCACGGATCGACATGCGCTGTGCACACAAGTCTTTTTAATGTCAGAAAAGCACCTTTTTTAAGAGCGTTTTCTCCCTTAATGTACAGCACACCAGCAGCAATGACAGATTTCCGCAGCCAAAGCCCGCAGCAAGGGATCTATGTAATTTCAGATCCGCAGATTAAAATTTCGGGAATAAAGCTGAAGATTAGGATGCACTAATTTGACATGATAACTGAATAGCTCGACTTCTAACTGTAGCCTCACTGTATAACTGAACATTATGAGATGGTTTTTGTGTGTAATCCCTAAGAGATCGCTGTGTGTTTTATCACAAAAGGTTATAAGGAAGCTCCCTGTGTTGAGAAGTCACACTGGGCATGGAAATGTATTCCTCATCTAATAAATGGAAATATTTACAAAATGAAAATGTTTAACTGATTACAGGATGTCACTAAGGAAGAAAATAATTCTTATTGCCTGTGTTCTCTCATAAAAAGTAATTTTAATCATTTTAATTGCTCCAAATGCAGACTGACAACGGCTCTCATAAACGCTAGCGGTTGCATTGTCACATCAGTTTCCCAGACAAAGCTACTGGTAATTGTTATGTGAAGAAGATCATGTTAACATTGAGGATAATATTGAGTCTGTCTGAATGTTTTGGTTTTTTTTTTCCACAGGGGCTCAAAGAGTCTTGTCGGAAATAGGAGCTTGGTGAGACAAACATTTGGCTGCTTCTCTCTCCTCCTTAATGGCTGAAAAATGCTAATTGGAGTGCACGTGTCAAAGAAAACAAAAGGCAAGGGAGGAGGAGAGGGAAGGAGTGTGCATGTCAGAAAGGCTGGTATTTTGAAAACGTAAAATGTGTCACTTTCTTTTGCCGAGTTGGTGAGGAATTTTAGCAAGGTTGTTCCAGAAAGCAGGAAATCTCAGATAGTTTTGCCTGTGGTGGTAATGTAACGAAGCTCGTGTTTAAAAGAGAAAAAAAAAGCGAAGGAAATGCTTTCTGATGCTCTGTATATATTCTGCTGAACAATTACTTCATAGTTCATGTAAACAAGCTGAAGTTGCTTCCTCTCCTCTTGCTATAAAATAACACCTTGAATGCCTGTGAGACTCCAGTCCTTTAATAAACCCGCATCTGTCACCGCCGCACAGTATTTCATCACAGTCTTCGTCCAAACTGACAAAATCAAAAAAGGTCAGATGGGGATTACAAACCTTTAATTGCATTGTCAAAACTACAGCAACATATCGTTTTTTTAAGTCTACACATTAAACAAGTCGTGGAAAAGTAAATCTCTATAAAATATCAAAATCCTCTCTCTCCATACTCAAACTTGGCATTTTAATTATGCAGTCTTATCTGATAGATGTGGAGATATGGCTCATGTCAAAGTTAGAGCCTCTTCTTTATTAATTTTTTATTATATATTCTTATATTCGGGCTGTCAATGAGTGTCTGGAATCTGATAGGACCTATCATTGATTGAAGATTACTCAAGATTATGAAGAGAGGCTTTATCATAAGCTGTAAGCCTTCATCATTCCAAACGTTAACTTATTTGAATGACACTAAGGGAAAAGATGACGCTTTATTTCAGTCCACCAAGGATAAGTGTAAAAGTCCGGTGCCGTGGCAGCTCTCTACACAACTAACATTAAAATATAAAAAGGTAGCATATCACAGAGACGTTAAACACCTCAGACCCTTGACAGCAAATTTGTGGTGCACTACTCGTACTTGCTTGCCAGAGGAGCCCGTACCTTTTGACATCGGAGGTTTATGGCAGCAAAATAGCTTGTGTGGTTAGCCACAGGCCAAACTCTGCAATACAAGATTAATTATTTATGAATATTAAGAGGTGGGCATTAAAGTCTTGGTTTATCTCATCATGAGTTTTGTCGATATACTTTGCCATAAGAATGATAATACAAAACACATCCTCTGTTTTACCAAATAAAATATGTCTGGCAGCAAGGGCAGCAATTTGAAGGATCATATGTATGCAGTAATCTTTATACTTTGTCACTACAGAAACTTATCTTCATTGCACAGCAAACAGTTCCATTAAATCAGGTTTTCAGCTTGTTTATCGGTGTCAAACATTGAAGGTAAATGAATTAAATTATGCCTCAGTGTGTGGCTCCGACACACATTTTATATACTGTAATTTTGGTGTGGAATCGGTTCTTTTTCAAAAAGTAAGAGGATCATGTGATGCCCTCTGTGGTAGTGATGATGAGGAGAAGGATAGAAAAGACAAAGGGGAAGAAACAGGAAAAGAAGACTATTGTAATAATTATTGTGGTAGTGGTTCCTGATATTTTTTAAAGCTGCATTTTTTGTGTAGCATGTGTGACCAGGACTTGTGTAATGATTTCAACAAAATCGGAACACACAAACCTCAAGGCATGAGTTTGGTTTTATTTATTTATTTAAAATATAAATATATAAATGTAGCTCAGTGGTAATTGTAATTCTGGGAAATGTGTTACAGTTGATAAACATACATGCTATCATGAACATTTCTATTGTACATAGTATTAATGATATTTTTCACTCACTATGAAACTTTATTTATATGCTATGAGTACATGTACATTGATGGCATATCATTCCCAGTATTATTGTTTTATTCCTATATGGGAACCACACAGTTATTCAATATGACAATATTTACATGGAAAGAAAAAGTGTTTTTTGGTCTGATTTGGTCCTATCAGTTTGAGAGTATCGTCTTTTTCAAACAGGGTCCCTCACCTGATTTGACAACCTGCAGTACGATCCAGTAGATCTTTTAAACAGCTCCTGTTTAGATGGTAATGTAAGACCTAGCGAGAAAAAAAGAGACAAAGAAAAGAATAATGTATGTAAATATACATGACGACTACATGGATGTTCTCACCCGTTCTGAGGGAAGGAAACAGGACGACATGTCATCATGCTGTCACTGTGCCACAGTATGTGGAAGAGAGGCTTCATGTATACAAGTTGGGGGTGGTGGGAAACAACTGTTTGTGTGTTCAGCTTTTGTCATACATGCACATGGACACGGGTGGCTGAATCACACGTAGTGTAACTACTGTAGCAAGCAATTTGGATCATAATGTCCTGATCACATGTGGCTGGCTGTTTGAAAAAAATGTGTGAACATATCTGTAGTCCATGAAGAAGGAACACATTGTAAATATACAGCAGCACAGTACAAATTGGATATTTCTTATTTCAGCTGTAAAGTTTAAATAAAATCTGTTACTTTTAGGAAGGAGCAATACCATTTGATGGAAATCCTTTTAAAATAAAAGCCCAACTGTTGGCTGTGTGTGCGTATGTGTGTGTGTGAATACTATACAATCCAACTCTCAAATACACATCAAATAACACTGAAAGACAGCGAGTGTACTTTCACAGTAGTAGTTTATATGCCATAGTAAAGATATGAGGGACAAAGGCGAAAAGAGAGAGAAATAAACTGAATGAACACAAGCAAAATACCGTAGAATAAAGAGAAAAGACTGTGAAAGAAATGTACCAAAAGAGGACATTTTTGAGCGTGCTCTTTCTGAATAAGTCCTGCTCATGTACAGATATTCCATTGCAGTGTTACTACCCCTGCCTCTTGAACCACATGTCCCCCCCTGCTGGCCCAGGATCAGATCTTGCACAAGTTCCTCTGCTGTATCTCTGCCCCCCTAAAAACCTTTAGAAGAAAGGATGCCTTACTCACTAAACTAACACCAAAAAATCTGATAAATACATCGGTATAGTCTTGTTTATATTGCATATTTGTGACGGAAGATCACATTATATTATTAATTTTTCGTCACTGACCTCTGCGTTTTCCTGAATAAATTGTTATGAGCACTGAAGTGTGAACATATAGCCAACATGTCTGATTGTACCTGAACATCTTTCTTTTTCTACTTTATACGGTTAATATTGTTCCGTATCACTGAAACTGGTCAAATAAATTGTGTAATAAAAAAACTTAAGCTCTGAAGCTGTGAAGCAGTTTACATCTGCACCCATGGCACAATTACAGCCAACCTTAATGTTTTTGTTTTGTGGATGAAGCACTGCAGTAATAACTACCTTTCTAAACACAGCTGTATCTACAGTAGTTCTACATTTACCTCACAGAAAAACAAATTCTAGCATTTCACATTCACCAAAAGTATTCACTCTTATTTTAAGTTAGCTGGCATAGACTGCAACATAAGGCATTAAAGTTACAGCTAAACCTTGGCTTTCATTAATACTGTTTACTAATACTGTCTACTAAAAATTGTAATAAATGAAGCCTGAATATGATCAGCCTGAATGAGTAGACATAGATTATGAATCTGAATAAAACATCTCAAAGACAAGGAGCAATAATTTGTAAGCTGCAGCTCTCCTGTCTGTCTGTCTGTCTGTCTGTCTGTCTGCAGACTTTGGGATGGAAATATTAGTGACGTAAGTCGGCTCCATCAATCAGCGGGCAGGCCGCTTTGACAGACAGGGACAGACAGATGTTGGGGCGGTACTTGGTATTTCTTTTACCACATAATAGACGACCTCAGACACGTTCTCTGCGCACATTATCAGTTCTTTGCGAACAGGCAGTGGCTCCAAAATACCGCGCGTAAAGACGCAGAAATCTTCTGAGGAGCATCGCTGCTGTGCGCATTGAGGAGGAGACGCTTTCCCCCCCTTTGTTACCTGTCCACTGTGGAAACGTGAGGCTGGAGGGCTAAATTCAGAAACTCACCAGAATCAGTTAAACCAGGAACTGGCTGGGCGGTTTGCAGAAAGTTTGTAATCCAGTTTCTTGTAAATGATCCGGTCCGTTAAAGCCCGAGCTGGAGCCGGTGAGGCTGGGTGAATAGTGTCCTAAAGTCCTATGGCTGGAAGAAGATCCAGTCTGAACTGAGCCAGTTCTCATGCCATCCAAGTTATGTTGTGATTATCACCGCACCCTCTTTCACTCAGTAATAAAAAACAAACTTTTTTTCCCTCTCCTCTTCCTTCACTATCCTCTGTAGCAGTGTGCAGTAAACGGATATATCATGCTGTCTCATTTGAGATAACATTAGCCTAGTTGTGTGCCCTTTATAAACACTTTATGGTGGATAATACTTAGGATGGAGTGTAGGCTATTAATGGAGCCTCTTGTGGATCCAGAGCCCCTCCCCTTCACCAGAAGCCTCACTAAAAAGGTGTAACGAATCGATCCGCAGCCTCCTTTGTCCCACTAAAGAGGTCACCGAAAATAACCACATTTGGGCAAACTTTAAACAGAGCAAAGAGCTGATCTGCACTGCATACTTAAGACTATCCGAACAAGTGAAGCCCCCCTTGTTTTTCTTACATTTTGTGCTGGAGTGAGAATAAAAAGTGAGTAAGGAGTGTTATAAAATGTATTATTCAAGAAAGAAAAAAAAACTTGCTATAATGTCATTTACCATCAAGATTTTAAGCCCCGCTGTTTACTATTAGTGATTGATGTTTCAGGATATAATCCCAATAATCAGTCAGGCTTTATTTCTCTGTGCAGCAAAGATTATCCTCCATGTGCGGGATCAACAAAGTCTAATAGGTTTATTTTGTTGATTTTAGCGAGTGTATATGCAGATCTCTCTCTTTTTTAATGTATTTATTTGTATGTATTTTGCAAATTAAAAAGCAGGATTGGAGGGTCGCATTGTCGACTATACCCTCACTGACTTAATGTGACTGGGAAAACGCTGTAGCAGCAACTATTCAAACCAAATCTCATTTAGATTTTCAGAAATCTATCTCTCACACGCGTGGGCTGCACGTCAACTTTCCGAGGCAGCTCTCATTCTGTTGTTTAAGTGCGAGTTTACAAATCGGCCACTCGCGTATACGCGCCTCTCCCGCGTTTACGTGCGGGGACAGGACGGCGTAGAAATGAAAGCCATCCCAGTGAACAATTAAAGCAGCAGATTGACAGGTGGGCTTTGACTGTCAGGGTGACGCTTGTTGGAGGGGTGGAGTAAAGGAGAGGCCGGAAAGGCAGCTGGATGTGTCTGTCTATCAGTGGGAGCTGTCTGAACGCACCGCGCATCACCAATGTGCGCACATTTCACTGCGGAGAATATCCAGGGACGCTCGCAGCGCTCTTTAGAATAAATAATAATAAAAAACAACAAAAAAGAAGAAGGGGGGAAAAAAGCAGGAGAAACAGTAAGCCACAGTCTGCGGCTCAGAGGGCGGGCCCCGCTCCGTTTGGGGTTTTTTGTGATGAGTTTCTGAGAAATTCGTCAAGTGTCCATGCTGACAATCGGACCGACAGACAGCGTATATGTGAGTATTTCATTATCCAGGGGGGTGTTTTTCAGGGAGACGGGGTGTGAGCCGATTGCTGCGGGGGTTTCTCTCCGCGCACACACACTTGACTGATTGACACACACCCAGCCCGGCTAACGTGTCACTCTTTCCTCTTTTTCCTGATTTCCTCCCAAAGACCGTAGCGGAGGTTGGAGACCGGAGCTGGCACCTGGACGGACGGACGGACGGACAGACGGAGAGAGAAACACTACAGCGCAGTTCTTATTATTTTCTGGGACTCGTCTCCAAAAAACGCACGAAGAGGAACTCTCCGTTTTTCTTGACTTTTGCTGCGATCAGAGGTGTGTTATAGTCAAGTGAGCGGTGTGAGCGGATGGGAAACGCGGCGGAGGGGGCAGCTGTACATATCCCCACTCATTCTCTCTTCTCTCTCTCTAATTCTCTCTCTCTTCCGACTGACCTAGAGATCCGCACGGAGCCTGTTTTTTTCCGCCCAAGTTTCTCCCCCGACCCCAGCCTGCGATGCAGTTCTTCTGTGATCGGCAAGAAGATTAACGGACGAGCCCCATTTTGCTCGAAAGTGATCATGATAATCTTCGAGTTTTTTTCTTTTCCACCGGACAAACCAGATCCCTAACAATAGATCCAGTAGAGATTTTAAAAACCACTCTCATCTATCATCCGCTCTTGCATTTTAAAAAAATAAAATAAAACAGACTTCTTCAACTTACCACCTGGAAGGGACGGCTAATACATACTGGAAGGTGTGATAAGAACCCCCCCTCCGCCTTCTCCTGCGAGTGACCCTACACTTTAATTTCCACGCATCCCCCGCGAAGAACCGAGGAATTAGCTGTCTGCTCCAGGCTTTTGCATGTTCCTACTCCGTGTGCATTTGGCTCTCTGGGGGTCTGCCTCTCCAAGAGTCGTAACCGCTTATTTTGATCGTCTGCATTTGAATAGACGTTCAAGGCGTGAATAGATCTTGTAGCAACATGCCGAGGAGAAAGCGAGCAAGCTACCTTGCAGGCGGTTCATTCCATGTGTAATGCTGGTCGCTCTATCAACTAAACACGTTCACAACTCGAAACGACCACACCAACACCACACTATCCACAGCATCACAGTCACGATATCTTAAAAAAGACGTGTCTGGGACGCGCATCATATATCATCAAATATGTAAGTGCCAAGATACCACAGGCTCAGCCTACAGGCGCTGAGTGCCAGGACAGACACCACAACACAGGCTTCCCTCTTGTATAGACAGCCCGTCTTCATGTGCCCATTTAAGTCATGTTCCTATTTGCTTGTACCATGAGTTTTCCGCACAACAATTCCTCTTAACATCCCCAATACATACCAGGGTATAGACTTATTTCCGCTCATCAATGGGCAGTGTTATTTCCGCGAACTGGCACCAAAAGCAATATGTTTCATCCTTACGCATGTCCAACCGCCCTTTCGGTAGGTCTCCGAATTCCTGTGTCTCTGAAGAAATGAAATGCGGTTTAGCTGCACTTCAGCCTGTCAACGCCTTTCTTAAAGCTGATCCTCCACTAGGATTGCCCGAGCATCCAAGTTCTCCAAAACAAAGCTCATCCTTATCTCAATTTTTACACAGCCTAACGTGCTGAATGTGTTGTAGGCAGTTACAAAAGAGAAGAAAGAAAAAAACGAAAGAAAAGAAAGGTTAGAATAGGAAGTGTGTATTTTCAGCCTTGATGTTCCGCCTCTGTTGCCATCCCTTAGATATTGATGCTTGATTGATCGCCCTTA
>NW_023340268.1:10133207-10136494 GCF_004916995.1 Morone saxatilis
TATCCCCCACCCGCCCACCCTCAAGTCATAATTAAGAGACTCCTTTTGCATTGAGGTAGCGATGGCGGCGGTATATCTGTTTAGGGGAGACGAAGGCAGCCGCTTATGTCAGTGGAGAGGCTCACGAGGCGAGGTACTGTCTGTGCATCCTGTTCAGTCAGTGTGTACCTCATTGTGGCTTCAATCTGGACGTGTTGCTGAGTCTCGGTAATTAAACACGTGCTGAGCTAAGCTATACGGACAGATCATTAAAACGTAGCTATGAAGTTCGTTTATTGGAGACACTGAATCATACATATTAAAGAAATTAACAGCATCTCTCACTGCAACCTGAATGCTTGATTTATGTTTAGAGTGCTAAACTTTTTAATTAGTGGCATCAGTATGTGAGTGGCCAGACCCAGCCAGTTGCCTAACATTTCTATCAAGAGAGCAGACAAAAGGCAAACTAATTACCGTCTTCAGTTATGAAGGAACGCATTTCCACACGGTCATGTTATCACAGCTTGTCACTTTCTCTCCCCTTCATGACCTGCGCTAATTCTGTCAGTCCAGAAGCTGCTCTCTCTGCCGTCAGTGGAGATGAGAATCCAGCACAGGATCAAATGTTTCTAAACTTTTAACATCTAAGAGAGAGAGAGGAAGTGGAGTGGGTTTCAGATTCTCTTCTTTAATTCAACCTAAGAGCAGCGGCATGAGTATAAAGATGTTAAACCATCCCACTGTGGATTGGTCGCCCACCCTTTTGCTCCGCCTCTTCCTCTGTCTCAGTCAGTAAAACTAAATGTTTTTTTGTCGAAACGGGTAATAAAAAATTATATATTTTTTTGCAACCAGACCTTTTTAACTTCTGTGGAATAAATTTAACACAGTGTCACACTGTAATCACACTGACATGTTGAATGATTAGTTGACAGATTCATTACTTAGAGTGACAGTGTTTGATTTAAGATATTGCGGCTGGCAAACTAAAAGCAAGAGCAGACGTGCAGCAGTGCCATTAATTTTCCAACAGCGATGAAAACTATGACCTCAGTATCAAGGCAAATACAAAATGATGGCTTCTTTGTATACCTTACATACAATATCTCGCGTATACTAATTAAACCAATTACCGGTTATCTAGCTGTAATGTGTGCAGTATGTTGCTATATTTAAACATGCTACTGGTGCCAACAGTTTCATATCAGGCACAGTTTTATTTAAACGATAAAAATAGCTGCTACTTACAAGTTACTATCAAACTCTTTACAGTATAAAGTTGATTCTGTGCCATTAAACCATGTATGTCAGCATTTCAATTAGGGCTGCAACTAACAATTGTTTTTGATTAAATCATCTGAAAATATTTTAAAATGTGTCCCACACAAAGTTCCCACATCCCCAGGTGACGTCTTCAGAATATAATATCAAATTCACAATGATTTTAAACATTGAAAAACAGCAAATGCTCACATTGTTTTTGTCTCAACCTATAATGGTCAACATGAGTAAAACATACATTTCAACAGAGAAGGAGAAACAAAACTCACTCAGAGTCGCTGTCCCAATACAGTTTGTATTTTTTGTATTCCATCGCAGAATCGCAATTTTCTGATATTACTGCATTGTTTACTTTTCATTTATTACTCAAGAGAAATACCTTAACACAACGGCACTTCAGTGAGAGGAGACAAAAAAACAACAACCTGAAAATGACGACAAATGACTGCAGCAAAACTCTATGCTGCTCAAATTGCACTGCACTGAACTCAACTGCCAAAACTAACAGATGCAGTAATGTGGTTCCAAATGAAAGAACACTGATGTATTGTCACTGGTCATAAACTAGATAGGGTACAGCGCCATTACAGGGTCTAAAATCATCACTGTGACTGATGAAACAGAGCCCATTTGAAATGGCATACAAAGAGCCATTGAAGTATCTCTCTCTCTCTCTCTCTCTGAGGAGCAACATTTTGTTTTAGTGCAACTCCAAAGTGACAAATCGAGGTTGTGGAAATATCTGGTAATGCATTGTAAAAATAGCCCTGCGTTTATAGGTGTGTACACCATTTTACAGAGGAAGCAGTCTCTCTCACGCACACACACACACACACACACATCAGTAGAGGTGTTAAAGTTTGTGGATTGACCATATGTCATCCACTGGAAATAATGCAGAGACAAAGCCTGCCAAGCTGGGATTGACCATTACTGCCTGTGATGTATGTGTCTGTCACAAAAACAGACAATGAAATCAATATTCAAAAGCTGAGCCGGAATGGGGCCACTTCAGAGCTCGGCTCAATGACCACAACAGGCAGGAAAAACAGGAAAACCGACACTTTTCTTTAACACTCTCTTTTTTGGGGACTTCACCACTGTTTGTGGCGGAGGTATAAACTGGCACTGTTCATTTCCAGCGTGCAGGCTTGCTCTTCAAACACATTTCTCTCTATCCATCACTAAAGCCTCGCGTCAATTAGAAATTACAGCCCCACCGAGTTCAAAGTCTTTCTGTCACAACCTTGATTAAGTCTGCTTAACCTCACATTTCCACCGCCTGCTTAACATTCTACAGCTGTTTTATTCGGCTTTGGTCATTACTGCACCAACTTCAAAGGCTGCTCTTTTCCCCCGTCATTTGAAAATGCATGTCAATCACACACATCGCCCAGGGATGGATGGATTCAAGCAAACATGCGATTCCCCCCACTCACAACAGTTCATATCTGGTCAACTTAACGACAACGTGTAGGCACGACTGTAAAAGAAAAGGCAATATGTGGGGACTGAATCTGAAATTGTGGCAGACAATTTCTCTGAAAATATGTAATTAGTTAATTTCGCTCAGGTCCTGCCTCTAGAAATAACAGAAAAGCTTGTTAAAAAGGTATTAACACAGACTTTGACCTGAAATAAATGTATATTAAATAATAATAGGTTATTTATCAATAGATTTGTGATAAAAGAAAGTTATCTATTAGCAAGTCCATTCAAATAAACTGGGTTTTTATATCAAGTAATATCAATAATACTCCTGTGGTGATTTACAGAGCAAGTTTGTGGTGCCAAATCCTGATTTTACATACTTGTATCTCCTTATGCATCGTGTAGAAGTGTGTAGAACTTTGGCAAATATTTATTATTTACTCCCTTTTCCTAAGAGATGAACACAGACGTCAGGTCAAGAGCTTGGAGTGACCATTAGAGGTAACCTCCCCACTTTGAACTGCAGTGTTTTAGGACTATTTCTGTATGAGATGTTTTCCTGTGATCTCGCTACGCCCCAGCACCCCTCCCCC
>NW_023340268.1:10136594-10137093 GCF_004916995.1 Morone saxatilis
TGTATTTATTAATTAATATGTATTCAGCATCTGGCAAAGCAGCAAAGAATTGTGGGCAATCAGACATCCAAAGTGGGGCAGCTGCATTTGCTTCCTTACACAAACGCTGGACTGACAGTTTCTCTAATAATTCAAGCAGTTTAAGAATCCAACAAAGAAAGACAAAGGGAATTAGGTTAAGTGTGGAGAAAGGAAAGCAAGACGCAGTAAAGAAAGAGAAAAATGGCAAGTCATGATTTAAGGCAAGAAGACGGGAGGTCCAGAGTACACTCAGAGGTCAGTGTGTACTCAGAGGAGTCCCTTGTCTCGACCGCCTCCAGTCTAGAGTGTGTTTTTTTTGTTTTTTTGGTGTGTTTTGTTGCTTTCTCGTATGTTTTTTTTCCTTTGGCATTGAGCAGTCTTGTATGTCTGTGTCATCTAAGTATGTTAGCATAAATGCACTTTATGTTTTTAGTTACCAATTCCAGTGTATCTCTTGGTACTGTGTGTGTGTGTGTGT
>NW_023340268.1:10137155-10165614 GCF_004916995.1 Morone saxatilis
GTGTGTGTGTCCGTGTGTGTGTCCTTGTGTGATTGATGCACCGTACGCCAGACAGACGCCAGACTTAGTCAGTGTTGGCTGTTTTGATCAAATTTGTCCAAAGCCAGAAAGATTCAGATATTTTGTTTCTGCATTTTTGCTCCAATGATCTCAGAAATTACTCTGCATCCTTTTATTTCTTTTTTTTTTAGTGCTCCACTTGATGTATTAGAAATTACCAGTGAGGCGGCGCTTGTTGCAGTAATCATGGTGATCATGCTAGAGATAAGGCTTTGGAGATACATGGCCACCATAGCAGGCAGAGTGAAGTTTAAATCACTCCCAGTTCCCCCTTTTTATTGAATCTCTGACTCTGTCATATCACTGATACTTGAGTCAAGAGCTCAGTCAGTTAAGGTGAAGCTGAAAAACGCCTTTGATCCACAAAGCAAACACTAAAAAAAAAACAGTATTGAGGTGAGTGAGTTGCCAGTGGAGGTCCTGTACGACCCAAGCCCTGAAGTTGTGTTGCTTCTGTTAACCGGCCTTGAACATCTGGGTTGAAGCATGGTGGGTAAAGAAAAGGTGTGGGTGAGGGGAAGAAGATAACAGAGGGAGAGAAAGAGAGGCTGTGAAGAAAAGGTATTAAAAGTGACAGATGAACAGGACTTGGGTAGACGTTCTCCTGCAGCAGCTGTGACTGCTGCCATTGCCCTGACAGGTGTCAATTAAGAATTACTGCCGAGGCCCTGTAGTCATTTTTTCCTGCCCAGCTGTCTGTCTGTGTGCCTTTTTGAGAAATAACACTTTACCCTTGTCACTGCTTTAGCGCTTAGCTGCGGTCGCCCCAGAAAATGAGTGCATGGCGGGCACGCTAATCGATAGCCAGTGTATTAGCAATTATTTTGCCCATTGATTTACGGTGGGGCAGCGACTCCCACTGTGTTGTTATTAACCGCTGATTATATGTGCCTCTTGTACTGCAGACATGAACACCAACGCATACACTTGCTTTGCTGTTGCCAGGTAGATATATTTTATCCATAGAGCTGCTGTATACGTGTAGGTCCACAGAGAAGGACATATTAACTTATTGAGTGTCAAAGTTTGGCCCTTAAACTTGTCACAGGGGTTCACCAGATAATGGTAGAGCAGTTTAATATAAGCATAATTTATCTTTTTAGGACAATTAACAATTAACAATTGTTTTAGGACAATTAACTTAAATTATATATTATAAGTCAGGTTACAGAAACCACTTTCACCAATAAATTGTCATGTTACCGGTAGAGTAATTTTGTTCTCAGTCGTTTCTTAAAATTAAATTAAACACAGAGTTTGGGTGAGTATGAGGAGAGAAAAAAGTTTGGTGCATCCCTTGTTTTTATCAACGTCAACCTTCAATTATTTAACTTAAACTGAACAAACTGAAAAGTTCGTATTGATTTCAAAAAGGGAACGCTGACATGCTAACAATATCTACGATTTGCAGGAAGGCTTCAAACAATTGTAGAAAATGTCTAGTGAAGAGAAATAAGAGTCACTTCGAGGCACAAACTACTGCAGTACTTTTTGGCTGAATATTGTGTCTCAGCAGAAATTCCATTAAAGTTGAGAACAGGAAAATTAAAACTTTGTAATGGAGAGTTACATCAATTCTTCACGCCAAACTATAAAGGAACCCTGGAAATGCTGGAGGCTTACAAATAGAATAAGTCTATTTTGTTTATGTTGTTTTGTGGTTGCCAAGGTCAAGGCTGGATATGGGCTCAAATATGAATACACATGATAACTGCACACTGTTGGTGTTTTGAATATAATCCCCCTGTAAACATTAATTAAACATGTGCAAACTAAGCGGCAGTTTTGGTAAAATTTCTTTTTTTTTTTTTTTCCTTAACAGCTCTAAAGAGAGCCTCGGTTGTATTATATGTAGAGCAAGAACCAGCACTGTATATCACGAGAAGAAAGACACTTGTTTTTATTACATGGAGACTGATAAAAGCTGGCCTCAGCATATACAAACAGCAGTTGGTGCAAGTGGACAAAAGTCAGGGGGCGGAAATTTCTATCCCCAAAGGAGTGTTTATTTAACTGATAAGGTGGGTTGAGAAGCAATGAATATCATTTTTTTGGACACTAGTTTACTGCAGATAAGCCATCTGGGAACGGATACAGTTAACAGATGACACTTTGTCCTTGAGAGCGGACGCTGGGGAAGGTCATGCTGCAGCCTGGTGTAGTGCCACTGCCATCGCTCTTTCCTCCCCTCACCTCTTCATCTTTATCTCAGTCTTCTCTCTCTCTCTCTCTCTCTTCTCTCTCTCTCTCTCTCTCTCTTCTCCTCCCTCCCTTCCCTCCTTCCTGGTTTTTTGGGATTACCCCCCTCTCTCTCTCTCCCTCTCCCTCTCCCTCCCTATAAACCTTTTCTCATCTTCCTATCTGTCATCAATCTCTATCTTACTGACTCAATTCTCCTCTACCCTGCTCATATTTTCTTTCATCTTCCCCCCTGTCTCTCGCCCTCATCTATCGCTCTCTCACCGGATGCTCAAGAGTCAGTGAACTGGTTACAAGAACATGAACTCGATGTCTGAAAAGGAGAGCGTAATACCCTTTCAGGCCCACTGGCCTTGTTCTCATATTTCAAGAACCCTCTTTTTTTTTTTTTTTTCTTCCCAATAAGTCTGATTGCAGCGACATCCTGCAGTCACACTTCTGAGTTGTTAAAATGTAAAAGGTCACACACACAGTCTTGTATCATCGTCTTTGAAGTCTGAACACATGACTGTCACATATTCTCCAAGAGCCATTTCCATTCCCATTAAGCACACAGTTATCCATAAAGCATGTTACTCAGGAAAAGAATCAAAGCCTATTTTGTTGTTCAGTTTTGTTCATTCAAAAGCAACCCATTGACCACAATTTGCTCGAGGTTACCCCAAAGTACTCGCTTAACAGTCGTCGGCTTGATGGGCAGTTGAAAGGGGATATAATGTCTCGGGATCCCAGTCAGTTCAACAACACCACATGCTTCCCCCCCCCCCCCCCCTNNAAAAAAAAAAAAAGATTCCTCCCAAATCTTTCCTGAGCCGCCGTGTTGTCTCAGACAGTGACAATCACAGGGGGTATAAGCTCAACTATGTCCCTCTAAGTCGTCTGTCTCCAGGAGAGCAGCAGGAGGCCTCTTGTAGACCCAAATGTTTCTTGTGTCTCTCTCGTCACTCAGTCCCTCACACAGCAGACCAGCTCTCTGTCCGTCTGTCTGACATGCTGTCCACCTGAGCATCTGTTTCTGATCACCTGTCTCTGTTTGTGTCCAAGTCTGTCTGTTAACCCAACTGTCAGCCTGTTTACTTTTGCGTCTCTGGTCCATCTGCTCTGCAGTGGCACACAATGACAAGGACTGCCACTACATCAGACTAACTACCCTGAAAACATTTTGACATTGAATAATGTTTGTATAATAGTCTGTGTCAACATTGAACTTAATACAATAATCAATGACTGATCCGTCTGGTGTAAACACTTGTATAATGTATGTAAGTACATTTGCTTTAGTACTGTAATTAAGTATAATTTTTAGGTACTTCCCTTTAATATTTTCACTTTACTTCACTGTAGGTTAGAAAAAGGTAATGTATTTTTCATTCCACTATATTTATCTGAAAGCTGGAGTTACAAGTTACTTCAGCCAGGCTCAGACTACAGGAGGTTGAAACTCCTAACCGGTTTTTAAATCGAGTTGCATCACACACATAAGGAGGAACTTCACAGATGTTAAAATAAGGGTGCGTTACACACAACAGCATGCCAGAGAGAGCAATGCACCACCATGTGATCACAATGGGAAGTGGATGTACACAAAGTGGAGCAACTTGCTGCAGTAATGTAACGTAGTAAAGTAAGTAAAACAAAACCAGCTGCCTAAACAAGTCTGGATGAGACACAATGTCCACATACGCTGTCTATTCTTCAGTCAGTTATCTCTCAACAGTAGTAAAGCTAACATTAGTTTAAGTTTAAATTTGTATTGCTGCTTGGCAGTAACTCTTATTCACTTCCGTATCGATATAATCATCCAGACTTTAACTCCTAAATATCTAAAATGTTTGAAAATGATGGCCCCAGTAAGTCTGGAAGCAGGTCAGGAGTTTTAATAGAGGATTTCAGGTAAACCCCAGATAATCAGGGCCAAACATCGGTACTGACCAAGGTCCCGGACCAGATTTGCCCTCCGATTGTCAGGAGGTGTGAATCAAAACTCCTGTAGTCTGACTCCGGCTTTAACTGAAGTCTTCGCTGTGAGGCTGGCAGGCAGCCGAGTCCAGGAAGTATTCATAACACAACCCCTTATAACTGCAGAATTGTTGTTTTTACACTTAAGTTTTTGTACAGATTAAACAAACGAGATATAACGTGTTAATATTGAGCTTTAGAGGTGAGGGTGGGTGGATTTTAGCTCTTTCCAGTCTTTATGCTGTGCTAAGCTAACCAGCTGCTGGCTGTATTTACCGTACAGGCATGAGAGCAGCACTCTATCCATTCACAACAGTAAACATTTTGAGCTTGTTTGTGTTGTTGATCATTGTGGCTTCCTCCTGCCAAAATAACGTCCATAAAAGGCTTCTGAACCATATGTGACTGGTTCATTTATGTCCATTTAGTAGTATTTGCTTCTAACCCCTACCTTACCTTATAATTTGCTGTTTGCGACCTTTGTGAAGGTCTGTGTAATATAGCTGTCATCTTGCTGAATACTTACAGTATATTTGGAATCTGTCTGGCCTTACATTTAAAGTCCAAGAGTGGCCACATTCCCAGTGTGTGTGAGTCATTTCTAGGTGAGTGTGACATACTTTTTCTTACTTAACTAATCGGTTTTTCCTCTCCATCTTCTCTCTGTGTCACTTTTCCTTTTCCTGCCTTGCCTCATAGTTGGAGCCTCATTCTGAAACTTCACTGGTTTAACAATAACTGACGCCAGACCTAGCTGCTATACAAATTAAACTGGAAATCCGAAGTCATGACTCAATATTTACATCTAACTGGACAGAAACCATCAGTTAAAAATATACTATATAATGCAGTAGGGTTGCAGATTTCATTGAACATCACAATTTAATTTAGTTTTGATTCAGGGTGCTACAGTTAAATTTAAGGGCTATCAATTAATGTTCCAAATAATCAATACATGTACTGAATTAATCGTTGGTCTTTAAAATGTTGGAAAATAGCGAAAAATGACTGTCAAAGCTTACTAAATCCCAATTGGATGTCATCATATATTCAGTTTTCTCTGACAAAATAATCAGTAAAGCAGCAAATCCTCACAACTGAGAAGCAGTTTCTTGAAAAAAAGAACTTTTACATTGAGAAGCTTGATACATCATATTGTATTTTTGATGACGATTATAACATTGAAACAACTTCAGATCTCTGAGTGAATCCATACAACCTCCTCTCCAACATGGAGATCTGGAAGAGGACAGGCCACAGAAATAAATCAGCAAAAAAAACACAATATATAGAGATTTGAGGACAAAAATACTGACATATGAAGCTTTTGTTAGTAAGAAGAATGCAAATGTCAAGATTGGTTGATTAAACTTGGTCCAACAAAATCAAGGAGCAGAATAGTTTGCACTAATTAACAAGTTTTTTAAGTTCAGTCAATTACCTGGTTACGCACTCTCCTCCTATGACTTCATCTTTAGCCGACGACAGAGAGGCGAAAATACTCCGACCGTTGCGCATCGATGCTAAATTGTATTGAAGAACCGCTATTTTTTCCCATCCCTGTTTTATAGCAATCTGCATTAAATAGAAAAAGAAACGTGTTGGTGCAATTTGTTTTCCCCAAGTGACAAAGAGAATTACAAGTTATTACAAGATACAACATTATTGCAGACATTTAAATCCTTAAACTGGAAGCAACAAAAATGGCTATCTATCACTCTATTTCCAATAAAGACAAGATATGACGTTGGGCCATGTGGTTTAATTAAAAGTTTAGAACATCCAAGAGCTGGAAAACTTGTGCTAAGCTGCTGTAAGTGCTCTCCTTGGGACAGAAAATGAACCACATGACTGGACAGGCCTGTCTGAATCGAAGTTATTCCCATATTCATAGGAAGCCTTAAAACTATTTTAAAACTGCAGTTGGACATTTTTAGCCCGCAGTGCCAGACAGTGGAGCTACTGTGGAAGCAGTGCTGATGGCACAATCCTGAGTGGGTGAAAATGTTGCACCCCCTCCTCTCGATATTTGGGATCTATTATGTATGGAGGAGCTGAGTGTCTACATGACCAGGGCCAGAGAGCTAGACAGGACTGAGTGAGGCACTATTGTGTGTATGTGTGTGAGGAGGGGCATAAAGGGGTGAAAAAAAAAGAGGAGAAAAAGAGAGTGACAGCAGACAAAAAAGAACCGTGGAGGAAAGAGGAGGAGGAGGAGGAGGGTGGGGAGAGGGTTGGGGGAGTGGAAAAAGAGGAGGCAAAGCAACAGAGGAGTGAAAGAGAAATGACTTGAGGGGTTGAGGGATGGAGAGAGAGAGAGAGGTGAATAAAGCGAGAGAGAGAGAGAGAGAAAAGTATCAAGGCAGTGGAGAAGGGGAAAAAAAGAGAGAGAGGGAGAGTGAAAGCAGTTGGATAGTGGAGGAGAGAGAGGGGAGGATGTCACCCATGGCTGCCACTCATCACTCACAGCTTAATGACGCTGTTTTTTTCCCTTCTCCCGCTTCTTTTCCATGGGAGAGGAGGGGGGAGGGAGTTCGGCCGGCGCCCAATCAAACGGGGTCATAGAGAGTTCACAACGTCCAGGTGGGACTGTCCTCCACCAGGGAAAGTGTGTGTGTGTGTGTGTGTGTGTCTGTAAGGATCGTCTGCACCAGGAGATAGTTTGGTGAGGACATTTTGAGACATTTTTTTACGACCAAGTCTTGCGAGGAATGGGATGAAAGTTAGTGTTGGGATTAAAGTCAATCAAATTGTGGTAAAGGTTAAACTCACATGCGAAAAAACAAAGCAGACGGGAGGAGTAAGAATTCTTTCTGATTAGATTTTGGATGTCTGACAATTCAGTAAACATGGTTAAGGTTTTGTTTTGCCTTCCTGTCGGCCCTTTTTTTTTATTTTGGTCAAGGTGCAAATGCCTTGACCAAAGTTTGTGTTCATGTGTTTATATATGTGTATGTTTCAAGCATGTGTGTTTATGTGTGTGCGCGCACAATGTTTGTTTTCAAGAAAACCACTCCGGCTGTCTGTTGCTTCCTTCTGGGATTGGCCTGATTCCTATTCCAGCATTGGAGTTTTGATTCAGTTTGTGATTTTGTGTGTGTGTGTGTGTGTGTGTGTGTGTGTGTGCACTCAGCTCCACTTGTCCTCTCACTCATTCCCGTTTCTGGGAAGCATCAGCCGTTTAAAACTCAAACGGCAGGATTTTTTTCCCTTCGCTCTCCTCCTCGCACCAAATTTGGGGAACAGCTGGGGCGGCCATGACGATGATTTGTCTCCCTCTGCCCGTCCGCCTGACAGGTTGAGAACATGCACACACACACGTACACACACTCGCTCACAGAGACGTAGACACTCACTAAAAGGCACGTACACACACAATTAAACATGCACTCAGTATCACAGACAGACAGGCACAAACACACATACACACACCGCTTATAAGAGGCCATGTTCTCAGGGCGCTGCCAAAACACTCTGATTTCCTTTAGCCTGGGCGGCCATACATCAGCTCGGGGCCTCCCAGCCCGGATGGCAGGGGCTGACAGAATGACATGTGTCATTTATCAAACGAGGGGCGCCAGGCCTCAGGAAAAGAACAGACCGCCGCGTGACAAAGCCCCCCGAGAGCTCTCCTCCACTCTCAACGAGGGGAGTGTGTCATGAGATAGACACTGACAAATCTGCGGAGATAGAGCACACATGGATACACGCTGACACCAACACACAAGCAGAGGAAACACACACTGAGAGACATTTCCAGCACAGATACAAACCCAGTGATCACACATTGTATCCAAGCCACACTGTGGCTGTAAAAGCCTTGTGTTTAAAGAAAGAATAGTCTTTATAAAGTGTTCAGCTAAAGCAAAAAGATATATTTTCAGGATTTTTAACATACTGGCACTGGACCTACAAACACACATACCCACACATACACCCACATATATGTTTCCCTTGCAGGCAGAGAAGCCACAGCCAAAGCTTCTCTTGTTGCCAGCAGCAGGCCTGTCTGTGTGCCCGTCCTTCTTAATGAACGGTCACTGGCTGCCGAAAGGAACTCTCTTACTTGGCAACGCCGCTCCATCTCCTTCCTTTCATATCCATGCCACTGCATACTCTCAATATCCCTCTTTTCTCCTTCATTATGTCGCCCTCCTCTTCATTCCTTCCCTCTTCCCTCTTCTCTCTCCCTCTCTCTTTCCTCTCTCCGTCGTGATCCCCCTTCCACCCCCGTTTACTCTTTCCATAGCCTGTTAATTTGTCTTCATAAGCCTAATTTATTTTCTCTGCCAGATGCAAGCTGACAGCCATCAGTCTCTCTCCCACACACACTGACGCACACACACCTGACCTCCTGACATGCAGACAAATACACTAACATACACAAATGCACATAGCTCTTGTCTCTCTTTTTATTCATTTTACTGTGTCTTTATTACACACACAGCCTGTATTACCTCACACTGCTCTGAGGTCAGCTCTGCAGTCACATACCCTCTGTTTTACCCCTGTCCTCCACCCCCTCCAACCCCCAAAACCCTCCCATTAACATTACTGAAGATGGATGTGTCTTCATAGCGGAGATTGATTGCGGATATAGAGTTATGGTGCCATTTATGTGTGTGCGTGTGTGTGTGTGTGTGTGTGTGTTACTGTTAGATGGAGGGCACTTTGGGAGGCGTCGTTGGGAGCTGAAATGTGAGGGAGGCAGGCTTTTCTCTCGTTTCTAGAACCTTCCAGCCGTTAGTTGTCTGTCCGCAGTCTGATATTGTGCTCTGTTGAAGGATTGCTTCCTCTCTTCCTGCCTCTCTCTCTGACTGTGAAGCTGTTCATGGCCATTGTACACAACACACACACACACCCACACATACACACAGGCGTGCATAGCCGCACGCAGACGCAATTAGGCCGAGATGGCTACTGATACTAGTCCACTTTGAGAACCCAGTACATAATTTACTGACTTTCTCCAGGGACCCTTTTTCAGCCCCTAATCCCTCCTCCCTCCTATCATTTCTTCTTTTGTCACTTTATTGCCATGGTCATCAGGAAAGGGGAAAAAAAATCTCCACACAAGCGCACACACACACACACACACACACTCCAAACTGCTGTGTGGTTCAAGCTTATGCTTTTGTTATATTTTTTTGTTACGCCCCTCTGCTATTCATCACGCTTTAAATCCTAAACTAGTGTTGAAATGAAACAGCAGAACTTTGTTTAATGGAGCGCCAGACTTCAGCACTAACTCGTCACTTGAGCAGGCAGAATGAAAAAGAAAATGTGGCGATGCATAAAGGATAACCGTTTTGATAGTGCACAATTGCTGGAATTTCCCTGGTGACACATGCAGTTAAAAGCACTAAAATGTTTGGGGACATTTGTTTGCCCTGAGCAGCCTCCTGCCCGGAGGGTTTGAGGTTCTAATTAATTTCCCTGAAGTAACTTTATGGTTTTTAAAGGTCTGATTTCTTTGTCTGTCTTTGTTTATGTTGGGAAAGGGATGTGAGTCAGGTCTCTGAGGTCCTGTTCTCACAAATCCTCTGCATTCTTGTGTTCAGGCTTGTGTTGCATATCTTGTGTTTGGTTTGTTTTTGAATGTCTTGCCGAGAAGTAGATAGGCTGGAGAGGAGCTGATGAAATGTTTTGATCCAGGAAGAAAAAATGACGTATGTGGGTGTGTGTGCCATCCCACTGTCTTAAATCAGACTGCACAATAGTTTTAAGATCACAACAGCTTTTAAAACAGCAAATGAAATCGGTTCATTCCAGTGGCTTTCTGTAGATCAGCTTGCGGGGGCGAAGTGAAGACGCACAATTCTTTTGTGTTCAACTTGGACATGTGAATTTGCACCGTTGACAAATAAGAAGCCGTCTTGACCTCTGAAAGAGTCCAAAATAGAGGACGCTAACGTAGCTTATGAGCTGTGTTGCACTATCCACTTGTCTTTAAACTCCTCTGTCAGAGTAAAAACTACTCTTAGTCTACTAGTTTTTAAGTTAAGTTATGCGACAAGAGTCTATCGTACAAATACGTGTTTTTAATAAGTTGTGTGAACTTATTTTAGGGGCCAAGCAAAGGAACTTGCTGGCTCATAGTTGGTATGATAGCTCAGAGAGCTTTTCCCCCTCTTTAACGAATGTTGTTATATTGAATAAAATTATGTAAAATCCAGAGGGAGTAATTGGCACATAGTAGAGAAAGTAGAAAGAAGCCGTGAGAGCTATTGTGACTGACTAGCGCTAGCAGTTAGCGGTTGCTAACTAACTAATCCCGCAAGTCTATATTCACCAAGCTCCGAGAACCAAATACTTGCATGAGTCTCACTGTGCCATTTTCCAGTGTAAGTGTGTCTTTAGGGAGCTTCCTTCCCACAGAGAGTAAAGGATCAGATGTGTGTGTGCCTACATCTGTGTATGTATTTTCTCTCTCTCCCTCTGTCTCTCCCTTTCCTTCTCTATGTTTTGTTCCTCAGCAGTGTACAAAGTGGATGGCCTCTGTGAATTGAGGGGAGGTCTGACAGCGTGGAGAAGGTTGATTGATGGCTTATTGTGCAACCGGACTCGGCTAGACCGAACTGGTTAGGTTATGACCCTGTTTTAGCCCTGTGCCCTCTCATTTTCTTCCTTTTTTTATTCTCGGCATCTTTTTTTTTTTCTCTCTCTCTCGCTGTATCTATACCTTTGTCACTGTGCCGCACACGCAGACACACACAGTGCATAAATATACATGTATGTTCAGACTGTAAACAGACTTCCTCTTTGTGTTTCTTCTCCTCCACCCCCCTCCTCCTTCGTCTTCTTTGCTGCACTAAACTCATCATTGTTGCCATCATTCATTCTTCGCTGTTTCCTTTCTTCCTTCCTCGGCCCACTTTGTTTTCTTTGTCACTGCTCCTTCAGGACAGGTTTTGTCCCATGAGTCAGTTCATCAGGTTTCATTTTACAGCCCCTATTCATACGGTCTGAAACACTCGTCACTCTCAAGAAACGCTTCAAAAAACGACCCTAATAGACAAATCCAACGCCACTTTTCATTTAGCTGAATTTAGGGGTCACCAACCAGTTTTTGCGTGCTAGAGAATCTACTTAAAGTTAGCCTAAACACCAGGCACACTAGTTTAAACTGTGGTTCAGCCTGTTTTTGCCTACAATGATTTTCTGCTTCTATTCTCCACACAACCATAGTGATTTATGGTAATTATCCATCTTTGGGGTCATCCATCAACTGGTTGTTGCTAGGCGATGGGAGCAGCTGTTGTTTAGTCGGAGGAAGCTCCACTGTCAGGGGCAATGCAGGTGAATTCAAAAGACGGCATCTATGAAGAAAGGATGAAACCATATTATTTTGTTAGCATGTTAGCTTTGAGATTCCTTCTTTCACAATTTAACTCCTTTCTGTCAACTAACAGACACTCTTGATTGAACCAAAATCGAACAACTTAGATAACTTGCATTTTAAATAATTAAATAATAAAAGATGTGTGCAGTCCAACCACAAAACAGAAGATTAAGACAATACAGATATTCAAATCTGAGGGTTAACTTTAAACTTTAAACTTTAAATTACAAACACAGGATGGTAAAGAAAGTGACAATGTTTGCTCTAAAAGAATCTGTTTAACAAAGGACATCTGTCTGATGCAGCCTACATTGAATCAGTGCTTGGCATTGGTTGAGTAAATCTCACTCACATCATCTTTAATTAGAATTAGTAATGCTTTATCTGTACTTTGCCGGAAAACAAACCAGATGGTTTGAAATGTCTGTGCAGCACCAGAGCAATGTTCGATTGTTGGGTGTGGGGTGTTTGGCAGGAAAAGTCTAGCAGAATAGGGCTGGAATCTGCGGTGCCGATGATCTAATGGCTGTTGTTTCATCTCAGAACAAGCAGGCACTGACAGTTCAGGGAAACGGTGATTTATAGACCACAGTCACTGTCATGGCGTGTCAAAACTGGCTCATGGGAGACCTGAACAAACAGTAGTGGAAAAACGAAAGAGAGGAAGATTAAAAAATAGAAGAGGAGAAACCTGCAAAGCAATTCAAGAAAGACCTGGAAATTATTTTCCTTCAGAAAAAAATAGCTGCAGTTCTCCACCTTTTGTTTCTTCCTTTCATCTCTGATCTGTTCAATGATCATTTACTCTCTTGGATTCACACATACTATACTCGTAGTGGCCTAATGAAGCTGAGCCAGAGGTAAAATGCACTGTCTGTGTGACCCATTTAAAAAGGCTATTAGCATAATATGAGTTCAAGTAATTGCAAATTACTTGGAACATTTGTGAAAGCCCTCAGGACTGTCAAAAAGTTTAGTACAAGGTAATTTAACTTAATTTATCTTTTTTAGAAAGCATCCAAAAGCAGTGACACAAGCCCTTTGCAGTAACAGAAAAGATTTGTTGTCTAGCTCACGTAGCTACCAGCATGAAGAGCAGACTGCACAGGCTGTTTTGTTTTCCCCAACCGGAAGACTCATGGAAGCTGAGAAGGTGGATTTGTGCGACACAGGAGCTATTAGAAGCCCTGGAGCTATTGTGCCATATGGTGGACTATTCCATGTGGGTTAGGAAAGGGTGGGGCTGGGGGGCGAAGGGCTGTTAGGTAGGCTTTTACATGTCTGGTCAAGCAAGCTGCGGGTTAAATTATGGCTAATGCATGGTATCCTTGGCAACACTTATCTTTGTAGCTTTGTGCTGTGTTGGGAGGCAATATAAAACATGCACTTGAATTTAACCCAGCAAAGTTGCCAGCCACTAGAAAGACAAAAAGGGAAACCTGACTTGATGGATCTGAAGAGTTTACTATTTAGCTCCATTTTTTAATCATTTGAATGACAATGTAGGTCTCAGATGATTTCTCTGATGGCAGCTCTTTATACAGAATCGTATGAAAAGCTGTTTGTTTGGTAGTTGTGTTGAGGCTGAGATTGCCTTAGTGTGCGTTGTCCACAGAATAGTCCAAAGAGAGTGTCAGGTCCTATGAAACCACAGCCACGACTATCCCAGAGAGAAAAAAAAGAGCAAGAATGAAGCGGACGGGGGAGAGCAGGCAGAGACAGAGATTGCCTGACATACTAAGCATTACCATAATTGGCTTTTCTACATGATAGGACAGAGGAAATAATAATGTCATTTTATTTACAGCCTTCTCTCTGCTGAAACACACACACACTCATGCACGCCGTACAGGTCAATGACACACACTGATCAGGCCTGTCCAAAGCCATCAGAGGTGAGTGGCAGGGAATAGAGGGGCCGGTGACAAAGCGAAACGGGAGAGAGAAATAAGACTGCCACGCCAGAGCTCCCATTTTGAAGGGCCGCTAAACGGTGTGAGGGAGCCTCACCGGCCGCCCCGCTCCAAAGGCAGCGCTCGGCCACGCAGGGTAAATCAGCAGGGTGAAAGCTGCCGGAATTGGACATTAGCACTGCAAATGAGAGCCAGGATTGCCCTCTTCTCCGAGACAACATGAATAAATGAAGAAGGTTTAGAGGGGGAAAGTGTTATGTGTGTGTATACTGTATGAAACAGAGAGGAAGGAGAAAAAAAAGAGTTGTGTTGATTGTGCCAGTGCCATGTCATACACAAGTTATCTCACCCTGTCTTACGTTATCTTGTAGAACTGGTCAGGAGTCTTGATCTCTTGTCACTGTATTAAAAACATATTGTAATATGTAGTGCTATTGGGCAGTCAAAGTTGTATTTATTATACCCTTTCATTGAAAATGTACTTAGAATTCTCTGTTTTAATATTTTTCCACTATTTTGCCCTCTGGGGCACAGTTGTAATGCTGTCAGTAAGTGTCCATGATTTTTTAAATACTACTACTACCTGAACTTCACTACTGATAGCAAAATAATTTGTTAATTTTGTAATTTAACAGAAGAAGGCAAAGTGTACTTGATAACAATATTTATTACCGACTGAAGTATTGAGTATTGAGAATTTCATACCCAGGCCCAGTGCAGGCATGTGCGTTACTTGTTTGTTGGTAGCAAGCATTTTCTCAACTGTCTCAGCCCAGTCACATTTGTTCTTTCAAGGTGTTGTGTGTGTGTGTGTGTGTGTGTGTGTGTGTGTGTGGACCTCACACAGCTTCCTGCCTTGGGGGAGGGATGTAGTTTGGGGGAGAGGTGTGTGTGTGTGTATGTGTGTGTGACTTGGGGGATGTCCTACTGTGGTGTCACCTGTCTGCAGCAGGAAATCCTGGACTCAGGGCACAACAATAGTGACAGGCCTCCTCTCCAGACACAGATGGCTTCGCTTTCCCCCCGCCAGCCACACTGCATCCCTGCATGCACCTGACACACTGTGACACTTGACACACACTCAAGTGATCAGCCACACCTATCTTACATACACCTACAAACTCACACACACGGCAAAAATTTCATCGCCTCCTCTTCCTCCTGATATCTTGGACTTAGTTTGTTGGATGCTGTTAAACTTGTTTCCCTGTCATGTTTTTTTCTGTGAAATACACACACAAACAAACACACACACACACACACACCTCTTGTTCACTGGACTAAACGCATCTTTTCTCCTCTCTTTTCAAAACTTCCCCTCTTTTCCCTATCCTCCCTGACAGCACAAAGTGGGCTTACGTTTTTGACTGACAACCACAACAGACACCTCTCCTCCTCTCCTCCCCTCCACCCCCGTTTTAATCCCCTCCCTATCCCTCTCTCCCTCCCTCTCCTCTTCCTCTTTTGTTCTGAGTGACGCTCGAAAGCCGCCGTGTCAGCATCTTTTCCATCTCTGATTGCCTTATTAGCCGGCGGTGGCACCCGCAGCTTTTCTGACACAGATGGTGAAGGAGGAGGCTCGAGCAGGGATGGAGGGGGGGGAGGCGAGAAAAATGGCTGACTTGTGTTTGTTGTTGTTACTTTCCCCTCCCACCTCTTCTCAGGCTTGTTTGCGTGGACACTGACACCTCAGGCTGACACTGACACACTCCTGACACTGATGCCTGTCAAGGCAACATACGGAGGATGGCAGGGGAAACTAGAATTTAGTGTTAGTGAGCTTTCGCTGTGTGAATGTGTGTGTGTTTGTACTGCTGTCAGGTTTCTCTCACTTTGTCAGCTAAGCTGCTTTGTCTTTAACTACTCTCACCACATTGACTCTGAATAGGTTCAGTTTTGCATTTATTTCAATACAGTGGGCTGCGTCTTCGTAGGGAGGACGAGACAGATTGAAAGAAACCATTGCAGCTGCATTGGCAAAAGGTTAAAATCTACTAATTTAGTGACTAACTCAAGTGAATGATTTCGGAGTAGCCTGTGTATAATTAAGAGCTTACGGTTAAGAGCAAAACTAGCACAGGAATACTTTAATTAGAAGGAGGAAGGTTGTGCGTCGAGCATGTACGTTCTCTCGCACACGCACTTTCACACACATACAAGGCAGAGAGTTGCAGCTGTTGCACCTCCAGCTTTTCCCAGGCAGCAGTAACTGGCACCTCACAAACATCAGGTATTATGTCCATTCCGATTATGGGATAGAGAGCTACATGCTGTTTGAAGCTGACAGCACATCTGCCTCCTCACTGGAGACTGATTCTGGCACCTCAGACAAGCATCTTACGAGGAATGGATTGGGGGAGCAGCCTTAGCATATTTAACCCTCTATTTTTCTTTCTCCCTGCCTCTCTGTAATATTTCTGTAATATTTCTCTCCTAATCTGCTTCCAGAATCATATGTAAACCTTTTCATCTTTCTGCTATTGTAGAAAATGATTCCATTTTAATTTAAATGTTTTATCTCTGTCATCTGGAGATTAAAAGAAATTATGAGGAAGATGTTATAATTTTTGAAACAAATGCTTTGTGAAAATCATAGAGAGTGGGCAGCCATTATCCATTGATACTATAAATCTTTTTCTGTTCTTTTAAAATGGCACACTTGAAGCTGTGAGTACTCAGGGAGCATAGGCAGTAACAACACAGCTTGTCATGTCCACTGGCCGTTTCCTAGCATCACGCTGTGAGGACTTCCACAGCCAATGCCAAGTTGACTCCAGCCAACCATGGCTTGGCAGGGCTGATGCAGCTGGCATCTTCCTCCACTATCTCTTACTTGTGAATCCATAGTATGTGTGGCATGTTGGATGAAAAAAAAACATCAAAGTCAGGAACAGATCTATGATTGCTATACAGCAGCAAAATAGACAATGAAATACTCATACATAGACTATATGGCTGTAGACTTCTCTGGCATTTCAATTTGCTTATAAGAAAAAACTCATAGTTCATCATCATAGTTGATGAATACAATGAAATGTTTGCACATATGCAGTAAATTCATCTTATTAATTCACTGTTACCACTCAGTATATGTTGTGAAGGCAACATCAAAGTGAGTCTTTAACATAGCATTAGGCATATTTTCCCTTTTTCCTGTTATTTCTTTTGAATTGTGAAGGGACAAAAATGTCTTAATTTCTATTGTGAAGTCACATATCTCACCATGTGATTAATAAGTATTGTCTACTCTAAGGATTTGCTCTCGGTGTAATTTGAAATTTTGCTTGTTTTTTAGTTTTTTTTAAACTAAGCAGAAACATTTCTGTAGCTCATCTCTGCTCTCTACCCTTGCTGAGCTGTAGTGTTCAATAGCTTCATTAGGCAGTGCAGTGAAGAGGACTATCTGTCATTGTCAAGATATGGATGTTTGCCACTTTATTATCACAAACCTGTGTCCTCTGCTGGGGCTATTGACAAAAATCTCTTTTGGATTATTGCACATACCACCTTCACATAGATAGATGCATAAATGGTATATATATATATTTAACATTAGTATCTAATGTCACTTTTTCCTTCTTTTTTGTTTTCCAGCTTATGGACCTGAGGACGAATTTAAAGGGGATAAGATTGATGAAGAAGAACATCTGCAAGATGACGGCCTTTCCCTGGATGGTCAAGATGCAGACTATCTTTTCAATGATGACGAGGACGCAAGAGATCGTTATAGCTGCCAAAACTCTCCACTCAGCAACGGCACTAACCCAGACGCTGGGTACGCCTCTCCACTCAGCACCACCAGTGATCAACTGGTGGACCCTAAGACCACATCCTCCTTCAATGATCAGGACAAGGTAAAGGAGAAGATAGTGGAGAGCACAGAGTCCATCAATGGCCTCTCACTACAGGACAGTCTGGCACAAATGAAAGCCGTCTATGCAAACCTGATTTCTGATGCCTCCTGGTCCAGCATTGCTCTGGACATGCTTAAAAGTAAACAAGGGAACAATTACACAGCTAGCAATGGCAATGGGAGCAATCACAAAGGGAGCAATGGGTTCCTTAGCAGTCACAGTCCAGGCAACATCCATTTGAAGAGCAGATGTAGCACTAGCAACGCCTCAGCTACTACTAATATTACCACCAGCAGTACTACCACCAGAACGGTGTCAAGCAACAGCAACAGTGGCACCAGTGTAAGCTCTGGTAGCACAGGAGGATTAGCCTATGACTGGCACCAGGCAGCGTTGGCCAAAACTCTACAGCATACCCCATACCAACTCCTTCCTGAGCCAAGCCTTTTTAGCACCGTGCAGCTTTACAGGCAAAACAATAAGCTCTATGGCCCTGTGTTCACGGGTGCCAGCAAGTTCAGGTGCAAGGACTGTAGTGCAGCCTATGACACTTTGGTTGGCCTGACGGTTCATATGAATGAGACGGGCCACTACCGTGATGACAATAAGGATACAGAGGATGATCGAAGCAAGAAGTGGTCCAAGCCACGTAAGCGTTCTCTGATGGAGATGGAGGGTAAAGAAGATGCCCAGAAAGTTCTTAAATGCATGTACTGTGGTCATTCTTTCGAATCCTTGCAAGACCTCAGTGTTCATATGATCAAAACAAAACACTATCAGAAAGTGCCTCTAAAAGAACCAATGCCAGCCCTCACCTCAAAGCTGGTGCCCCCAACCAAAAAAAGAGCATTTCAAGACTTGATGTCCCCGAGCTCGCCAGAGTCTGTCTCATCTGGCATACTCCTGGGAGAGTCTCCCAAAGACCAAAAAGTGGCCAATCCTTACGTCACTCCAAACAATCGATATGGTTACCAAAATGGTGCCAGTTATACTTGGCAGTTTGAGGCACGCAAGGCACAAATTCTGAAATGCATGGAATGTGGCAGTTCACATGACACCTTGCAACAACTGACAGCCCATATGATGGTCACAGGGCACTTTCTCAAAGTAACCAATTCAGCCTCTAAAAAAGGTAAGCAATTAGTTTTTGATCCTGTAGTTGAGGAGAAAATTCAGTCAATTCCTCTGCCACCAACTACCACACGACTCCCAGCACACAATGGGAAGTCACAGCCCGAGTCACCGATGCAGCCCCATAGCCCTGAGGAGGAAAACGAAGATAAGAAAGATGAAGAGGCAGTGGAAGAGAAAATGGAAGCTAGGGAACCAGAGAGAAAAAAAATTAAAGAGGAGAAAGAAGACCCTACTGAAAAATCTGATAAACATGGAAAGGCCAGATCTTACCAATATCTGAGAGAAGAAGACTTGGAAGAGGCCCCTAAAGGTGGCTTGGACATCCTAAAGTCTTTAGAGAATACAGTTTCAAGTGCAATCAGTAAGGCCCAAACAGGTGCACCAACCTGGGGTGGATACCCCAGCATTCATGCTGCCTATCAACTCCATGGATCCTTGAAGTCTAGCTTGACTTCATGTGCACAGGTTCAACCTTTGTTCAGCAGCAACAGTTTGAAGGTACTGTCCTCTGATTTAGGCACTCTGATCCATTCACCAAATAGCCCCTCTCCGCCTCCAAGTCACAAGAGCAATGTGCTGGCCATGGAGGAGCTAGTTGAGAAAGTGACAGGGAAAACTTCAGTAAAGCATGAAAAAGAGGAAAAACCTGTAGAGAGTAAGTGCAGGTCTGCAAAGTCTCCATTGCCAAAGGACAAACAGGCTTCATCCAATCCAGAAAATCTCTTAAAGGCAGTGAAGAATACTGCAGTAGAGAACCAGACTGAGATGAGAGGAAAAGAAGGAGAGCAAATAGAGAGTAAAGTAGAAACACGGATAAAGAGTGAAGTTGATTCACCAAAAAGGCCTGTAAGCAATGGCTGCAATAACCTGAGCATCATCACTGATCACTCGCCTGAACAACCACTTGTCAACCCTCTCAGTGCTTTGCAGTCTATCATGAACAACCACTTGGGAAAAGCTGCAAAAGTTGCCACCCCTTTCATAGACCCCTTTGCAATGCTTTATAAGATGAACAGCAACTCCGCTCAGATGAAGTCAGCAGAGCCTGTGAGTCAGAACCATGATGATGATGATCAGCCCATGGACTTGACAAAATCCAAAAACACTAATGGAAGTACACCTAAGGGTATTTCTACACCAAACAACAATGACAGTGTAAATAACAGCAAACCAGTTTTCAAAAATTTCTCACAGTCTTCATCTCCACCTCTGCGGGAGAATGCTTTGATGGATATTTCAGACATGGTAAAAAACCTGACAGGCCGTTTGACACCAAAGTCTACGACCCCTTCTTCCATCTCTGAAAAATCAGACATTGATGGCTGTACTTTCGAGGACAGCTTGGAGGAGCTATCTCCCATCCAAAGACGGAAAGGCAGACAGTCAAACTGGAATCCACAGCACCTCCTGATACTCCAGGCCCAGTTTGTCTCTAGTCTTCAGGAGACTCCTGATGGAAAGTTTGTCATTAGTGATTTGGGACCTCAGGAAAGGGTCCACATCTGTAAATTCACTGGTCTATCCATGACTACTATCTCACATTGGCTGGCCAATGTAAAATACCAGTTAAAGCGGACAGGGGGCACAAAGTTCCTAAAAAATATTGACTCTGGCCAACCTCTGTTTTTGTGCAGTGACTGTGCTTCCCAGTTCAGGACTCCCTCCTCCTACATTAACCATTTGGAGTCCCACCTAGGGTTTACGCTCAAGGACCTCTCAAAGCTTTCCATAGATTTAATAGAGCAGCAAGCTGTCAGAATAGAGGAAAAGACTTTCCGTTCTTCTGGACTTACAGATGATGACACTGGCTCAATATTTCAGTGCAAACTGTGCAATCGGACATTTGTGAGCAAACATGCAATCAAATTGCACCTTTGCAAAACACATGGAAAGTCACCAGAGGACCATCTTATCTTTGTGAAAGAGTTGGAAAAGTTTGACAAACAATGAAGATAAAGCTGATAGCAAGATTACTGTTGCACTATAACTCTAAGCTCCAATCTGTCAAAACAGATAGTGCCACAACTGTATTAAGCATTGTTACAACACATATTGTAATGAAAACATGGTAGCTTTAATACCACATACTGTAATTATTCAGTTACCCATAAATATCAGGGCCTTGCAGAGGCTCCAAGCTGTTGGAAAAGTTGAAATTTTGGTGACAGAAATGTACCAAATTGGTGCAGCAGCCATGGCACTATGTAGTCACTGACCGATTGTTGCTTTCCTAATGCACTGCATCTTATCTGAGCCTTTGGGAAAAGTCCATCTGTTGTTTTAAAACTGGACCATGCTCTTAATTTTGATCACTGTTTTTGAATGATTTTTTTTTTTAGATAAATATATTTCAACACAACTTGCATATTATTTATGAGACAGTTTGTGCATGTTTTTATGTAAATCAGTGAGCATATTGTGTCTAATGATATTTCAACCATGATGAGAAAACTGATATCCCTGTTTAACAAATTGCGGATATAGATGTTTATATGAAGGTGTATGGTTATTAAAGTAGCCATGTGAAAGATGATGATAAGATGATTTCAGCACTTTAAGGAAGTGTAAATTGATGAAGAAATGTATGAGTAAAAATGACAACACATTACCCTTTTGAGTTTTTATTCCCTTGATCAGTGTGACAATTTGGGGGACTGACTATAATATTGTTTTGTATTTGCCATTAAGTTACATAAATTCTTACAAAATGTTTAGAATATTTGTTTCCCTAGTAAAATATAATTTCCTGGTTGTTTCAACATGTACAGTATTTGCGTTAGTAGGCTACCAATTTTATTATTGTGAAGCTGCAGTTGTAAAATTAATGAAGTTTAAAACTTATTGTATGAATAATCAGCAAGTATGTATACATGTATGTCAGCATATCTTGCTCTTTACAGTTCAACATTATTTGTACTGTGTGCATTTTTATAATGTTATTTTCTAGACAAATATGGGGGAAATGTATAAAACTACAGAATATTGTCGGACCACAATGTCCTTTTTCAGTGAAAACTAGGTCCTTCAATGTGGTTTACATAAAATGACAGAACTTTACTGGCATCTGCTCCGATGCATGGTACTGTAAATAACTTTGAAAAAAAAATTAACTCTCACCCAATGATAGATTTCCAGGTTTTATCATCAACCTAATTATTCAAAATGGCATTCTTTTATCCTCAGTTGTAAAATAAACTCCATGTCCTGGATTAAACTGGTGTTCTGAGTGATTTTGGTGTGAGTGTGAAGTCCAGTCAGATAGAAAAAAGACAATATCAAACTGAAGACTTACTGATATTGTTTCAATCATTTTTGTTCAGTTTAATGAATGTTTTTGTAAATTTAGAAGACTTTTTAACAGAAAGTGTTTCTCTAACTTATGACATTCTCTAAAGTAAATTATGTGAAGCTTAAGTACTCAAAAACAAGATAATTAAGTTTTAAGTTGTGATTTTTTTGCTCCACAAGGTAGTTAACAAATTGCATCCTGACCCAGGTATGCTTTGGCTCAGGGATAGTTTTTCATTGCAGTTTCATTTGGATTACTTTATAGAGGTTAGCACTACACAAAATAAGGGAAATACCTTCCAGTCCACTATAATATGGATGTGTGGATTGCTTGAGCTTCTTAGGTGTTTGACACTGTTGACAGAGAGAGAAGTGAATCCCGCTACATGTATTCCACTTACGTGATCACCATGCCACAAAGAGGGTTGAGTTTGGACAACTGAGAGCATTTTTGAGGGGGAACACTAGATTCGAATACAGCATTTACTCCCTCCCTCCCGTTTTTCAGACAGGAGTCATTACGATGCACCTACAGACACATCTTCTTGGCCGGCTTAAGACAGCGAAAGCCACATTAAATCCCCCAATTTTTTGTCCGCAAAGGGGGCTTGCTGAAGTTCACTCTGGAGCATTTCCAGACCCCACTGAGGGAGCAGTAGCTTTTCCACTGTGAGGCACAACTCTTTGTAATCAGTTTAAAACAGTTCTTATGGATGTTTCTTAGTGTCCACTGCACAAGGTTTCAAAGATCCTCCCTTTTCAGTCACCCTGCAGGGTCATGATCTCTAACTCTGACATGGCTACAATCTAAGTCTCCTCAGGTGCCAGACAGACCTTGGGTGAGGATGATAGCTGCTCAATCCAGACTGACTCATTCATTGCTCTGTAAGGGATAACAGGAGGCTAAATAGGGGAAGAAAACAATCACACAAATCAATTTATTTCTGTTGCACCTTACAAAAACTCACCATGAGGTTGCCAGGCCCACCAAGAACTAATCCAGCACACCCCACAAAACTGCAACTTGTTGTCTTTACATCTAAGGTTTTGGACAGATAAACCATAAGATATTACATATTATCTAGTGAACCTTTGAGGTGGTAGGTGTATTGTGTTACCTTTGGAAGGAGCCAGGCTAGCTATTTCCACCTGTTTCCAGTCTTTATGCTAAGCTAACCGGTAGCTGGCTGTAGCTTCATACCTACTATACAGATAACACTGGTATTGATCTTCTCATCTAACTCTTTTCCCAAAATGTTAAACTATTCTTTTAGAACGACTTCTTTGGTATCAGGTTTCCATCTTGATGTGGATTCTGTCCGGTTACAGTAATGTGCCAGCAGTTGCTACTGGAAGAAAGCCAACTTTGCATCGTTTATGTAGCAGACATCGCTTGCTGCATTAATGAATAAGCAAAAGGTTTCCATTTTCGCTTCTATATTTGCATATTTATTTTACTACATGGCACATTGTTAGTATGACATGTTTTCATATAGTGTTAAAATAATGTGAGCTTTTCAATTCAGACCCCATGATGAGCCTCAAATCAGTGAATGTGTATGGGCAATTTCAAATAGAGACATAATCCCTTTGACGGGAAAAAAAGTGAATAAAACATTGTCATAAAAAAACAGGATTTGACTTTATGGTTTAACATAGAGCTAAGCTTTATAGTTCAGCTAGTAAGACACCTGATAAAAGAGGCCATGGCATGTCTCCACTGAAGGTATTTAAGTCGACATGCTCCCACCCCACGCAGCTCTTGAACACTAGCCTGAGGCATTTTTCCCAAGAAACAATAGAGTTCCAGTGCCTTGCAGCGTGCTCTGTGTGTTGGGGAAACATAAGAAGCAGCAGTGAGAAATGCAGAGAGAGTCACATACAATAGAAGTCACATACAGTATGATGACAACATGTAGGAGCATAATGTATAGAAAGTTAAATAAGGTGTGCAACAAGGAAGACAGATTTAATAGAAAGATATAAGAACATGAAACAATTTGAAAGGACCTTTTTCTCTATAAAGACATTCAAGTTTAGGAAAAAAAGAAAGATAAAAGAAAAGGGCACAATCTTTTTTTTAAATTTGAATTTTTTTCTACTTTCTATGCATGAGAATTTTGCATTTATCTAACATCTGTACTAAAATGTAAGTACTGGAATTTGACAGTTAACCGATCAATTTGGCAGATATAAAGTTTTAATATTTGACATATTTGTATAATTTTTATTTGATCAAGAAGTTTACTTCATCAGTTAAAAATACACATACAAAATAGATTGTTTCAGCATGTAACCTTTTAAATCTGTTTCTGTCCAAAGAAATACGACTCAATACATACATACATACATACATACATACATTTGCAAAGTAGTCGAGCCTGTACGTTGACCACTCACTAAAATGCTCTTTAATTTTAGTAATCGATTATAAGGTTAAAAATAGAAAATACATGTATTTTGTGTTGCTTGAAGTCTGTTTTGGCTGTTTGGTCAGACTATGTAAGAAATCTCAAAACCTTTTGCTACAGGTTGTCTCTGATGGGCAACTATCATAGCTTTTACACACAATGTACAGAGTAATTAAGATCAATGATAGATTGATCAGTATTGAAAAGAATAGTTAGTTCCACCTTTGGGCCTTGATTGACATCTCTCTATTGTCTTTATAATCAGACAAAGTTTGAATCCATGTACATACAACAGCATTACATACAGGATCTGATGGTAATACTGTGAGGTGTCTCATTTAGGATCAGTCAGTCAATGCATTTTTTATGATGTTGTAAACATGCATGTACATGTGACTGTTTCATATATGGTCTCTGAAACAAGCCATCTTTGTCTTGTCACAACTGATACAAAAGCTCCACGTATGACTTTGTCAGGCAGTCAATGTTTTGTTTGTTCTCTCGCGACTCTTGTTTGCTTTAAAGCAAACACAAAATAAATTGGCTCCATGTCATCACCATTACCAGGTGAGCAGAGGCTCATGAGACAGCAGCACAAATCTGATGTTAAACAAAAGGGTGTTTATGACAAGAGGCATCGTGATGCGGCCTGTTATCCATTTATAATAATCAAAATGGAAAGCTTCGAGTCGCAGTAAGCTGTTCTGCTTCTGAGCAGTAACATCTGTACATCCATGAAGTATTACGCGTCGGCCAGATGCACATGATGGTGCAGGCGGTGTTTGAATCCTTGTGACATGCATATCAGGTGTACTCATGCCGACAGCAAGGATTCGGTGAATTAACCTTGTGCTCTCTTGTCCCCCTTCACCGCTTTCTGGGCAGCCTTCTGTTGATCGCAGCTCTGTAGGACAAGACCTTGCTTTTTAATACACGTCTGCTCTCTAGAAAGAGGAATATCTAGAAAAATCTACAGTAAAGTGACTGAACTGGAGAACATGCAGCTGAACAAAATGCTATAATGTAAGTCAGAAAGGACAACAGTTACTGGAACCACAACAGAAATGCTATGTACATTTTCTGTACTGTTAGAAATATTAACTTTCAATCAAAATATATTTATATAATATTTCTTCCTCTCAAGCTGCTGCCTCAACAACCATTTATATTCCCATTATTTAATATTAATAATCCCATTGTAAAAATTTTTACAGAATATGAAAAAGTGAGGAAGTGCATTACAGTTTCCCAGAACCCTAAAAGTTCTTCACATTTGACCTAGAACCAGCTATTCAGCTATAAAAATACTTTACACATCTCTTTATAAATAAGCATTTATCTTCACAACAAGGTTGTTTCCTCCCTCAAAATAGTCTGGTGGTCAAACTAAATGTGAGAATATTCAGGTTGTTGAGCGTTATCCTTGATTGTATAAATGATCACTTCATTCCAAATGATGACTTTACCTTGATGGTGTCGAAGTTGTAAGGCATCAATCAGAAGTGAATCCACATGTTTCTCACATAACACATAAATATACCTGAGGTGGCAGACTCATTTCTTTGTGTTGCAGCCGATCTGACAGCAAAACAATATAGCACCTTAAATTTTTGTAAAAACATTAAGCCTCGATACAGAATTTGAAGAGAAGCTGAAGGTTTAAAATCACCTGAGACATCTCATCATGGACAGAGAGTTCAATCCGATCGCTTGTTGACACGTTTGTCCCCGCTGAGATCTGCAGGCAGTCAAAACCATCTTGTAAAGTGTTGTGTACCTGTCAGGAATGAGCCTTGTTTTGGAAGATACAGACGACATAATTCATCAGGCCGAGGGAGACGCTCTTGAAGAATGGAGAAGTGACAAAGTCGATTCTTTCGAGAATAATGACGGCTGCCAGGGTTCTGAATGGATGAAGTGTCTTTTAGGATCTATCAAACCCCGTTTTTTTTTTCTATTGCTGTAAAGCCCACAGGTGTGATGTGAAGCGCTGTTGTGTCAAAGTGTCTGAAATATTGAGACATTTATATATAAGTATGACATTTTTGGGTGGATTCTGTAATTTCACCATTGTATTATTTAATTTATTTAATCGATGAAGTGGACTTGCTGCTAAAAGTGAGCACACAATAAGAAAGCACTTGAGAAAAGAGGCGTTTATTTAGTATGGTTTCCACTACAGTGATAAATAGAATTTTGCTTGTTTAGGACTTCTTCATGACCAGACAATAGGTTTCATTCTGTCCTCTTGCCGATAAATACTTTATATTTGTTCAGATGGCAGATGATGAAAGCTTTAAAATGCTTTTTATTTAATGTAATTAACAATCTGATTCTGAATCAGCTCTTGTGAATAAAGCGTGAAACTATAAACTGGAGAGAAAAAAAATTCACAGCAGGATGTGTGTGTGTGTCTATGTGTTTAACAACGAACTCTGCGTTGTCTTATTGGAGTTTGGATATGTGCTATTTAGGACCTAAGAAAAGGTAAATAGGTTACACTCGTGGTGCTGTGGTTCCTCTCACAAATTCCTCATTATTTTGAACTATTCTTGGTATTGGTTGCCAGGTTTGAATGTCAAATGTCGTATTTATTTCATCTTGAGCTATGCGAGAGAAACCACTGTCATGTGGTTGGGTTTAGACCCTTGGACAGTGTGACGAGTCTCATTCACATTCTGTCCAAACCTGACATCATTTGCATGAGAATAAGCCCAAACTCTGCAAACGTGACACGTCCCAGACAAGGGATCACAACTTGGCTGTCATATTAGGCCGGTAAATTCAGGTGACACGGATCCTGTGTCCTCATCTGGGCCAACCTGACAGTGGTTCATGTTCCCTGCTGTCTTTTTCTGAGGGGCTTTGTGAGGGGGGGGTTGCTTTTAATCAGCATGACGAACCCTGCCACCCCCCTGCTCGCACACACACACACTCTCACGCTCACACACATATGTGAGAGTGGGCATATGCTGAGGGGCAGTGGGCTGGCCGCTGTGCCATCATTAGTCCAAGCCTACACTGCAAGCTTCTGACACATGTCGAAGGAGCTTCATTCGACCTACAGAAGGTGCATCCGCATTATGCAAAGGTAGCAGTGTCTTTATGTGCAGCACCACTGTCAGAGGCTTGAAGGAGGAACTGAGGAAGGAAGTGCAGGGGGGAGAGAGAGGGGAGGAACAGACATGGAGAGAGAGAGAGAAGCTGAAAATCAAAAAGAAAAGAAAAGAAATGGAGGAATCTGTTGTAAGTAATAATTATTCACTGGGAATTCCTATTTTTTTAAATAAATAAAAAATTGGATGAGATCATTTGACTTGTTTCTTCAATTCAAATGAATTAAACAATATTTTTGAGATTTTTGAGGTCTCTGTTTTTATGGTGTTGCAGTGAAAGGCTCTGTGGTGGCGGAGTGGCATTTTTTTTTATCTCACCTGTGCCCTCTGGCATTTTGATGAATCACTCTGAATTGGACTATGTTCAAGTTAGAGGCACAGTAGGACATGTGTCAGTAATGATCAACTGCTGCAGTGCAGCAACAATAGTGTCATGAACTACATGACACCTGCTTGCTCAGACCAGTGAAAAGTGCACCGTGTTGTGTTTATTGGGTATTTTTTGTGGTTTTTGGTGTGTGATCTCACTATTCATGCATGGAGGAATCCTGTAGAGCTGCTTCTAGACTCTTGCGGCCTATTACCTTTGATATATACAGTATCTCTGTTAGTATTTTAATTGTAATTGGTCATTGTAATACACACAGTAGGTGGCTGTGATAACATTTACAACTGTCTGTGTTGGATCTTTATTGAACAATTTCCAATAACCACGTATTGATTTCCTTTGATTAGAAAAACAGTGGTCCAATGCAGTATCAGGTACTTTAATGTAGTGTTACAGTTATTTCTCAGCCTGCCCATCTCACCATGGCCCAATGCATCTCATGCAGCTTGAGTGTCTTGAACTCTGGACTGCACTTTGCACACCTTCTAACTAATTCAAAAACAAAGAATATCTTTTTCTATATCTTTAGTAGTCTGCAAATGTCACTGCACAATATGCAAACATTGTGCCATAAAACCTCCATTCTATGTACACTTTAAAGGCAACTACTATATTTGGTTATTTTTCTATTGTTCTGTTTACTTTGTACAAATGAGTTATTTGTTCACAAAGAACATTGCTTATGACAATATCATCTTACCAGTGAGTGCATTAGTAAAAGGATATAAATACGTTATCAGTGTTGCAGAAGGGAGGCTGCCTTTGTTGCAGTGGACACTGATAATTCAAAAGTCT